>NC_035446.2:85936892-86255074 GCF_002127325.2 Helianthus annuus | reverse complement strand
AGTTGATTTGCTTGTTTTGATTTTGCAGATTTGTGTTGGAGAATCAGAAGAATCTTCAGAATTTCGAACAGATCAAGTTTCCAAATTTAACTGGCGAATTTGATTAATTTCGCGGTCTAGACCAGCGAAATTAACACACCAGCGAATTTGTGACTAAATTACTCGGTGACCGGCGAAGTTAAATCCAAAGGCGACTTTGGTAACCGTATAATCTTCCACAACGAAATAATTACAGTTTTCGGCGACTTTACTGGTCGTCGTAATAGCGAAATTGTCCAGCGAATTTGGGCGAAATTGATCAGCGAACTTGGCAGAAAATTTATCAGCGAACTTGAACTTGCCAGCGAAATAGACCAGCAAATTTAACTGACTGACCAGCGAAATTAATTGCTTCCCAGCGAAATTAATAGCAAATTTAAAACCAGCAAACTTAAAATGGTGGAATTTCAGTTGGCAAGCGTCGAAAAAATTTCAGTGTTTTGCAAATAGAAATTGATCCGTAGCTCGTTTGACAGAACCGTCTGCACCGTCGAATTCCTTGGATTTTTAGGACAAAAAAAAAACTCTGGAAAATCCCGAATTCGGTTTTTGACATTATATATCATTAGATTCGTATTTTCGAGACGATTCTAACGGTGTAATTTGGTAACCACTGTTTTCGGAGATATTTTGTACGGTTTTACCAGTCTATTGCGTTTAAAATGTCGAACATGACGAATTTGAATGCACCTAAGATGATGAAGGTGGAGAATTATCTTACATGGAAGGACAACTTCAAATCCTTCATTAAATCTCAGGATGCACGCATGTGGATCTGTATTGTAGATGGGTACACAAACCCAACACACGAGTATGAGGGCAGACCACGTAGAACAGACTATGTGAACATGCAAGAGGCTGATAAGAAAATGTATGAAGCTGAAAAGAGAGCCTTAGCTTCTAACAAGATGTCCTTACCTGATGGCATCAAGCATATCTTTAATAAGTACACGAATTCAAAGGATATGTGGGATGCATTACAAAAGCGATATCAGGGAAACGAATGTGCCACTCAGGCATTCATGGCAGAGATAGTGCCAGTTGATGAGGTTGAAACTACTGTGAGTGATGCTGAATCTGAAGTGAAAAATGCTGAAGTAGAGAAAGAGAGTGAAGCTGAAAAGGTTGTTGCTAATGAAATTACAGAAGTTCATGAAAAAGAGGTACAATCTAATTCTGTGTGTTTGAGGTGTCGTGAATTACAGGGTGAGGTTGACAGGTTGTCAACACAAAACCAAAGTCTGGTGAGCAAGATGTCTAGCATAAAAGAGTCAAACTTTTTTGCTAAAAGAAATGAATCTCTATACTTGAAGAAGATAAAAGTTTATGAAAGTGAAATCGAAGCTTTAACATGCAAATTAAACGAAAAACTTCAAGTAATAGACTTAGCTCACGAAATGATGGCTGAGAAAACAAAAGAGATTTCTGAAAAATGCAAAGAGTTGTCAGATGCACAACTCAAAATTGTTGAACTTGAACAGAAATTAAGTCAATTCAGAGATTCGTCTTTTGTTATGAAACACATGATGGGTGGGTTAAAGAAGAGTAATGACAAGACCACTGTGGGCTTCCAGGGCTTTAATGAGGTCCCACCTCCTCTTAGTCATGACTATTCTTTCCTGCCTGATGAAGATGAGCTAGCAGAATTTATGTCAACTGTACCAAGTAGTTTCGCATCCACATCAAGTCAAGGTGAGGGGTCTGAGAGTGATGATGCTAAGAAGAACAATAACAGGGAACCTTTGAAAAAGAAAAATTCACCTCCGAAGAGCAAAAATCAAACTTTTGTTAAAAAGATTAATTTTGTTCAAGGTAGTGAGTAATATGAACAACGAAACCACTCTTATTGAAAATGAATCCAATGTAGAGTTTGCTAAAAATAAAAACAAAGAAATATCGGAATCCAAGCAAACTGAACAAAATTCTTCCAAGGCATCATCAACATCTGATAAGGGATCTACCTCAGAGACTCCAGCTAAGAAGTCTTCGAAAAAGAGATCGTGCTTCAAATGTCACACAAAGGGACATGTAGCTAGCTGTTGTCCTAACAAAAAGAGTGAAGCACAAGTGAGTGAGAGGAAGAGAGAGAAGTCACCAGAGAAGAGTGGTGATAAGCAAGTGAGAGAGTCTAATTCTCCAAAGAAATCTGCTCCTAAGAAACCAGAGAATGTTGTTGTTGGTGTAGATAAGGCTGAAAAAGGAACTCCACAAGTTCCTCGTTTTCAAAGAAATCAACCTAGATTTCAGCCTAGATCTCCACCAGGCAGATTTGAGAGACCTAGAAGTAGTTCACCAAGAATGAACAATAATAATTCAAATAATTTCAGAAGTCAAGGTCAATATCAAAATCGATACCAAAATAATGGTGGTCGAACTTTTTATAACAATGGCTTTAGAAATTACAACAATAATGCTTCTTGGAATCAAAATTCAAGGTTTCAAAATCAAAATTTCCAAAGGTCGAATAGTCCAAACGTATATAGGAACCCTCGGGACCTGAGACCTTATGGAAATCAAAATCAGATTTCATCAACAGGTCTGAGATCCAAGACTCCACTTACGAGTAATGGATATTGGATGGATGTTCCAGTGGTTGGTGAATTTGGACGACCCAAGACCATTAAGGCTTGGGTCCCCCAATCTAACTAATTTCTTAGCTGGTGTGTGCAGGAGCTGCTAAGGAGGATTATCAACTTATGTTGATAGTGGTTGTTTCAGGCACGTGATGGGGGATGTGAGATTGTTGATATATGTATATTAATTTATTTAAATTGAAGTTTAAAGTGGTGAGTCGACACAGAAGATAACCTGGCAGATCTTTATACTAAAGCATTTGACAGGGCTCGCTTTGAACATTTAGTCGAACTCAACGGGATGAGGAATCCTGAATAACTGGTTTTCCATAAGAATTTTTGTAAATAGTTTACTGTTTTTCTTAAAAAAATAAAAAAAATAGAAAACCACAAAAATACAAAGACATTAAAAAAATCAAAAACATAAAAAAATAGAAAATCAAAAATTGAGTTGTCACTGTGTGAAAAAGGAGAAATGATAGTACATCAGCAAGTTAGACTGTCACACTGAAATTGAATCTAAATTGCTTAAGTGTGATAGCAGCTTCATCATACGATGTACCAGTAGGCAAAAAGCATGAAATAATCAACTTACCAAAGTGATATAAACATAAATGAACTAAATATGAGTGGGGAACACATCAGTGGTGTATGGTTTAATGACCTTAAATCTTGCGTTGATAGATTGCCAAAATCTGAGGTTTTGGGTCTTTATACTGTTATTTCATCTGGGGATATCAGGGGTGTCCTTCTGCTGCATCCAGATACATGCTGACCTAGACACACCCAGGATATCTTAAAAGAGCTAAAAAATGCCAAAACCCTGAAAATGAAGAAGCTCTCATAGAGACTCATTCAAAAATGTGCAAAAAGCATAAATCGTACCAAAAAAATGGTATCTGTCTTAGCCCTAGATAAGATATTTTGGTCTCTCTGCTGTACGGAAGTACTGACCTGTTCACCAATTATCTATCGTTGAAAATAAAACGGATGAATTCAGTATACTCACCTACTACGATGAATCTTTGTGCATACCTTGATCGCGGGGGTATATCCTGAAGTGGGACACACTAATATTTCAGTATAATAAAATTACCTTAACGTATCATACGGTAATGGTACTTGAAATGTTCATATGCATTTTGTTTAAGAGGACAAACATACTGGTAATCGTCTTGAACTGCTTTTCACTAAAACATCAAATAAAGAATTATCTAATTGTGTCAAACAGTTTGATTGTGCTGATATGATCTTCTTACCAGTGATTCTCACAAAAATAGAGTGTTTATTGCTTTTTGTATTTACTTGCTTTCAGAAAATACAAAAATCCAAAAATAGTGTCTTTTTCTGTTTAAAATTCTTAATGTACGGAGAACTGTTACTCTTGGAGGAATTGTTACTGATAGGGGGAGACGGTGTTAGAAAGTGAGTTCAAAATTATAAATCATGCTGGTTCTTGTGTGTTGAACAAAAAGTTTTGCGTGTTGATGATAAGTTGAAAATGCTTAATCTGTTATACAGTTTAACTATCTCTTGAAAAGTAATAATTTATTTAACCTTTTGAAATATTCTTATGGTTTCTCGAGATGTTTGTTTTATAGTATACAGATTGAAGCAGTATGTTGCTGAGAAGTTGCTGAGAAGATGAGAGTTTGATTGGATGCATGGTAGAACCTCCTTTCTACATTGCAGACAAAGTTGAAGAGTTTGAAGATTGATTTGCAAATGCTAAACTGGAGTTTACTCAAGTGCTAACGTGTTGAAGATTTGGTGATTCGATGCATCAGCTTAGGGGGAGTCATCTGTTGCTGACAGAAGCTATTGAAGCTGAAGCTATCCAAAGACCAAAGACAGTGCAAGACTACTTGAAGATTGCAAGAAGACTTAAGACAAAGCTTTTATGAAGCTATTGTCAAGGGGGAGTTTGTTGGTGCATATTCTGTGACAACAGCTTAGATTTGGTCTTTGGATATCTTGAAATTAGTTAAACGATAAACAGTTAGCGGGTTTAGCTTTGTAATAGTTAATTGTAATGTTTGGGCTAACCAAACCCAACGAATTGGGTGTATGGGGGCGAATTGGGCTTGTCCAATTTGCAGTCCATGAGGTTTAACCTAGCCCAAGTTGTAACCTTGTGTTATATAAACAAGGTTAGGCTTTAGGGTTTAGGTTAATCAGCCAAAAACAGTCTGTGTGAGAAATTCGTGAGGGGCAATAGGCTTTAGACGAATTTGTGAGAAAGAGTTAGGATTTTGATTGATTGTAATTCAGTTTGATAGATAATCAATAAAAAACCCAGTTTGAAAGTGAATTGCTGATTTTTGTTTCTACTCAATTCTGCTTATTCTGATCAAGAGGATTCCGCACTCTTGATTAGATTGACAATTCTGTGAAGATCCATAAGATTCAAGGGGACCTACATGAGTTTTGTTGTGAAAAAGAGGAAATGATAGTACATCAGTGGACTGTCACAACATGCTAAAGAATTGGAAAGTTAAAATGTGATAAACAATCTCACTGCGGATATGCCAGTAGGTTTTTACACACTTAATAGATTGTGATGAGATATAAACCTAAAAATTCAAACTTGCTTATTCTGTGGGTAACAACTTCTTGGATATATAGGTAACCCCTGAAATCTTGTTTGAAAGGTCCCTTATTTTGAGATACTAGGTCTTTATGCTCAGTGATATCTGGGGTATTATCCCGGGACTTCTGCTGTATGGAAATACTGACCTAGTCCCCGGATAATAATTTCTACAAATGCTTTGAAATATAAGCTCGCCCTCAGCAAATTGATGAAACAATAAAATTGATAGTGATTGTTGTTGTAACAAAAGATCCTCTAAAGGGGATACACCAAAAGTCGAAGCCGTCATCTCTTTCCGTATACGAAAGTATCGACCTGAGCTCTCACGGCCCTCGCAATTAACCCCTGACAGATATCATCTGTGGTATACTCACCTGTAAGACTGAATATTGGGATCTGGATACGGGAGTGTATTCAAGTAGTGGGACACGCAAATGAGTTTAATTATCTTAGACATTAACATTATATCTCCGATCAGTTGAACTTTGTGTGAAAACTTAAGTGGACAAATATACTGACAATCTAGGTGAATTGTTTGAAGCTTAATATGTAATCAAGCTTAACGGTGTTAGTGACTCGTCTCATAAACTGATATGATCCTCTTACACAAACTCACAAAATATTGTTTGTAGATATTTCATCATCTTTCGGTGTGTTTTAGCATAAATTTTTGAAAAATATAAAAAAAAATTTGACAACTGATGTTGGAAAGCTGATTTTCAAAGTCTCTAAGTGCTAAACATGATGACATTGTTGTAAGGGGGAGTCTGTGTTTGATTTCATAATGTCTTTGAAATCTAATACTACAATTAGTTCATCAAAAATCTTTGTTTGATCTGAGGATTAGTTAGTGTTGGTGCAAGTCTCTATTTCTGAAAAATGTGATAGTTACTTTAAGGTAGAGGTTATGCAGGTTAATATGAGCTGGGTTATCGATCCTGAGCAGAACTAGAGCCATGTTTTGATCTTGGAATAATCTTCTGAAGAGCCAGGTCATTCGGTTCTGAGAAGCTTATGAGAGCTAGGTTTCGAAACCTGAGGACTCTATGGATAGGGATTGAGCCAGATTTCGATTCTGTGGACAAAGCTTAAGCCAGGTTAACGATCATGAACCTGTGAAAGCCAGACAACGATCCTGAAGCTGATGATGCTGAAGAACTAGAGAAATGCCAGCATATCGCAAGGGGGAGTCTGAAGACGTGAAAGAGAAGAGAGAAGTGAAGCCCAGAGGCTGTTCAAGGCTGAAGTTTGTCAAGACTCGACACAGTCAGACTCGTCAACATCTGAGGGGGAGTCTGTTGGTGCATACATCTGTCGACTTCATCTCGTATCGAGTCTTAGACTAGATTGTATAGATCAGGGGATGTTATTCGAGAAAATAGGAAAGTTTAGGTTATAAGAAGCTGATTTCGCTCCAAGCTTAGCATGTTAATTTTGCTCCAAATGTCAGAAGAATACTTTCGAGCGAAATCAGAAGTTGCTGATTTCGCTCCAACTTACATAGTGTTGTTTTGGGCGAAATCAGAGCACTATATATAGTGTCTCAGGAGCGAAATCAAGTAATCCAGTCCTCGTATTCCATGCCAAAGTGCTGCCGGTGTGAGGATTGATTGTAATCAACGTCAGATCAATACAATCAGTGATTTAAGTGAAGTGCAAGCTATTTCTACCTTTGTTTCTTATTTTCCACTCCTGAAACGAAGTAAAACTCCTCTGAACGACTCTTGTGTTTAGATCTTAAAATATGCATTTCACCTATCCTTAGGTGATTACCAAAACATGAACACAATTTTTCCAAAATGATTTTTGAAAATAATCACCCACCCTTTCGGATGATTCGTTTTTAGCTTAGGCCTTCTGAATTTTCAAAATCCCGTCAAAGTTTGGGTCTAGATAATGTGAACACGTGCAATCTGGAAGAGTGGATGTCTTCACGATACATTATTTTTGGTAACTCTTACCTGGGAACTCTTGGTATGAGTGTCCACTTATAGGCTAAAGCATGTCTTCGCGATACATTATTTTTGACCCATTTACTTTGATTAGTCACTGTGTGTCGTTTGTTTGCTTTGTACAAACGAACGACCTCCATCCTTGCTTTTTGTCGATTTTTGTATCATTTCATTTTTTCATCTAATCATCTCACTCGTTTCCTCTCATGTTTCCTTGTTTAGAATGCCCCGTCGACGCGAAAATCAGTTACCTAATGCCGAAATGGCAGCAATCATTGCGTAGCAAATGGCTGTTGTACTCCCACACAATGTTGCTCAAGTTAACTAAGCCAACAATAACAATAATGCTCCATGCAATTTCAAAAGTTTCAATTCGGCTAAACCGCTCAAGTTTAGTGGTTCTGAGGGAGCAACTGGGCTCCTACAGTGGTTTAAAAGCATTGAGAGTACCTTTCGTCATGTTCAGTGTCTTGATAATCGCAAAGTCGAGTTTGTTTCTAGCGTATTTCAAAAGGGGGCTCTTACTTGGTGGAATGGAGTCATGAGAGATCGTGGTGCTAATGTCGCTTTGGGTCAGATATGGGAAGAGCTTAGGGCTCTTATGATGAGGGAATTTTGTCCCCGTCATGAACAGAGAGTGTTGGAAAGAGAGTTTGATGATTTGAAGCAGGATAGTGGTGAACACCGGGCTTATACCGATAGATACGAAGAGCTGAGTTTGCTTTGTCCTACAATGGTTACCCCACTCAAGAAAGCTATCGAGAGGTATGTCGATGGTTTACCTGACTCCATGCAAGATATCGTCACTGGTAGCAACCCTAGCACAGTTCGTCAGGCAATCGAGTTAGCCGTGACTTTGACTGAGTCGCAAATCAGAAAGGGTAAGCTTCACAGGAAAGGTGACAAGGACAAGAAACAGTCGTCTGACAAGGGTGAAAACAAGAAGGGTAAGAAAGCTGGGTCTTTGAAAAGGTCTAGGAAGCGCAGGGCTTCCAAAAACTTCTTGATAACGTATTACCGAATTTGTCAAAGTAATGATACATATGCACATGTGCATGGATAACTGTTACTTGAAAACAAAAAGTTTCTTTTTTTTGGTAACGAAATATAGCGATTTTAAAAAAATATATATATTAAAAAAATATTTGAGTGCTTTTTGATTTTTTTAGATTTTATTTTGTGTTCACATTGGTTCTCGCGGTTCTCGCAATAAGGGTGGTTCTCGCATGAACCTTACCCTATATACACACACACACACACACACATATATATATATATACACACATATATATATCGGATTAGGTTCAAACGTGAACATTTTCTCCAGCGTGAACTTATCTGGGCCCTTGATTTTGTAGATGATAGATCTTAGATCAATGGCAGAATTGTAATTAAAGGTTTAATAAATTTAATTTAAATTTTAATCAAAAGGGTAAAATAGGGAACTTTCATATTGAAGATATGGAAACTAATTAAATTGTAATCCCCTAAAATCCCTATATCAGTTTCAATATATTCTAACAAACACACACATACACCGCACACACACATATCCCCCAGACGACGACAGCAGAGCCGGTGACGGCACGGCGGCCGGCCACCGTGGATGGTGGTCCGGCGAGAGCTTACACTGGATGGTGGTCCGGCGACGGCACAACGTGGGACGTGGATATATTCAACAAACACACACATACGCCGCACACACATGTTTTACCGGAACCCTAGCGCCGCCGACATATCAGCGCCGCCGGCCACTTCCATCTTCATCACCGTCGGCCACCACCATCTTCATATTTTACCGGAACCCTAGCGCCGCCGTTGGTTCTTCTGGAGATCAACAGTCGCGGCCTACCACAGGTATGTTCAATGGTTTGTCATTATTGTATATTGGGTTTCACTTTTTTTGATGATCTTTGTGATAGAATCAGGTTAGTGATGAAGGAACTTTATGCTGTAATTTGTTGATTTCACGATTGTTCTTTGATACTAAAAGCAATGTCAATTTGAGGAATTCAATACAAGCACGGATTCAGGTAATGTGTGGTTTGATTCTATGTAGAGGTGGCAACATGCCCAGAACATTTTTGATCCATATGTATTTATCACTAATTAATGTGCCACATATATGGTTTGATTACAGCAATTATATTATTTTTTTTATAAAGTGATTTATGTGGTTTTTTGCATTACGAGTACAATTGGACGAATTTTGTCGTGATCTTTTGTAACCAACTAGGGGTAGGGGTGTTTAATATTCGGGTAAAACCAAATTCAGAATCGAATTTGTTACGATTACAAACCGAGATAACAAAATTCAAATTTGGTTAGGTTTCTTTATTTTTTGGTTTAAACAGAATTCACATTAAAGCGTTTTTGGCCTAGCGGAACGACGGTATTTAGGTGTGTAAAATGGTGCCCGTCTCCAAGAGGTACACATGTGTATAGCGTCTGTTTAATATCTCAGTTTTTTTTTTGTGTGTATTGAATGTATAAAGTTGTTGATGTACACTTGTAAATTATGCAAAGTATGAGTTGCTGAGTTTTTTTGTTCAATTCTTTGATTTTTCTCTCTTTTTTAGGTGATGTACACATGTGTATTCTGATTTTGCTTGTTTTTAAGGCGCTGTACACATGTGTATTCTGATTTTTGCTCTGGTTTTAAGGCGCTGTACACATGTGTAATCTGATTTTTGCTCTGGTTTTAAGGCGCTGTACACATGTGTATTATGATTTTGCTCTGTTTTTAAGGCGCTGTTCACATGTGTATTCTGGTTTTGCTATGTTTTTAATACGATGTACACATGTGTATAGCGTCTGTTTTTGTGATATCTCATTTTTTTTTGTGTATTGAATGTGTAAAGTTGTTGATGTACACTTGTGAATTATGCAAAGTACTAATTGCTGAGTTTTTTGTGTTATTATAGGACAAGTCGTAAACGAGGAAAGTGGAGATGGAAGGTCGATAAGGATGATTCATGTATGAGGTCGATAAGGATGATTCACGTATGTTTGTCTGCTTGGTCGATAAGGATGATTCAGCATACAACGCGGCGAATAGTTGTAAAAGACTATGTCTTTTTATTTTTTCGATTATGTTGCGTTTATTGTTTTCATGAAACTGAAACTTGTAATAGTATGTTTTTTTTTTGTTTGGCAAACATTACGGAAATTGTTATTTGCTTAATATAAAATAGGTTTACAAGTTTTGTTTGTTTATATGTATGTATTATGTAGCTAATTACACATATGTACCATGCTGAGTACACATGTGTACTGTTCAATTCATATCAAAGTACACATGTGTATACCATTGAAATATGAAGGTTACGTGAATCTTAAAAATCTTAATCCGAATTATGGTGGCGAAATCTAAAAAATAAAAATGAAATAAAAGATAATGTGGATAATGAATTTAAAATAGGAAAGATGTAACTTCATTCAACTATTAAAATAATGATTTATATATAATTTTTTATATAATTACAATCATACCCTTAACAACTAAAAAGGAAATCAATGGTCCAGATCAGTTCACGCAGTTCACGCATGGGATTAGGTTCACGCTAGGATCAAACATGAACATTTTCTCCAGCGTGAACTGCGTGAACTTATCTCGGCCCTTGATTTTGTAGATGATAGATCTTAGATCAATGGCAGAATTGTAATTAAAGGTTTAATAAATTTAATTTAAATTTTAATCAAAAAGGTAAAATAGGGAACTTTCATATTAAAGATATGGAAACTAATTAAATTGTAATCCCCTAAAATCCCTATATCAGTTTCAATATATTCTAACAAACACACACATACACCGCACACACACATATCCCCCAGACGACGGCAGCAGAGCCGATGACGGCACGGCGGCCGGCCACCGTGGATGGTGGTCCGGCGAGAGCTTACACTGGATGGTGGTCCGGCGACGGCACAACGTGGGACGTGGATATATTCAACAAACACACACATACGCCGCACACACATGTTTTACCGGAACCCTAGCGCCGCCGGCCACTTCCATCTTCATCACCGTCGGCCACCACCATCTTCATGTTTTACCGGAACCCTAGCGCCGCCGTTGGTTCTTGTGGAGATCAACAGTCGCGGCCTACCACAGGTATGTTCAATGGTTTGTCATTATTGTATATTGGGTTTCACTGTTTTTGATGATCTTTGTGATAGAATCAGGTTAGTGATGAAGGAACTTTATGCTGTAATTTGTTGATTTCACAGTTGTTCTTTATGCTAAAAGCAATGTCAATTTGAGGAATTCAATACAAGCACGGATTCAGGTAATGTGTGGTTTGATTCTATGCAGAGGTGGCAACATGCCCAGAACATTTTTGGTCCATATGTATTTATCACTAATTAATGTGCCACTTATATGGTTTGATTACAGAAATTATATTATTTTTTTTATAAAGTGATTTATGTGGTTTTTTGCATTACGAGTACAATTGGACGAATTTTGTCGTGATCTTTTGTAACCAACTAGGGGTAGGGGTGTTTAATATTCGGGTAAAACCAAATTCAGAATCGAATTTGTTACGATTACAAACCGAGATAACAAAATTAAAATTTGGTTAGGTTTCTTTGTTTTTTGGTTTAAACAGAATTCACACTAAAGGGTTTTTGGCCTAACGGAACGACGGTATTTAGGTGTGTAAAATGGTGCCCGTCTCCAAGAGGTACACATGTGTATAGCGTCTGTTTAATATCTCAGTTTTTTTTTGTGTGTATTGAATGTATAAAGTTGTTGATGTACACTTGTAAATTATGCAAAGTATGAGTTGCTGAGTTTTTTTGTTCAATTCTTTGATTTTGCTCTGTTTTTAAGGCGATGTACACATGTGTATTCTGATTTTGCTTGTTTTTAAGGCGCTATACACATGTGTATTCTGATTTTTGCTCTGGTTTTAAGGCGTTGTACACATGTGTATTATGATTTTGCTCTGTTTTTAAGGCGCTGTACACATGTGTATTCTGATTTTTGCTCTGGTTTTAAGGCGCTGTACACATGTGTAATCTGATTTTTGCTCTGGTTTTAAGGCGCTGTACACATGTGTATTATGATTTTGCTCTGTTTTTAAGGCGCTGTTCACATGTGTATTCTGGTTTTGCTATGTTTTTAATACGATGTACACATGTGTATAGCGTCTGTTTTTGTGATATCTCATTTTTTTTTGTGTATTGAATGTGTAAAGTTGTTGATGTACACTTGTGAATTATGCAAAGTACTAATTGCTGAGTTTTTTGTGTTATTATAGGAGAAGTCGTAAACGAGGAAAGTGGAGATGGAAGGTCGATAAGGATGATTCATGTATGAGGTCGATAAGGATGATTCACGTATGTTTGTTTGCTTGGTCGATAAGGATGATTCATCATACAACGCGGCGAATAGTTGTAAAAGACTATGTCTTTTTTATTTTTTCGATTATGTTGCGTTTATTGTTTTCATGAAACTGAAACTTGTAATAGTATGTTTTTTTTTGTTTGGCAAACATTACGGAAATTGTTATTTGCTTAATATAAAATAGGTTTACAAGTTTTGTTTGTTTATATGTATGTATTATGTAGCTAATTACACATATGTACCATGCTGAGTACACATGTGTACTGTTCAATTCATATCAAAGTACACATGTGTATACCATTGAAATATGAAGGTTACGTGAATCTTAAAAATCTTAATCCGAATTATGGTGGCGAAATCTAAAAAATAAAAATGAAATAAAAGATAATGTGGATAATGAATTTAAAATAGGAAAGATGTAACTTCATTCAACTATTAAAATAATGATTTATATATAATTTTTTATATAATTACAATCATACCCTTAACAACTAAAAAGGAAATCAATGGTCCAGATCAGTTCACGCAGTTCACGCATGGGATTAGGTTCACGCTAGGTTCAAACGTGAACATTTTCTCCAGCGTGAACTGCGTGAACTTATCTCGGCCCTTGATTTTGTAGATGATAGATCTTAGATCAATGGCAGAATTGTAATTAAAGGTTTAATAAATTTAATTTAAATTTTAATCAAAAAGGTAAAATAGGGAACTTTCATATTAAAGATATGGAAACTAATTAAATTGTAATCCCCTAAAATCCCTATATCAGTTTCAATATATTCTAACAAACACACACATACACCGCACACACACATATCCCCCAGACGACGGCAGCAGAGCCGATGACGGCACGGCGGCCGGCCACCGTGGATGGTGGTCCGGCGAGAGCTTACACTGGATGGTGGTCCGGCGACGGCACAACGTGGGACGTGGATATATTCAACAAACACACACATACGCCGCACACACATGTTTTACCGGAACCCTAGCGCCGCCGGCCACTTCCATCTTCATCACCGTCGGCCACCACCATCTTCATGTTTTACCGGAACCCTAGCGCCGCCGTTGGTTCTTGTGGAGATCAACAGTCGCGGCCTACCACAGGTATGTTCAATGGTTTGTCATTATTGTATATTGGGTTTCACTGTTTTTGATGATCTTTGTGATGGAATCAGGTTAGTGATGAAGGAACTTTATGCTGTAATTTGTTGATTTCACGGTTGTTCTTTGATGCTAAAAGCAATGTCAATTTGAGGAATTCAATACAAGCACGGATTCAGGTAATGTGTGGTTTGATTCTATGCAGAGGTGGCAACATGCCCAGAACATTTTTGGTCCATATGTATTTATCACTAATTAATGTGCCACTTATATGGTTTGATTACAGAAATTATATTATTTTTTTTATAAAGTGATTTATGTGGTTTTTTGCATTACGAGTACAATTGGACGAATTTTGCCGTGATCTTTTGTAACCAACTAGGGGTAGGGGTGTTTAATATTCGGGTAAAACCAAATTCAGAATCGAATTTGTTACGATTACAAACCGAGATAACAAAATTCAAATTTGGTTAGGTTTCTTTGTTTTTTGGTTTAAACAGAATTCACACTAAAGGGTTTTTGGCCTAACGGAACGACGGTATTTAGGTGTGTAAAATGGTGCCCGTCTCCAAGAGGTACACATGTGTATAGCGTCTGTTTAATATCTCAGTTTTTTTTTGTGTGTATTGAATGTATAAAGTTGTTGATGTACACTTGTAAATTATGCAAAGTATGAGTTGCTGAGTTTTTTTGTTCAATTCTTTGATTTTGCTCTGTTTTTAAGGCGATGTACACATGTGTATTCTGATTTTGCTTGTTTTTAAGGCGCTATACACATGTGTATTCTGATTTTTGCTCTGGTTTTAAGGCGTTGTACACATGTGTATTATGATTTTGCTCAGTTTTTAAGGCGCTGTACACAAGTGTAATCTGATTTTTGCTCTGGTTTTAAGGCGCTGTACACATGTGTAATCTGATTTTTGCTCTGGTTTTAAGGCGCTGTACACATGTGTATTATGATTTTGCTCTGTTTTTAAGGCGCTGTTCACATGTGTATTCTGGTTTTGCTATGTTTTTAATACGATGTACACATGTGTATAGCGTCTGTTTTTGTGATATCTCATTTTTTTTTGTGTATTGAATGTGTAAAGTTGTTGATGTACACTTGTGAATTATGCAAAGTACTAATTGCTGAGTTTTTTGTGTTATTATAGGAGAAGTCGTAAACGAGGAAAGTGGAGATGGAAGGTCGATAAGGATGATTCATGTATGAGGTCGATAAGGATGATTCACGTATGTTTGTTTGCTTGGTCGATAAGGATGATTCATCATACAACGCGGCGAATAGTTGTAAAAGACTATGTCTTTTTTATTTTTTCGATTATGTTGCGTTTATTGTTTTCATGAAACTGAAACTTGTAATAGTATGTTTTTTTTTGTTTGGCAAACATTACGGAAATTGTTATTTGCTTAATATAAAATAGGTTTACAAGTTTTGTTTGTTTATATGTATGTATTATGTAGCTAATTACACACATGTACCATGCTGAGTACACATGTGTACTGTTCAATTCATATCAAAGTACACATGTGTATACCATTGAAATATGAAGGTTACGTGAATCTTAAAAATCTTAATCCGAATTATGGTGGCGAAATCTAAAAAATAAAAATGAAATAAAAGATAATGTGGATAATGAATTTAAAATAGGAAAGATGTAACTTCATTCAACTATTAAAATAATGATTTATATATAATTTTTTATATAATTACAATCATACCCTTAACAACTAAAAAGGAAATCAATGGTCCAGATCAGTTCACGCAGTTCACGCATGGGATTAGGTTCACGCTAGGTTCAAACGTGAACATTTTCTCCAGCGTGAACTGCGTGAACTTATCTCGGCCCTTGATTTTGTAGATGATAGATCTTAGATCAATGGCAGAATTGTAATTAAAGGTTTAATAAATTTAATTTAAATTTTAATCAAAAAGGTAAAATAGGGAACTTTCATATTAAAGATATGGAAACTAATTAAATTGTAATCCCCTAAAATCCCTATATCAGTTTCAATATATTCTAACAAACACACACATACACCGCACACACACATATCCCCCAGACGACGGCAGCAGAGCCGATGACGGCACGGCGGCCGGCCACCGTGGATGGTGGTCCGGCGAGAGCTTACACTGGATGGTGGTCCGGCGACGGCACAACGTGGGACGTGGATATATTCAACAAACACACACATACGCCGCACACACATGTTTTACCGGAACCCTAGCGCCGCCGGCCACTTCCATCTTCATCACCGTCGGCCACCACCATCTTCATGTTTTACCGGAACCCTAGCGCCGCCGTTGGTTCTTGTGGAGATCAACAGTCGCGGCCTACCACAGGTATGTTCAATGGTTTGTCATTATTGTATATTGGGTTTCACTGTTTTTGATGATCTTTGTGATGGAATCAGGTTAGTGATGAAGGAACTTTATGCTGTAATTTGTTGATTTCACGGTTGTTCTTTGATGCTAAAAGCAATGTCAATTTGAGGAATTCAATACAAGCACGGATTCAGGTAATGTGTGGTTTGATTCTATGCAGAGGTGGCAACATGCCCAGAACATTTTTGGTCCATATGTATTTATCACTAATTAATGTGCCACTTATATGGTTTGATTACAGAAATTATATTATTTTTTTTATAAAGTGATTTATGTGGTTTTTTGCATTACGAGTACAATTGGACGAATTTTGCCGTGATCTTTTGTAACCAACTAGGGGTAGGGGTGTTTAATATTCGGGTAAAACCAAATTCAGAATCGAATTTGTTACGATTACAAACCGAGATAACAAAATTCAAATTTGGTTAGGTTTCTTTGTTTTTTGGTTTAAACAGAATTCACACTAAAGGGTTTTTGGCCTAACGGAACGACGGTATTTAGGTGTGTAAAATGGTGCCCGTCTCCAAGAGGTAGACATGTGTATAGCGTCTGTTTAATATCTCAGTTTTTTTTTGTGTGTATTGAATGTATAAAGTTGTTGATGTACACTTGTAAATTATGCAAAGTATGAGTTGCTGAGTTTTTTTGTTCAATTCTTTGATTTTGCTCTGTTTTTAAGGCGATGTACACATGTGTATTCTGATTTTGCTTGTTTTTAAGGCGCTATGCACATGTGTATTCTGATTTTTGCTCTGGTTTTAAGGCGTTGTACACATGTGTATTATGATTTTGCTCTGTTTTTAAGGCGCTGTACACATGTGTAATCTGATTTTTGCTCTGGTTTTAAGGCGCTGTACACATGTGTAATCTGATTTTTGCTCTGGTTTTAAGGCGCTGTACACATGTGTATTATGATTTTGCTCTGTTTTTAAGGCGCTGTTCACATGTGTATTCTGGTTTTGCTATGTTTTTAATACGATGTACACATGTGTATAGCGTCTGTTTTTGTGATATCTCTTTTTTTTTGTGTATTGAATGTGTAAAGTTGTTGATGTACACTTGTGAATTATGCAAAGTACTAATTGCTGAGTTTTTTGTGTTATTATAGGAGAAGTCGTAAACGAGGAAAGTGGAGATGGAAGGTCGATAAGGATGATTCATGTATGAGGTCGATAAGGATGATTCACGTATGTTTGTTTGTTTGCTTGGTCGATAAGGATGATTCAGCATACAACGCGGCGAATAGTTGTAAAAGACTATGTCTTTTTTATTTTTTCGATTATGTTGCGTTTATTGTTTTCATGAAACTGAAACTTGTAATAGTATGTTTTTTTTTTTGTTTGGCAAACATTACGGAAATTGTTATTTGCTTAATATAAAATAGGTTTACAAGTTTTGTTTGTTTATATGTATGTATTATGTAGCTAATTACACATATGTACCATGCTGAGTACACATGTGTACTGTTCAATTCATATCAAAGTACACATGTGTATACCATTGAAATATGAAGGTTACGTGAATCTTAAAAATCTTAATCCGAATTATGGTGGCGAAATCTAAAAAATAAAAATGAAATAAAAGATAATGTAGATAATGAATTTAAAATAGGAAAGATGTAACTTCATTCAACTATTAAAATAATGATTTATATATAATTTTTTATATAATTACAATCATACCCTTAACAACTAAAAAGGAAAGGTCCAGATCAGTTCACGCAGTTCACGCATGGGATTAGGTTCACGCTAGGTTCAAACGTGAACATTTTCTCCAGCGTGAACTGCGTGAACTTATCTCGGCCCTTGATTTTGTAGATGATAGATCTTAGATCAATGGCAGAATTGTAATTAAAGGTTTAATAAATTTAATTTAAATTTTAATCAAAAAGGTAAAATAGGGAACTTTCATATTAAAGATATGGAAACTAATTAAATTGTAATCCCCTAAAATCCCTATATCAGTTTCAATATATTCTAACAAACACACACATACACCGCACACACACATATCCCCCAGACGACGGCAGCAGAGCCGATGACGGCACGGCGGCCGGCCACCGTGGATGGTGGTCCGGCGAGAGCTTACACTGGATGGTGGTCCAGTGTAAAATATGGAACTTTCATATTAAAGATATGGAAACTAATTAAATTGCCCCTACTCATTTAAAACAATCAATTAATTAAACTCAAATATTACAAGATTGCCATTGATTTAATCTCAACCCTTAAACACACCAATCGGATGGACCAGATCGCTTCCTAGACTTTCTAGGAAAAATACACTTTCCGTGCGAACCCTACTCTCTCTCTCTCTCTCTCTATATATATATATATATATATATATATGTGTGTGTGTGTGTGTGTGTGTGTGTGTGGTAAGATCAAATAAAAAGTTTATTTTGCTTAACTAGGATGAGAAGGAATTTTAACCATTTATTTTTCAAATCAATGGTTAAGAAGAAAGTGTAGGAGAAAGGAGGAGTGCAAGGGTATCTTGGGAAAATCATATTTAGACTTTCTCTCTCCACATGCAAGGCACATGCATATTCCACCCTCATTTTTTAAACGTTCATAACTTTTTTGTACGACATTATTTTTTCATAAAAATTTCACCATAAAATCGAGCGTCTGTTTATCTTTAATTTAAGTACCATATTTCTATATAAATTATGAAGACTAAAAAACCCACTAAAATGTGTAGTATAACATTTTTTGTGCTAGATTTTTGTACTATATTTTTGTGCTAAATTTTTTGTGCTAAATTTTTTTGTCTTAAATTTTTTTTCTCAATTTTTTTGTGCTGAATTTTTTTGTACTACATTTTTTTGCTGAATTTTTTTGTGCTATATTTTTTATACTACATTTTTTGCTGAATTTTTCGTGCTATATTTATTGTACTAGATTTTTTTGGTGCTATGTATTTTTGTACTACATTTTTGTGATATATTTTTTTTGTACTAGATTTTTTGTTGTATTTTTAAAAAATAAAAGTGGTGCCACATGTCATTTTCACTCCTATTTATAAGGACCAAAATGCCCTTCATTCCTACTTATTAGGAGTGTCACATGTCATCATAACAATCCTTCTTAGGCTACTTAGGCAAAATTCACTTTTTAGTGGATCCTTCCCCATATATATATATATATAGATATTAGCAAAGTTACTGTTTAAAGGAGTAAAAGAATTGTTTTCCTCCCAAATAGGGGTGTTCATCAAATCGAATAACAAAATTTTGAATTAATCGAATCGAATTTTATATTTTTTAACCTGAATTCGTAAACTCGAATTCGAATTGAATTCAAACCAAATTAGAATAAATTCGATTTAATTCAAATCCACCCTAAACAATAAATTATTTTACTTTATTTTTTAATACTACTACAAACTAATTATATTTAACATAAAAATATAATAATTTGCAAAATTAATTAACTATCAACATGTTAAAACACCAAAATTTAGAAGATAGGTTGGTTACTGGTAACGATTTAAGTTAGGTAAAAATTTAGAAATAAATAGTATGAGTTATTGTCATTAGGTATGGTATGGTAATGTTATGAATAATAAACTTATGACATATGGATGTAATTCATACTCTCGCTCAAATTTAGAAGTTATATGCATGTGTATATATATTAAAAAATTACATATAAATTAAATTCGAAGTTCGAATCGAACTAAAAATCATAAATTTTTATTCGATTCGAATTCAATTACTAGACTCGAATACGAATCAACTCCAATTCGAACCTTCATAATCGAATTCGTATCGAGTCGAATTTCAAAATTTTCAAATAAGAATTGAATACTGAACACTCCTACACCCAATTGGTGACAAGTGGCTATGTCGGATTGGGCCATCGACGTAGCCTTTTTATGTTATGTATAATAAAAGGATTCTTTATCGTAGAAAAGCTGGACATATTACGATTTTTGTGTCGTGTATTAGATACATAAGAATATAATCACCTATAATTATGTGAATTAGACACTGATATATTCACATATAAGTATGTATTTAAATACGTACCGTTGTCATATACACAGACAAGTATGATTATTTTTCATTTATAGAATTACATGTCTAAATTCTTTAGTCATCAAGTTGTTAAGCATCTAATACTAATAAAACTATTATTATTATTATTATTATTATTATTATTATTATTATTATTATTATTATTATTATTATTATTATTATTATTATTATTATTATTATTATTATTATTATTATTATTATTATTATTATTATTAAAACACACTAAGGTGGTAATCTTCAGCGTATTGGGTAACAACACTACATTACCATTTTTCTTCTATTTTTATATTATACTTGGTTTTTTATTAGTCTTTACTGTTTGGTTCCTGCGCACATTTAATGTCGCAACATGAATTATTTTTGTAAACGATTTACGTTTAGGCCCCTAAACATTAATGTATTTATCATAAGAAAGTTCAATAATAATGCTTCTTCTACAAACGATTTAAGTTTGAACCCCAAACTTTAATAGAGTTATCATACATCCCTTAAAGTTTAATAAAGTTAATTATTTCTTTTTTAACAAATATTTATTCTTATATCTTTTTTAAGTTTAGTTTTATTTATACATTTTACTTATTATTTGTTTAACTTATTATAATTAAAGCTAACTTTAACTCTAGTTATGTTATTTTATTGTGTTGATGTCCATAGCATTATAGCCTAGTGTCATCTTAGAGGTGGGATAAGACTAAGGGACCATGAGGTTCTGGGTTCAATTCTGATGTGCTTAAAATATAACATTATTTTTGACCTATTTACTTTGATTAGTCACTGTGTGTCGTTTGTTTGCTTTGTACAAACGAACGACCAACATCCTTGCTTTTTGTCGATTTTTATATCATTTCATTTTTTCACCTAATCATCTCACTCGTTTCCTCTCATGTTTCCTCTTTTAGAATGCCCCATCGACGCGAAAATCATTTACCTAATGCCAAAATCGCAGCAATCATTGCGCAGCAAATGGCTGTTGTACTCCCAGACATTGATGCTCAAGTTAACTAAGCCAATAATAACAATAATGCTCCATGCAATTTCAAAAGTTTCAATTCGGCTAAACCGCTCAAGTTTAGTGGTTCTGAGGGAGCAACTGGGCTCCTTCAGTGGTTTGAAAGCATTGAGAGTACCTTTCGTCATGTTCAGTGTCTTGATAATCGCAAAGTCGAGTTTGTTTCTAGCGTATTTCAAAAGAGGGCTCTTACTTGGTGGAATGGAGTCATGAGGGATCGTGGTGCTAATGTCGCTTTGGGTCAGACATGGGAAGAGCTTAAGGCTCTTATGATGAGGGAATTTTGTCCCCGTCATGAACAGAGAGTGTTGGAAAGAGAGTTTGATGATTTGAAGTAGGATAGTGGTGAAGACCAGGCTTATACCGATAGATACGAAGAGCTGAGTTTGCTTTGTCCTACAATGGTTACCCCACTCAAGAAAGCTATCGAGAGGTATGTCGATGGTTTACCTGACTCCGTGCAAGATATCGTCGTCACTGGTAGCAACCCTACCACAGTTCGTCAGGCAATCGAGTTAGCTGCGACTTTGACTGAGTCACAAATCAGAAAGGGTATGCTTCACAGGAAAGGTGACAAGGACAAGAAACAATCGTCTGACAAGGGTGAAAACAAGAAGGGTAAGAAAGCTGGGTCTTCGAAAAGGTCTAGGAAGCGCAAGGCTTCCCAAAACTTCTTGATAACGTATTACCGAATTTGTCCAAATAATGATACATATGCACATGTGCATGGATAACTGTTACTTGAAAAAAAAAGTTTCTTTTTTTTGGTAACCAAATATAGCGATTTAAAAAAATATATATTAAAAAAATATTTGAGTGCTTTTTGATTTTTTTTAGATTTTATTTTGTGTTCACATTGGTTCTCGCGATTCTCAAAATAAGGGTGGTTCTCGCATGAACCTTACCGTGTGTGTATATATATATATATATATATATATATATATATATATATATATATATATGGGGTAAGATCAAATAAAAAGTTTATTTTGCCTAAGTAGGATGAGAATGAATCTTAACCATTTATTTTTTAAATCAATGGTTAAGATGAAAGTGTAGGAGAAAGGAGGAGTGCAAGGGTACCTTGGGAAAATCATATTTAGACTTTCTCTCTCCACATGCAAGGCACATGCATATTCCAACCTCATTTTTAAACGTTCATAAATTTTTTATACGACATTATTTTTTCATAAAAATTTCACCATAAAATCGAGCGTCTTTATCTTTAATTTAAGTACCATATTTCTATATAAAATATGAAGACTTAAAAACCCACTAAAATGTGTTGTATAACATTTTTTGTGCTAGATTTTTATACTATATTTTTGTGCTAAATTTTTTGTGCTGAATTTTTTTGTCTTCAATTTTTTTTCTCAATTTTTTGTGCTGAATTTTTTTGTCTTAAATTTTTTTTCTCAATTTTTTGTGCTGGATTTTTTTGTACTACATTTTTTTGCTGAATTTTTTCGTGCTATATTTTTTATACTACATTTTTTTGCTGAATTTTTCGTGCTATATTTTTTGTACTAGATTTTTTTGGTGCTATATTTTTTGTACTAGATTTTTGTGATATATTTTTTTTGTACTAGATATTTTGTTGTATTTTTAAAAAATAAAAGTGGTGCCACATGTCATTTTCACTCCTATTTATAAGGAACAAAATGCCCTTCATTTCTACTTATTAGGAGTGCCGCATGTCATCATCACAATCTTTCTTAGGCTACTTACGCAAAATTCACTTTTTAGTGGATCCTTCCCCATATATATATATATATATATATAGGGAGAAGATCATGCGAGAACCACCTCTTATTGTGAGAACCGCGAGAACCAATGTGAACACACAAAAAATGCCTAAAAATAGCTAAAAATCACACAAATTTTTTTTTTAATATTTTTTATATAAAAATCGCTACTTTTCGAAGCCAAAAATTTTTTTTTTTAATTTTATTAAAAAAATGTTTTTTTGCCACTAAAATTAGTGATTTGAGCAAAAAAAATATTAAAAAAAATTTAGATTTTTTTTTGATTTTTTTAGATTTTTTTAGGTTTTTAGGGGTTTAGTTTTTACCATTTTAGCTTGGAGTGGGGGGGTTCTCGCATGAGCCTCTCTCTCTCTATATATATATATATATATATATATATATATATATATATATAGGGGAAGGATAAATCGAAAACCCACTTGAGTTGAGAAAACTCAGAAAACCTTTGTAAAAAAACCATGTAAACTCAAGAAACATTTCTAAAAAAATAGGAAATGTAATATACATATATTTGAACATTTTTAAAAAAGAAACACAAAAAAACAACAAGTAGTTTTTTTTTAAAAAAATGTTACAAAATTTCAAGTTACATAATATATATGTCCAAAAAAAATGTAACATACAAATTTTCAACATTTTTAAAAAAAAAAATAGTAAGCGTTTTTTACATTTTTTTCATAAATAGGTCCGCGTACATTTATATTACATTCCCTATTTCTTTTAGAAAAAAAATAAAAATGTTACATAGGGTTTATTTGGGTTTTCTCAACTCACATGGGTTTTCGATTTATCTTTCCCCATATATATATATATATATATATATATATATATATATATATATATATATATATATATATATATATTAGCAAAGCTACTGTTTAAAGGAGTAAAAGAATTGTTTTCCACCCAAATATGGGTGTTCAGCAAATCGAATAACAAAATTTCGAATTAATCTAATTGAATTTTATATTTTTTTACCTGAATTCGTAAACTCGAATTCGAATCAAATTCAAACCAAATTAGAATAAATTCGATTTAATTCAAATTCACCCTAAACAATAAATTATTTTACTTTATTTTTTAATACTACTACAAACTAATTATATTTAACATAAAAATATAATAATTTGCAAAATTAATTAACTATCAACATGTTAAAACACCAAAATTTAGAAGATAGGTTGGTTACTGGTAACGATTTAAGTTAGGTAAAAATTTAGAAATAAATAGTATGAGTTATTGTCATTAGGTATGGCATGGTAATGTTATGAATAATAAACTTATGACCTATGGATGTAATTCATACTCTGGCTCAAATTTAGAAGCCATATGCATGTGTATATATATTAAAAAATTACATATAAATTGAATTCGAATTTCGAATCGAACTAAAAATCATAAATTTGTATTCGATTCGAATTCGATTAATAGACTCGAATACGAATCAACTCGAATTCGAACCTTCATAATCGAATTCGAATCGAGTCGAATTTCAAAATTTTCAAATAAGAATTGAATAGTGAACACTCCTACACCCAATTGGTGACAAGTGGCTATGTCGGATTGGGCCACCGACATAGCCTTTTTATGTTATGTATAATAAAAGGATTCTTTATGGTATAATAGCTGGACATATTACGGTTTTTGTGTCGTGTATTAGATACATAAGAATATAATCACCTATAATTATGTGAATTTGACACTGATATAATCACAAATAACTATGTATTTAAATACGTACCGTTAAGTATGTATGTATGTTGTCATATAATTGTATATACTAACAAAAGGAAACGTAACTGTTTCACCAATCAACTCCCCTCTTCAAATGACAGACAAGTATGATTATTTTTCATTTATAGAATTACATGTCTAAATTCTTTAGTCATCAAGTTGTTAAGCATCTAAAACTAATAAAACTATTATTATTATTATTATTATTATTATTATTATTATTATTATTATTATTATTATTATTATTATTATTATTATTATTAAAACACGCCAAGTTGGTAATCTTCAGCGTATTGGGTGACAACACTAGATTAACATTTTTCTTCTATTTTTATATAATACTTGTTTTTTTATTAGTCTTTACTGTTTGGTTCCTGCGCACAATTAATGTCGCAACATGAATTATTTTTGTAAACGATTTACGTTTATGCCCCTAAACATTAATGTATTTATCATAAGAAAGTTCAATAATAATTCTTCTTCTACAAACGATTTAAGTTTGAACCCCGAACTTTAATAGATTTATCATACATCCCTTGAAGTTTAATAAAATTAATTACTTCTTTTTTAACAAATATTTATTCTTTTATCTTTTTTTATGTTTAGTTTTATTTATATATTTTACTTATTATTTGTTTAACTTATTATAATTAAAGATAACTTTAACTCTAGATATGTTATTTTATTGTGTTGTGTTGATGTCCATAGCATTATAGCCTAGTGTCATCTTAAAGGTGGGATAAGACTAAGGGATCATGAGGTTCTGGGTTCAATTCTGATGTGCTTAAAATACAACATATAAATTATATCAAATACAACGTAAAATCAACTTTTTTCGGTACTAATGTTGAAAAAAGCTTGTTTTCTGTTCCTTTTTAATTTACATGGTCAAAAGAGCCTAAATGTGTAAAAGGAGCAAAAAGGCAGCAAAAATTAACATAAATACAAAGAAGGAGGAATTGACGCAACTCGCCAAGCCCCAATCCACATCCAAACCCCAAGAATAGCAAGATCAGAAGACCTGACATGGGTCCGTGTCGACCAGACACGGGCCGTGTCCGAGACTAGATGCTGTGCAGAAGAAAAGGCAACAGCAAAGGACAAAACAAACAGCCAACACGGGGCCGTGCTAAGCCAACACGGGGCGTGGTCAAAGATTTTCAGAATCTGCGATAGTACTGCCAGTACATTGGCGACGGGTCGTGTCATTGACACACAGGGTCGTGTTAGTACAGGACCTGACAAGCAGTTAATGAGGAAGAGAGAGAGATGACCACGGGGCCATTCGAGGTGGGCATGGGCCATGGTGGAGCTTCTGACTGCAGATATAAATAGAGGTGCTTGGTTCATTCCAAACCATCCCTTGGCAAACCACTTATCTGTCACTTGCCACCACTCCACCACCACACCACCACTACAACACCATCATTCACCACCATCATCCATTTTCTATCATTTAGAGTATGTGTAGTAGTCTCGGGATCCAAGATTGATAGTAAGAGTGTTTGTCAAACAAAGGACATGCTTGGCTAAACTCTTACATCACTTGGTGAAGACAAATCTTTTGTGTATTTTCTTTTATGATTTCCAATCTTTAGCAACTTTTTAACTGAGTATGTATTAATGACTTTAATAACTAGTTTTTTTTTTTATATTGAAGGAAAATTTATCTAATCATTTTTCATATGTTGTTGATTCACATATTCGTGTCTTTACGGTCTATATAAAGCGCGTGAATTGTCTGGAAGGGGGTTAGAAGGGTGGTTGGGTAAATTTTATGTCTCGTTCAGTGTATAGATCCTGCGAGAACCTGATTCAAGTCTAGTAACACGTCACGAGTCAGGGCGGACATTACCCACCACGGGAGAAGTGCCAAATGCCTGAATCCCGTATATATAAACTACTATTAAAACTTTAAACCAATCCTAGGAGGATTATATCCTTGCTAACTCAGACCAAAGGGATGAGGGTGATCGCTGCCTGGAAGGGGGCCCATCACCTTTTGCATTAATAACTTACTTAATTATCTTTCAATAATCCGATCTAGTGGGACTGTATCCTTGCTTTCTCAGACCACTAGGTTGAGGGTAATGTCGCCTTCACAAGAGGGGCCTACTTATATAACTAAGATAATATCTTAAAATGCCCAAATTGCGAAAATCATTAAAAGGATACATGAAAGATAAGTCGGAACCAAGTGATTCTTTCTTGTCTATTTATTTTTCCTTATATTTTGTTTTTGCTTTTTAGTTTATCTTTTTTTATATAGTTTTAAAAATCTTTTTCTTCGAAAGTTTGGTTCGATTAGACGTTGACGATAAGCCGATATTAAAAGCTCTTGTGTCCTTGGACGACCTCGGTATCTTGCCATCACTATACTAAGTCCGCGATAGGTGCACTTGCCCTAGCGTGTGTGTAAAGTGATAGTAGAATATCTTGTTTTATAAATTTAAAACGTGAATCGGCGAGTAAAAAGAGCTAAAGATATACTAAAAAAATATACTCACACCTGTCAAGTTTTTGGCGCCGTTGCCTGGGACACAAGAATTTTAAGAAAACTTAAAATTGACGGCCTAATCCTTTTTATCTTTTCTTTTTAGGTTTTTCTTTTTTTTTCTTTTATTTTTTCACTTTCTGCACAATTGACACGGGGCCATGTCAACTCTCTGGTATCTTAAAATCTATTTTCTGTCAGATACAAACTGCAACACGGGGCCGTGTCAAACCAACAGTTTGTAAGAAAATAGTAACCGCCTGACCCCGACGGTTAAAAACTTTCTGGAAAAACATGGAATTCTTTGATTATTTTTACCCCTGCCACTCTTACGGTCTATGGTGCGACTATTGTGGGGAGGAGCATGAAGAATCGGAATGTGGCGTTCTAAACTTCACTCCCCACTATTTAGACCCATGGTTTTCCTGTAACAAACACCTTGAGTTGGACGGGAGTAAAAATGATGATGAGGTCCATCCACCCGAACTCCATCAACCCTCTCACCTAGACGACTTAGAAGAATAAGTCAAATAGAAGAGAGGATTCTACTAAGAATTAAAGAAAAATAGATTCCTTGATGAAGGCGCGATGTTCATCATGGATCCCATCCGAAGGAGAATCGATGGAAGAAAAATCAGGTATAAACGACAACACAGAGGTCAACCAACCCTCTACCGTAGACGCTTGCGAAGATGAGAGCGGTAGTTGTCCCTGTTTCGATTTCGCCATGACGGTCCCCTTACAGAGTGTGAATTTCACACCCACGGTTTGGACAGGAGTGAATCGACTCATACCTTCTTTACAAAGAGCCCGAATAGGTAAATAAGGGATAGTCCTGTTTTCCCAATTTTAGAGAAGTCTTCTACCTTTCCGATAACCTCTGACGTTTTCGTACCTCTCGCCGGAGTCTGCAGTATATCCGGCAATACGGTGTTGTTTCAACCTGTAAGGAACCACCCGATGTCGGATAATTCCTTAAAAGCCTAGACAATCTTCATAAAAACCCTGAACACGGGGTTGTGTTCCTTGAACACGTGGCCGTGCTTAACAATCTTTTGAAAAATGGGGTGTGCCGGACTAACACGGGGTCGTGCGCCTCACATTTTCCAGCACGGGGCCGTGTCAGTGATGATGTGGCCCGTGTTCTACTAACGGACAACATTCTTTGACACATGCAAACTACACGGGGCCGTGCTGCCTAGGCACGTGGCTGTGCCAGGGTGCTGTCACTGTCTATAAAGTCAGCCTTTGGAGAGAATGTTTGGAACCATTCCAAAAGAGCAGGATCTTCTAGATTTTTCACACATACCCCAAAAGGTATGTTTATAAAAAGGTCTCGTTTGACCTTCTTGTCCTTTGTTCTTTTGGTCATTTCCCCTTCTTCATTCCTCTATGAACTCCATTGAAGCTTGAAGCTTCAAGCTTAAAAAGCTTCAATAGGAGGGTCATACACTTGATGCTTTGTTCAACGTTTTGTAAATCTAATATAGTAAAACATTATTTAAGTTATTTACGTTCAGCAAATTAAAAATCAATCAAATCTAACATAAAATAAAATTTCTTGAGCTAAGAATCTGGAATAGTTTGTCACACCCTGGCTTTGCGGAAGCGTGGTTAATTTGGTGTGACTTCTTAATACCTTAGCTTAATCATAACAAAGCTATATGAATTAAAAACATGCAAGATCATCCATTAAGTTTTGAAAACCAAATACAATACCATTGTTTTAACGGGAATACACCCTAACAACCATAATCTTGTTCAACAAACAAACAAAACATAAACACAGTTTAAGGACTGTGACTTGTCCAGGAAAGAGTCACATTCCCTAGACCCCGGATGACCTCGGAAACTAGTGCAGCGGGAAAACGTGCCATACCGTGCCAGATCCTTTAATTCCCTGAAATACATGTAAGTTGAAAAAAATCAACAAAAATGTTGAGCGAGTTCATGCGTTTAGTATGTGCGCGCGAATAAACCTTTATAATCATTGTAAGTGTGAATATTTTGTAAACTCTGGTATGAAAGCAAATAAGGAGACATATCAGTTAATGTGTAACCACATGGTCCAACCTGCGGGCGCATGGGAGGGGATAGGACAAGGTCACCACATGGTCCAACCTGCGGGCGCATGGGTGGTGTTACGACCAGGTCACCACATGGTCCAACCTGCGGGCGCATGGGTGGTGTTAAGACAAGGTCACCACATGGTCCAACCTGCGGGCGCATGGGTGGTGTTAAGACAAGGTCACCACATGGTCCAACCTTAGGGCTCATGGGTGGGATTTGTTATGCTCAAATAGGCCTATCATTTCTATCCCTCGATCGTACTACGAGGACTAATGTTCTTTAAGATTTCGCCTACCCAATCACATAACCTAACAGTTCCTTCCGTAGCTGACCATACCATGTAAGAAATATTCGTAATCATAGTAACATGTATTTCACCCCCGCAGTTTAGAAAACTGAAAACAGTTAAGAGAAAAGGGGGACATGAACTCACAGTCGGTGCGTCTCAACCAAGTACTCCAAATCGGGCAGCTGTGCAACGACCTACATGTGCTAATTTCTATTAGACGGATGGCCGTGCCTTAGCTTTATAGTTTAAGTTTTTGGGAAATAGTTAGACAACTATTTCGTGTTTATACTTTGCATGTACTTGGTAATTAATCTCCTTCCCAAGGATGGGGGATTTAATACATGGGTGTTCGAATTACCCCATTAAGTCTCACTTAATATATTCATTTCCAATTCCAAAATATAAATATTTTTCTCAAAAATATTATATTTTCATTTCACATAATATTCCCCAAAAATAATACGTTGATAAAATATACGTTCATAATTATTTCCGTATAATGCGTAAGTTACGTTTTAGCGATCGTGTGGTAATAATAATTACCATTGTAACTTATATGTTTATCGTGAAAGCGTTCGTACTATTTTGGATTCGTCAACGTTTGTAAATATTATTTTTACTCTAAAAATAATATTTGTGTATTTTTTCACAAAATAATTATAACAGTGTCGTGAAAATATATTTACCAAATATATATTTATCACGTTTAGTTTTGTGAAAATCCCACCTCCGAATATTTGTAAATAAAGTCGTGGCGAAATACATTTTGAAAACATGTCAAAATAATTCTAATACTTGTAAATAATTCTAAGTGTTAGGTTTTAGAAAAATTTCGCCAGAGTTTCCCTTGTAACCGGAGGTGGCCACGCTTTCAAGCGTATCATTTTCTTTTACAAAATCATTTCAACAACTTCTTTATTCACTCAACAATTTCCGACACATCAAACTAGTCGACAAGTATGTAAATCGCATAATCACATGAACTTGTAGTTTTTCCGAAACTATAGTGTAAATCCCATTATATTTTGTGGATCTTTATATAAAGTAGCTTAATCTCGTAAAAACCTCGTTTTTAGAATAAATCCATCTTTACAACTTCCCGTCACCTTTTACAAAAACTGTTATTTTGTCGGATCTTCTCATTTCACAAGTGTTTATACACTTGTGGTTTATAAAAATCATACTTGTTAGTGTAATATCCGTCTTTTAGAAGACATGATTTTCTTGACGCTTGGTTCTATGAAAATACCATTTGTACATACGTAGATCCGCCCGTTTTAAACACTATTTTACAAGTAAAAATACTTTTACACAAGTTCATGTTTCTCGTGTGGTAGAGTTTCACCTTTTAACCCTTGTACCATTCAAAACAAGCTTATGTCAAGATCCGTGATCTTAACCAAACCGGGTTAAATGGTGATCCGAGCTACCACAACATAGATCGGGCCTAAATAATCGCAACTTTCAAGTACTACAACTTTTACACAACTTATGTGTTATTAACCAACAATATTCATGTTTTAGTAGGCTTTAATGCTTCAAAATGCAAGTTTCCGAGTTTTAATCATTACAATACATATTAACCACCTTAGATTAGTTCGAGTATGAGTTTTAAGTGTTATACCTCTAGCTCGGGGCTAGGGAAGATTCTATAAAAGCAAAGTAGAGAGGTCCTTCGCCTTCCGTTTGCTCCAAGACTCCTAATGCGTGATCCTTGAAGCTTGTAGATGATTGGAATGTGAAGAACAAAATCGAAAAATGGATGTAGAGGGGGAAGGGGGTTCGGCCGTGAGCTATGGGGAGCAAGGGAGAGAGTTTTGTGTTGTGAAACTTGGAGTGAATGATCTTGTGTGTTAAGTTGATTACTTATAGGCAAACACAAGTTCACTAACCCTTGGTTAATATGCTATCTAGATATCAAACATATCATATTAAAATAATCAATTTAGTACAAGGTATGTCCCCTTATAGTTGGGGCCGGTTTCAATGGGGGGGGGGGGTACTAGTTCGATTTCAACTAGTTAGTTGATGATTAGTTAGGTTAACCAAGTTAGATTTAGGGGTTAACTTGGTTAGTGGTGTGATGTGCTTTATAGCGGGTGTTAGGGTGTTCAGGGACCCTAACTGGCTCAGAAAAAGATAAATAATGTTTCTGTCAATATTTTTATGTCCCGGGTATGGTCCGGTTGTTCGGTTGGATAGTAATCCGTTAAAGTGCTTAACAAAGCTTTTAAGTGTCGTAAATATCTTTTTTAGTGACACAACTTATTCCCCAAAGTGTCAGGAATATTTTCCTCATGTTTTGGCACTTTACTAGTTAGCCAGAAGCTGATATGTTAATTAAAGTGCTGTGTTTTGTGCTTAGAGTACGTTTTAGGCACATCCGGTCACTATAACTTATCCCTAGAGACGCAGTCCTACAACCCTTGTATCCCTACACTCACTATGGGTGTAGTAAAATATTTCTGGCTCATACAGGCCTTAGAGGCAGTGTCTGCCTGATGCTGGCTTTATCAGCATGTTCAATAGGTTATCCGTTCAAATGCTACTGTGCTTTTGTGCATCATGTTTGTCACTAGAGTTCAGCATGTAAATAATGTAGTGACAGCAAATGGAGTATGATGCAAGTATGTACAAGTATCAACAGTTAAGTAGCAGTTCATCAGTAATTTCAAATAAGCATAGTAATTAAGCAGCAATTAATTATTAATTATATCGTACGGATACCTGGTTTAGTGAGGGTTGTCACATTCTCCCCCCGTTAGAAAAATTTCGTCCCGAAATTTTAAGTTCTGCTTGTAGAAGCAGGGTTCTTAGGAAATAAGTGGGGGTATTTCTCTTTCATTCGGTCCTCACGCTCCCAGGTGAATTCAGGACCATGTCGAGCATTCCAACGAACTTTGACGAGCTTGACACTGCTCCGGCGGAATGGAGCGTGTCGTCAATCAACAGGTTCTTCAACGAAATGGAGCGTGTCGTCAATCATGAATTTCGTCGGTGGGAATGGCAACGGTAACTTGAGTTGGACTCCTCTTCAGATTGGATACATGGAATGTATCGTGAACCAAATGGAGTTCAGCAGGTAAGTCCAGCTTGTATGCTACTAACCCGATTCTTCCTAAGATCTTGAACGGTTCAATATACCTCGGATTCAACTTTTCACGCTTCCCAAAGCGTGCCACACCCTTCCAGGGTGATACCTTCAACAAAACCATATCTCCTACCTCAAACTCTAGAGGTTTCCTTTTTCGATCCGCGTAGGATTTTTTTCTTTTGTCGGTCACGAGCCGCACTGATGCGATCTCGGATCTGTGCAATCTTATCTGTGGTTTCCTGAACCACATCAGGACCAACCAACTGTCTATCACCAGCGTCAGACCAACAGAGCGGTGATCTGCATTCGCGCCCATATAAAGCTTCGAATGGCGCGGCACCAATACTGGTATGGTAGCTGTTGTTGTATAAAAACTTAACCAGAGGCAAATGCTTATCCCAGCTACCGCCCAAATCCATAACACATGCTCTCAGCATGTCCTCCAACGTTTGAATCGTCCGCTCGCTTTGACCGTCGGTCTACGGGTGAAATGCGGTGCTCATATTCAACTTTATGCCAAAGGCTTCTTGGAAGGATTGCCATATCCTTGATACGAACCTTCCGTCTCTATCAGAGATAATCGAGAGAGGTACTCCATGGCGTGTAACAATCTCTCTCATGTAAATTTCAGCCAATTTGCTCGTATTATCCTTTTCGCGGATAGGTAAGAAGTGTGCTGACTTCGTTAAGCGATCCACTATTACCCAAATAGTGTCATGGCCTCTTGGCGTTCTTGGCAACTTCGTAATAAAATCCATAGAGATTTGTTCCCACTTCCACTTGTGAATCTCTGGTTGCTGCAGAAGTCCCGAAGGCTTCTGGTATTCCGCCTTATCCTTGGCGCAAGTTAAACAGTTGCTCACATAAATAGCAATATCGCCTTTCATCCTAGGCCACCAATAATAATCTCTAAGATCCTGGTACATCTTATCCGCTCCAGGGTGGATAGAGTACCGCGACTTGTGAGCTTCATCGAAAATATCCTTCCTTAAACCTCCAAACAAAGGAACCCAAATCCTTTTCTCAAAACACAACGTTCCTTCCTTGTTTGGTACCAATAGCTTCTCCATCCCACGGGGATACTCTTCTTCAAGGTTTCCCTCCTTGAGAGCTTCTCTCTGCGCGGCACGAATGCGCAGAGGAAAATCGGTTTGAATAACCATCTCCAAAGCCCTAACCCTTATGGGCTTGATTCTCTCTTTTCGACTTAGGGCATCGGCGACCACATTCGCCTTCCCTGGATGATACTTAATCTCGCAGTCGTAATCGTTCAACAGCTCTACCCATCGTCTTTGCCTCATATTCAACTCCTTCTGATTGAATATGTGCTGGAGGCTCTTGTGATCTGTGATGATTGTGCACTTCGTACCATAGAGGTAGTGTCTCCAGATCTTTAAAGCAAAAATTACTGCGCCGAGTTCCAAATCGTGTGTGGTATAGTTCTTTTCATGTACCTTCAGTTGGCGTGACGCGTAGGCAATAACCTTTTGGCGTTGCATCAACACACAACCCAATCCTTGACGCGATGCGTCGCAGTATACCACGAAATCTTTCGTACCTTCTGGTATTGCTAATATTGGCGCGTTGCAGAGCTTATCTTTCAATAGCTGGAATGCTTCTTCCTGTTTGATTCCCCAATCAAACTGCTTATCCTTCTGCGTGAGGAGCGTCAAAGGTTGAGCGATCTTTGGAAAGTTCTCAATGAACCTTCGATAATAGCCAGCCAAACCCAAGAATTGCCGAATCTCGGTTGGCGTCTTTGGCGTTTCCCAATCCTTGATCGCCTCGATCTTGGTTGGATCCATGTGGATTCCATCTCCATTTACCGCGTGCCCAAGGGATTGCACTTCTCGTAGCCAAAACTCGTACTTAGAGAACTTGGCATACAACTGTTCCTTCTTTAGCAGCTCCAGAATGGTTCTTAAATGCTGCTCGTGCTCAGCCTTCGTCTTTGGATAAATCGAAATATCATCGATGAACACAATCACGAACTTATCCAAGTACGGCTTACAAACTCGATTTATTCAATCCATGAACACTGCAGGTGCGTTTGTCAGACCAAACGGCATAACGAGAAACTCGTAGTGTCCATATCGAGTTCTGAAGGCTGTCTTCGGGATACTCTCCTCTTGTATCCTTAACTGATGGTATCCAGATCGCAAGTCGATCTTTGGGTAAAAGCTTGAACCTTGCAGATGATCGAACAGATCATCAATTCTTGGCAGAGGGTATCTATTCTTGATCGTCAGCTTGTTCAGCTCCCGGTAGATGATGTTTATTTGAAAATCATCATCCTTCTTTTTGACAAGCAAAACTGGAGCTCCCCAAGGCGAGAAGCTCGGTCGGATGAATCCCTTGTCTAACAACTCTTGAAGTTGTGTCGACAGTTCCTGCATCTCAGACGGAGCAAGTCTGTACGGTGCCTTAGCCACAGGCGCGACGCCTGGAACTAAGTCAATGCGGAACTCCACTTGCCTTTGAGGCGGCAAGCCAGGCAAATCTTCTGGGAAGACTTCTGGGTACTCCCTCACGATAGGGATGTCTTCGATCTTTGGTTCTTCAGCTTTCTTATCTACAATGTGTGCCAGAAAGGAAGCACATCCTTTTTGCAACACTTTCTTGCTTTCAGACAGCTAATAATTCTTAACGGCGTCTCACGCTTTTCTCCGTGAACCACAATGGTCTCACCATCATCGGTTGGGATACGGACAACCTTTTCATGACAGACTATCTCGGCCTTGTTGCTCGATAACCAATCTATTCCTACTACCACGTCGAAGCTTCCGTTAGGCTTGTTCTATCGAGAACTGGGTATCTAGGTTACTTACTACTAAAACAACTATATTTTCTGAAGCTAAAATTTGACAATACTGTCAAATAGAGCGTAACATTGACTATTATGAGACGTACCGATATCCACGCTTGGATTCTATCCCCGCTGTTGAGCTTTCATCCACGTGCCTGAGTGTTCTTAGGGCAATACTTCCTGAAATTTCCCACATCACCGCAATTAAAACATGCTTGGCCACAGCCTTGATCGTCACCATCCCTGCCTTGATAGTTGTCGTCGTTGTTATTTCCTCCGCGATTTCCGTTACCATCTTGACCTCTATTTCCATGTTCAGTACCTTGCCGACATGTTTCCTTGACATGTCCCACCTTACCACAGTTACCACATTTTCCATATCTACACCGCCCGTTATGGGGACGTCGACAGTTGTCGCACTTTGGTAGAATACCTGTGTACTCTTTTCTCTTTTTGGCCTTGTCGTCGCTACTCGACTGGGTACCCTGTTTGAAATTCGCCAACTTCCTCTTGTTGTTACCAGATGACTCTTCATGAGTCTCCTTCTTCTCCTCAGAGGCTGAAAATTTGTTCATCCTGATTGCCTCTTCCGTCAGGGCTACACTTAGATTGATGGCCTCAGAGATTGTTGCAGGCTTTGATGTCGTTACCATGCTCATGATTTGGGGTGCCAATCCCCAAATGAAACGCTCAATCCTTTTAAACTCCGGATCTACCATGTAAGGAACGATACGCGATAGAACTTGGAACTTCTCCACATACTCAGCTATTTTTGGACCTTCCATCTTCAAGTTCCAGAACTCAGTTTCTACCTTCTGGCTTTCTGTTCTCGAACAGTACTTTTTATGCATTAGCTCTTTCAGCTCGTCCCATGATAGAGCATACGCAGCAGCCTCGTCCATTGTCTGAACCTGAAGTTTCCACCATGACAGAGCCCCATCTCGGAACAGCCTGGAAATGTATGTGACCTGATCTCTTGGGGCGCATTTGCTTGCACGCAGAACAGTGTCCATCTTCTCAATCCAGCGTACGAAGGCTACGGCACCCCCAGTGCCGTCGAAATGTAGGGGCTGGCAGCCTAAGAACTGCTTGTAGGTGCAGCCGTTGGGTGGGTTATTTCCTGAGGTACCTCCGTTGCGCTCGGAGTGATGGGCCTCGTATTGTGCAATGGCTGCAGCAATGATTCCCTGAAGTTCCGCCTCGTTGGTGGGTATGCGTACATCCCGTCTTGGAGGCATCTTCTAAATGATGATCATATGGGTCAGGTCATAGTAAGTAAAGTGTACGTAAGTATACAACAATATCAACACATAACATCTCATGTTATAAATAAATCAATCACATAACATCTCATGTTATAAATCAATCACATAACATCTCATGTTATAAATCAATCACCCATATTGATAACCTCTGTAATGGTTGAGGGCTTCGAGATAGTAGCCATGTCCCTGATCTGGGGTGCAAGTCCCCAAATGAATCGTTCACTCCTTTTGAACTCCGGTTTGACTAAGTAGGGGACAACCCTAGACAAGTCGTGAGATTGCTGGATGCATTCAGGAATCTCTGGTCCGTCCATTTTCAATTTCGGAACTCTATCTCACGCTTCTGGTTTCCAGCCCTAGAATTTGTACTTCTTCTCCATCATTCCTTTGAGCTCGTCCCAGCTCAGTGTATTAGAAGTATTTTGTACCCAGGGTCTGAACTTGGAGGTTCCATTATGAGAGTGTGCCATCTAGAAATAACCCCGAGATATAGGTAACACTCTGTTGGGGCGAACAGTTACTCATTCTTAGAATGGAGTCGGTCTTTTCGGACCAACGAACAAATGCAATGGCGCTTACTGTTTCGTCGAAGTTCAAAGGCTTGCAGTTCAGGAACTGCTTATAGGTGCGGTCAGTTGGGGAGTGATTTTCAGTACTGCCATTGCTGTGCTAAAAGCGGAGAGCTTCATGTCGTGCAAATGCCTGTGAGTTGCGTTTTTGCAGCTCGGCTTCTATCCTTGGCAACGTACTGGTGTTTGTGTCATGCCTGGGTGGCATTCTCTTTTGCCGAAGTGGCATGAAGCGGGTTAGACATCATCTCAATTGTCTAGGAGATACATAGCACCATAAGCCATCATGTACTCACCTAATTTTACACGTAAATATACTCAATGTATGGGTGGGGAAATAAATTACTGGGCCTTCACATAGGCTTGCCAATTTGGCTCGTTGCTTGTAATAGAATGAACTCGAGGCTACATCGCCTTGCCTTGGTCATTCGTGTTTTAGATATTTCCTGCCACATTGGTTTTCATTAGCTTGACCCGCAGAGTCCACCAGGATTTCTGTGCACTATAAGTCGTTATTACGTGGGCCCCCGTAATAATAAATTGTCTTGCACAGTTACCCCAAATTTTCTCTCGTCCAAGCAGATGATCAATCAAGGAGCAACAGCAGGTGCATCGGTATGAACAAGGTCATGCTCTAATGCGGTGTTAGGAGCAACGCCTGGCTCAAGGGCCGCGGCTGGCTCCGGATCAATAAACTTCATCTCAAAATCAGCTGGATCAACCATCACAAGGGGTTACAGGATCCTCCAAGGGCTGGCCTAAGCGTATAAACTCAAGGTCATGGTCTGGATCAAAACCAGATGGAAGAACAGGATCACCCTCAATACTGTGATCAAACTCAAAGCGGTGTGCGGGAACCGGTGCAGCCGATGATGCCGTATCAGGGTCGGCGTTGTGTGAATGGTGCTGCACTCCCTGTATATGCGAAAATGCGATGTCAGAAACTCAAATGAGTCTGGGACAGGGGAATGGGCATGAGTTTCCCCTGCAGGAGCGTCCGCAAGTAGTAGGCTAATACCAGCAGCAATAGGGCCTCGCCCTCGAATGGGTCCTCCTCTAGTAGATCATTATCGTCGTCAAAGGCCACGTCGGGGGCATATCAACAACAGGATAAGCGGCAAGGGGCACAGGAGCAGGGATCACCGCGAGTGGCAAAATCCCAACAAGATGGCCATCAGTAGGCTCTGCTACGACTTCAGGCAGCGCAAAGGGCTGAATGTCGTCATTGTCTGTGCCGGTAGTATCGGGAATGTGCACCTCGTGCTCCGATGAACTATGTCGTCTGATGCTATGGCCATGGGATTCGTAGTGTCCATCTTTCTTGTACATGATGAAAGCATGACGTTTGTAACATAAACACATATACGTATAACAATCAATCACATCAACATATAAACATGTTAGTCAGCAATAAGCAATCAAATAATTCTCCTAGTCCCACTAGCCTCCCAGCCTCCCAGACTGATATTCCTAGTCCCACTAGCCAAATTCCTCCCAGCCTCCAAGGCTGACATTCCTAGTCCCACTAGCCAAATTCCTCCCAGTCCCTAAGACTGCTCTATCATCCACCTCGATCTCCTAGATCGAGCCTTGGCCTCCATGACCGAGCCTCAGCCTTCATGACTAAGCCTACTCTTCCTAGTCTCACTAGCCATCTACCTCGATCTCTAAGATCGAGCCTCGGTCTCCAAGACCGAGCCTCAGCCTCCAAGACTGAGCCTAAAATAATAAAATGTGCTCAACATGTGTTTGTAAAAATGTTTTGGATCTGGACTTAAGTGGTATGCAGTAAAAATGTTTTCGTGAGAGCCCTAGTGATCATAGTCTAGACTCGAGAAGGAATCCTAGTTCGCTATGATCAGAGCTCTGATACCAAGCTGTCACACCCTGGCTTTGCGGAAGCGTGGTTAATTTGGTGTGACTTCTTAATACCTTAGCTTAATCATAACAAAGCTATATGAATTAAAAACATGCAAGATCATCCATTAAGTTTTGAAAACCAAATACAATACCATTGTTTTAACAGGAATACACCCTAACAACCATAATCTTGTTCAACAAACAAACAAAACATAAACACAATTTAAGGACTGTGACTTGTACAGGAAAGAGTCACATTCCCTAGACCCCGGATGACCTCGGAAACTAGTGCAGCGGGAAAACGTGCCATACCGTGCCAGATCCTTTAATTCCCTGAAATACATGTAAGTTGAAAAAAATCAACAAAAATGTTGAGCGAGTTCATGCGTTTAGTATGTGCGCGCGAATAAACCTTTATAATCATTGTAAGTGTGAATATTTTGTAAACTCTGGTATGAAAGCAAATAAGGAGACATATCAGTTAATGTGTAACCACATGGTCCAACCTGCGGGCGCATGGGAGGGGATAGGACAAGGTCACCACATGGTCCAACATGCGGTCGCATGGGTGGTGTTACGACCAGGTCACCACATGGTCCAACCTGCGGGCGCATGGGTGGTGTTAAGACAAGGTCACCACATGGTCCAACCTGCGGGCGCATGGGTGGTGTTAAGACAAGGTCACCACATGGTCCAACCTTAGGGCTCATGGGTGGGGTTTGTTATGCTCAAATAGGCCTATCACTTCTATCCCTCGATCGTACTACGAGGACTAATGTTCTTTAAGATTTCGCCTACCCAATCACATAACCTAACGGTTCCTTCCGTAGCTGACCATACCATGTAAGAAATATTCGTAATCATAGTAACATGTATTTCACCCCCGCAGTTTAGAAAACTGAAAACAGTTAAGAGAAAAGGGGGACATACATGAACTCACAGTCGGTGCGTCTCTACCAAGTACTCCAAATCGGGCAACTGTGCAACGACCTACATGTGCTAATTTCTATTAGACGGATGGCCGTGCCTTAGCTTTATAGTTTAAGTTTTTGGGAAATAGTTAGACAACTATTTCGTGTTTATACTTTGCATGTACTTGGTAATTAATCTCCTTCCCAAGGATGGGGGATTTAATACATGGGTGTTCGAATTACCCCATTAAGTCTCACTTAATATATTCATTTCCAATTCCAAAATATAAATATTTTTCTCAAAAATATTATATTTTCATTTCACATAATATTCCCCAAAAATAATACGTTGATAAAATATACGTTCATAATTATTTCCGTATAATGCGTAAGTTACGTTTTAGCGATCGTGTGGTAATAATAATTACGATTGTAACTTATATGTTTATCGTGAAAGCGTTCGTATTATTTTGGATTCGTCAACGTTTGTAAATATTATTTTTACTCTAAAAATAATATTTGTGTATTTTTTCACAAAATAATCATAACAGTGTCGTGAAAATATATTTACCAAATATATATTTATCACGTTTAGTTTTGTGAAAATCCCACCTCCGAATATTTGTAAATAAAGTCGTGGCGAAATACATTTTGAAAACATGTCAAAATAATTCTAATACTTGTAAATAATTCTAAGTGTTAGGTTTTAGAAAAATTTCGCCAGAGTTTCCCTTGTAACTGGAGGTGGCCACGCTTTCAAGCGTATCATTTTCTTTTACAAAATCATTTCAACAACTTCTTTATTCACTCAACAATTTCCGACACATCAAACTAGTTGACAAGTATGTAAATCGCATAATCACATTAACTTGTAGTTTTTCCGAAACTATCCCATTATATTTTGTGGATCTTTATATAAAGTAGCTTAATCTCGTAAAAACCTCGTTTTTAGAATAAATCCATCTTTACAACTTCCCGTCACCTTTTACAAAAACTGTTATTTTGTCGGATCTTCTCATTTCACAAGTGTTTATACACTTGTGGTTTATAAAAATCATACTTGTTAGTGTAATATCCGTCTTTTAGAAGACATGATTTTCTTGACGCTTGGTTCTATGAAAATACCATTTGTACATACGTAGATCCGCCCGTTTTAAACACTATTTTACAAGTAAAAATACTTTTACACAAGTTCATGTTTCTCGTGTGGTAGAGTTTCACCTTTTAACCCTTGTACCATTCAAAACAAGCTTATGTCAAGATCCGTGATCTTAACCAAACCGGGTTAAATGGTGATCCGAGCTACCACAACATAGATCGGGCCTAAATAATCGCAACTTTCAAGTACTACAACTTTTACACAACTTATGTGTTATTAACCAACAATATTCATGTTTTAGTAGGCTTTAATGCTTCAAAATGCAAGTTTCCGAGTTTTAATCATTACAATACATATTAACCACCTTAGATTAGTTCGAGTATGAGTTTTAAGTGTTATACCTCTAGCTCGGGGCTAGGGAAGATTCTATGCGAAAAAGAGGTGGATAAAAGCAAAGTAGAGAGGTCCTTCGCCTTCCGTTTGCTCCAAGACTCCTAATGCGTGATCCTTGAAGCTTGTAGATGATTGGAATGTGAAGAACAAAATCGAAAAATGGATGTAGAGGGGGAAGGGGGTTTGGCCGTGAGCTATGGGGAGCAAGGGAGAGAGTTTTGTGTTGTGAAACTTGGAGTGAATGATCTTGTGTGTTAAGTTGATTACTTATAGGCAAACACAAGTTCACTAACCCTTGGTTAATATGCTATCTAGATATCAAACATATCATATTAAAATAATCAATTTAGTACAAGGTATGTCCCCTTATAGTTGGGGCCGGTTTCAATGGGGGGGGTACTAGTTCGATTTCAACTAGTTAGTTGATGATTAGTTAGGTTAACCAAGTTAGATTTAGGGGTTAACTTGGTTAGTGGTGTGATGTGCTTTATAGCGGGTGTTAGGGTGTTCAGGGACCCTAACTGGCTCAGAAAAAGATAAATAATGTTTCTGTCAATATTTTTATGTCCCGGGTATGGTCCGGTTGTTCGGTTGGATAGTAATCCGTTAAAGTGCTTAACAAAGCTTTTAAGTGTCGTAAATATCATTTTTAGTGACACAACTTATTCCCCAAAGTGTCAGGAATATTTTCCTCATGTTTTGGCACTTTACTAGTTAGCCAGAAGCTGATATGTTAATTAAAGTGCTGTGTTTTGTGCTTAGAGTACGTTTTAGGCACATCCGGTCACTATAACTTATCCCTAGAGACGCAGTCCTACAACCCTTGTATCCCTACACTCACTATGGGTGTAGTAAAATATTCCTGGCTCATACAGGCCTTAGAGGCAGTGTCTGCCTGATGCTGGCTTTATCAGCATGTTCAATAGGTTATCCGTTCAAATGCTACTGTGCTTTTGTGCATCATGTTTGTCACTAGAGTTCAGCATGTAAATAATGTAGTGACAGCAAATGGAGTATGATGCAAGTATGTACAAGTATCAACAGTTAAGTAGCAGTTCATCAGTAATTTCAAATAAGCATAGTAATTAAGCAGCAATTAATTATTAATTATATCGTACGGATACCTGGTTTAGTGAGGGTTGTCACATAGTTGGAGCAGCACAAGGTCGTGCTACTCTGGCACGGGCCGTGCTAAAAGTTCTGATATTCCATATCTTGTAAACGGTTGGTCGTTTTCTCCTAGAATGTCAAGCCAGCAAATTGGGACATCGTCAACAAGCTCCAGGAACCACCAAAGAGGGAGGAGACTCTCCCTCGAAGCTACTCTTGTAAGATATGTGAGTGCCTTGAGAGAAAGTCTCGACGAGATGACCTTAGTGGAAGAAGTTCTAATAGACCATGTGAACTATCTCTCCATGGGCCTAGAGGATTGCTTCAGGGAAATCAACCTTTTACACCAAAGGTTGAACATCTTGGCCATGCCTCCGATGGAACCAATCTGGCCGCAAGAAGATTGGAACCTCGCTAATGAGGTCATTCAACCCACGGGATGGGAAGATGAGATTCTGGAACCTCCCTCTCTCAATTTGCCTTCGAGGTTCCGACAAATCCCGCTCCCCCTCAATAAGAGGTAGAAGAGGAACCATACATCTTCCTTCTAAAGGAGATCGAAGAGATGCTCAATGACCTCTAATTGAGTATTCCCCACAAAAGCGCAAGTCCTCCAACATCTAACCTTCGTAGATCTAGGAACGTAGCTTTAGGGTTGTTTAAAAATGATCTTGAGGAGGGATTCCCAAGATCCTATATATCTATCTTAGGCTAATGTAGGTTTGTAATTTTTAATTTCTTGTAATTGTTTTTATTTTTAATGAAATAGAGGATTGGATGATGGTGATTTAAATAAATGTGTTTAAGAAAGTGGAAATACCAGAAAGGTGATGAAAAATGGAACCCATGCCAGAGGCCTCCCGACTCATAAACTGCATTACAGTGGCTGCAGCACAGGGTCGTGCTCACCCAGCACGCCCCTCATGCCTAACTTATTGTTGTCCAAAAACTTCTACCCAGAAGGTGGCACGGGTCGTGCTCACCCAACACGCCCCCTGGCCACCGCACTGTAAGTCTTCTGTTTAATAGTTGTTACTGGCACTTTGGACACAGGGCCGTGTCCCCATACCACGCCCCCGTGCTGCAAGTGGCAGTAACCAAAAAAAATTGCTATTTTCACACTTTTTACACATTTTACCAAAATAAATCCTATTTGGGACACATTTAGGGCAATGTGTAATTTAAGTGTGGGGGATGATAAAAACCTTGAATCGTTTGTCCTAACTCAAGCCTTACACAAAACTCGCCTTGGAATCTCTAATCACCCCAAACTTTTTCAAAATATTTTTTTCTTTTACTTATCTTGATTTAGTTGGGTAAAATAAGTTCTAAAAATTATGTTTTTACGAATTTACAACTGATTGCGTCGGGATAAAAAGAACCAATTTAGAAAATTACGAAAACGAGTATGACAAATCTTTGTAAACTTTGAATATATATACATTTTTACACTACCACCCTTTTTCCCACAAAAGTGAGTTTCGAGCCATTACCGAGCATACAAATATACATCTATACTAATTGCTCAATTTTCGTTTCTTGTGTGAATAGCCCGTTTGGTTCTCACGAATCTAGAACTTGACAATGCGATACGTCCCAAGTCCTTACCGACAAAAATCCAAGTAAGTAAATGTTAGAGGCATTAGGATCAACCCATTTTTAAATCAAAACCTTTATTTTTGTTTGCTTTACCCAAAAACATCCCCCCCCCCCTAGTAAAACCCTTTGAACCTTAAAAACCTTTTCATTTCTAAACCCACAAAAAAAAAAAACCTTTTCATTTTTCATCTTTCATTTTTGTAAACCTATCGGTTATGAAATTACGATTATGGCTTAGTTTCAACTTTGGCAACCAAAAAAAGCCCTAATAAAACATACCAAACCCGAATCACCACCTACCCTTTAAAAGCCCTCTTGATATTTACAAGGATTTAACGTCAAAAGGAGGAGGTTTGATTTATTGTCAAGCCTATGGTAGGAGTAAGTTCCAAAACCGGGCATGAGCGTTTTCACTTAGTACATCATCAGCCGAGTGTTGAGTGACCAATTGTGAGGTGTGTAAATTTGTATATAACTAAATGGAATTTTATAAAGGAATCTTATGCCCAAAGTAAATAATTTTTCTTAACTTGGGTTTTAAATAAATCATGACAAATAAGATTTGTAAATAAAGTAAAAACAAAATAAATTTAGAACTTGGATTCCTAACACTCTAAAGATGAGACCAAAACCTTCTCTTCTACCTATTCCATTTGGGTGTGTAAGCCACGTAATAGAGTTTTGCTTGAGGAAAAGCAAAGATTCCAGTGTGGGGGTATTTGATGTGCTTAAAATACAACATATAAATTATATCAAATACATGATGTAAAATCTACCCTTTTTCAGTACTAATGTTGGAAAAAGCTTGTTTTTCTGTTCCTTTTTAATTTACAGGGTCATAAGAGCTTAAATGTGCAAAAGGAGCAAAAAGACATCAAAAACCAACATAAATACAAAGAAGGGGTAATTGACGTAACTCGCCAAGCCCCAATCCACATCCAAACCCCAAGAATAGCATGATCAGAAGACCTGACACGGGGTCGTGTCCACCAGACACGGGCCGTGTCCGAGACTGGATGTTGTGCAGAAGAAAAGATAACAACAAAGGACAAAACAAACAGCCAACACGGGGCATGGTCAACTCAAAGATTTTAAGAATTTGTGAAAGTTCTGCAAGTACATTGGCCACGGGCCATGCCGTTAACACACGGGGCCGTGTTAGTACAAGACCTGACAAGCAGTTAATGAGGAAGAGAGGGGCCTAGGTTGAGGGTAACGTCGCCTTCACAAGAGGGGCCTACTACTATAACTAAGATAATCTCTTAAAATGCCCAAAGTGCGAAAATCATTAAAAGGATACATGAAAGATAAGTTGGAACCAAGTGATTCTTTCTTGTCTATCTATTTTGCTTATATTTTATTTTTTGCTTTTTAGTTTATCTTTTTTATACAGTTTTAAAAATCTTAATCTTCAAAAGTTTGGTTCAATTAGACGTTGACGATAAGCCGGTATTAAAAGCTCTTGTGTCCTTGGACAAACTCGGTATCTTGCCATCACTATACTACGTCCGCGATGGGTGCACTTTCCCTAGCGTGTGTGTGGAGTGATTGTAGAATATCGTGTTTTATAAATTTAAAACTTGAATCGGCGAGTAAAATGAGCTAAAATATGCTAAAAAAATATACTCACACCCGCACACGTCAAATTCGCACAAAGGATTTTCCCAGATTTATTGGGTTACTCTTGAATTGGTGTATAAGCATTACTGCCTAGTGGAGATGTATATGATCAAGTTGTTCCATCAGTAGCACAATCTCTCACACCCAACCGATGGTGGAAACATCGGAATGAGAGGAACGAGATTACTCATTGCAACATAACAGTAAAAGCGACAATAATTTAAATAAAACTTATTTCATTTCATAACACTTGTCACATTACAACACTTGGAAATTCAAAATACAACATGAGTTCAAATACAACAACGAAACAAATACAACATGGTACAATATTTGATACAACAGCCTAATCTAAGTATTTCTAAATGTGTATCTAAAGCATCGTCGCTACGCCCATTTTAATGTCATCATCTTCCTGCAATATGTAAAAAAATACATGGTTCAATACAATGTATTGACGCGTATACAAGTTTTGATACATAGCATAGCATAAAAGTTTAATGAATCCGCATGGCAAAACTAGTTATCAAGATTAACATTAAAACTGGCATGTGAATGTTCAGGTTAACCCGCTGATTACCGCAAAATAAGCACTTAACATGACCATAAGTTTACGGGCGGTGAGTTACTCCTATAGCGCTATACATGTTAACTGGAGGCTTGTACGAAGTTAATGACAAGTTATCACACAACAGAATCATCCAGAATAATGAATCAAGTATAACGAATTTAGAATGCACATATTGGATAGTTTGTGTATTTTGTCTAAAAGTCTAAGTGTAACTGTGTAGGTTTATAAGTTAACATATTGCACCCAAAGTGTGAAATTGATAAAGGGTGTTCGAGTATACTCACGGTTTTGCTAATTCTTCATTAGAAATCCCGTGAGCGCAGAGTCGGTTGACGTAGTACAAGAACACCAAGGTTATTCTACCCGGCGATAAAAGGGGTGGTGGTAATAGTACAGGAACACCAAGGTTACCCTACAGGGCAAACAGAGGCATAAGTTGGAGTTGTTTGATTATGTAACAGAATTAAGTTCTTAGTACGATATGAAAGTACAATAAAATCAGAAATCATATTCTGTCCGTGCACTTGTCCCGACACTGATTTTATGTGGTTTTACGGGTCCTAGTTTGCCCGACAGAATCAACGACAAGGAACGTGGAAAAACAGAATAACGGGGAAACCGAAATACGAACTGTTCAGACGAGATACTGTTTTGGACGAATGGGCCATTCGTACGAAAGGGACTGTCTGGTGAACTGAGTCTCGTTGGAATGTTTTTAACTATTAAACAGTTATGTCCCATATTTCTGTTAAGTTTTTTAGTTTATTATATCAGTATATTAATATTCCAGAATATTCATAAGGTTCATAGAAGTCATGCATGGAGGTTTTAACCTCCTTATTGTTCACCAAAGCACAAATCAGTTAACTTAATTAACTGACCAGTTGGTCATGAATACAGAAAGGAAAGACAGAATGTAAAATAAACCAAACAACCGAATAATGTACAACCCAGGTGTGCCAACACGACATAGAAAGAATTAACTAAGTGTTGGAGGCTGGACGGGGTTCACTTGTTCTGGGTCTAGGAGATTGTTTCGGTGTTCATTACACGAGTTTAAGTGAGGTAGTGGCTTTAGATTGGAAACTAAAGTTCACCCAAAACACAGATTGACATCCCAGAATCATCTATATTGAAAATAGTGATCTGGACAGTCATTCAACACCTGAAATCATCGGAACTTAGGTAAATAATGCATTCGGACGACTGGGAGTGCCTTTCGTACGAGAGGGTTACCCTCTCGGACGAGTGGGCTTGCAATTTCGGACGATGGGGCTGTTTCAAGGTTTCAGTTCGGTCTTGTTTAAACTGATTACCTACTCGGTTGGAATTGATTCACACTTGAATCCACAGCTACTGACTTAGCTTGTGAGGCTGGAGAACCTCAGATCCAGCTGAGTTTGAAGTCTGAAAGATTGTTTAAAAGGGTTTCGAAGATTTGCTTGACCTTCAACTTGGTCCTCAACTGATTTGAGAGTTTATACTAGTTGCCATAGTAGATCTGGTAAACCAAGTGAAGATTCGTGAAGAATCTTGTAAAAAGTTTAATAAAACAGAAGAAAAGTAGGAGAAAACAGATGAAATTTGGATGTTTATGAGCATAGACTCACTTAGATGTGGCTGAGATAAGCTCCAAGTGAAATGCTCGAAGTTGGTTTGAGAGAGAATTCGAAAGTTGAAGGTTTGGAATGAAGGGAATGGACTGTCATTTATAGGATGGGTAGTTTGGGACGGATGCGCATTCAGATGAATAATGGGCATGCGCTTTCGCATGAATGGGCCAGGCCCACGGGCCCAACATCCATTTTTTGGCTTGTTTTGACGGTTTTGAGCGTTTTAAGCATATAAGTGCAATGTATAAGTGTTGTGCATAAATAAAGGAGTGCATAAATGTATTTTGCATGTATGATATGTATGAATAACTATGAGTTTGCATGTAAATGGTATCAAGTATGTATGTATCACGTATAGTTACCAAATATTTATGAATAATGATTAACACAAGCATATAAAAGTTAGAATTTTCATTATAATTCAAGTCTCGGATTACAATGTTTGAAATGAAATACGAATACAAAGGAATACAAGTTTCCATAAATGGAAAGCACAACAAACTTGCTAAATAAGGAAAGTTACAAAAAGCAAGGCGTTACACAATGGTACTCTAATGGTCCGTTAGTGATCCAAATTTGCCATTTAAAAAATTATGTTGCTTGCTTATTTTACCATCCTTTAGATTATAGCATACATGGTCCAATTAAACTTTTAATATTACAGGAAACAAATTTAATTATTTTTTTTACTTACCTTATTATAGCTAAAGCTAACAATTAAGTCTAGGCATGCTTACTTAATCATTTTGTTTGCTTAGTTTTACCGTGCTTTTTATAAAGTCTTCATGATCTATAATAACTCATCCATATATTATTTAACAACTATCTCATCGCTAGCATTCTTGTACCACCCCGCCGCGAAATGCGGGCTCCGATACTAGTTATGCACAATAGCCAATAGGCCTTATATATTTTTTCTTTTAAAATTAGCGACCGTATATTCAATTGAAACAATTTCGTTGGTTATATCTGAGACTACTTTACGACCATATTGCACTTGTTTTATAATTTTTTTATTATTTTATAAAAGTGGAGAATGTATTTATGACCAAAACATATTCATTCAGTTGCTACATTTGCGACTGTTTTACAACCGAAAAAATTCTATTCAGTCGCTCGCTGAAGAAACAATAGTTAACCAGGAGGTCAGCCCACAGGTCGAGTCTCGTCAAATAGGGTTAATCCCTTCTATCCTCAATCGATGGCTGGATCGTCTCTAATCTGTCATCTGCACAGTGAAACATAATGTGACTCGTAACAAGGAGAATGGGGTGGGGGTTGCTCCTTGTTACCATCCTCCGACGTGGGAATAAGTATTTGCTTTTCATGCATGAAAAATATTTAAGTCGTAAGTGAGAGTGAGCAGATTAGCATTACCTCAATCTTGGTTTGAAGTTGGTATTTATAGCCGAAGAGTGAAGGAGAGAGGCCAATGGGCCGCTTGATGGGCCTTGCGCCCGACTGACAACTTGCAGCTTTTCCCTAGGCCTAACAATAGCGTAGGCTGCAGAAGTGTCGGGCGCACGGTGGGGGTGTCACCACGTGTCCTGTTGTAGCAGTCGCACGAAGGAATGACCGCCAAGTGGCCTGCTGAGGTTGTCCGTCTGTTCATCAGCTTTATGCAAGTGGGCTGGATAGCCACATATTGGGTGGTCAGTTGACCGCTGTTGTCAGTGTCAAGGCACGTCGCCACTGGTTGCCTACAAAAGTTAAAGTGACACTTCCACTTTCATTATAATAAGATGTTGCCCTTGCGCATGAGCCTTGCGGGCTGGTTCAAGACCGTAACACATTTTGTGTAAGTTGTACATGTATAGGTCAACACATATACACATTACTTTACACTTCCTTTGCTGTCCATGCGCGCACCCACGCAGTATTGTACATGGCAATGTGCGAAATGTAGTAACACGACAGTTGAAGATGTGGATTCAAATGATAGTAACAACTATCATCTCTAGTAGCAATCACCGCATTCTATGTATGTTGCCTAAAACAACCATATTCATACACAAGGTGAGAATCTCATCTTTATCTGATTGGGAAAGCAAACCCGGTCTACGCGTGCCCGCACGAACTGAGACAAGTTCTTTGTTGATTAGGAGAGTAAACCAAGTGATGGTCACTTGCACCCAAGTCTGGTGCAAGATCTGGGTCCATACCCCTTCAAGTCTCCCCAGTCCAGTGTTGCTTCCATGCGCAAGTTGCAAGTGGGGGGAATGTTAGACTATGTTAGTGCTTAAGTAGGTAATGAGTGCTTGGTGTTCTTAGAAACAGTTTGGAGAAAATACTCGGGCGATTGTGGTGTTGTATGCTTTGGCAACCCAAACGCATGATCGCCTTTTGCTCTTGCTTCATGTTTATTAATTGGTATTTTCTTTAAAAAATAAGATTTATTTCAAAGTAAAAGGACATCAGTAGTTGTTGTTGATATCCAAAGAGTACGACCACTTGTGCTGATGCTTTATGTTCACTAATTGGTCTTTGTTTGAGTTTTCTTTGATAGTGCTAGTCACCTAGCACCAGCCGTGCTAGGTCAAAAAACGCAAAATCGATTTTGTAGTTGCTTTATGTTTATCAACTATTCATTTGTCAGAGTTTTCTCTCTTTGATTAAATGGGATTTGTTTAAAAGTAAGAAAGAAAATGGAAACCAGTCGTCCTTGCTACGGAAAGTCGCGTTGCGTCAGCCGACGCAAGGAATATTGGTGGGAACCGGGTGTTGCGTTGTTGCAGTTCACCATCTTGATTTTTGGCCAAATGAGATTTGGTGTTGAACATAGACTATTTGGATCTTGTTGGTGAAAGATGAGAATGTCTACCGTTTCCATAGCCACCATTTCCATAGTCACCATTACCATAGCCACCATTTCAAGGGTGTTGCGGTCCACAATCTTCATTGTTGGCCAATTGAGATTTGGTGTTCTCTCTACTAGACTTGCATGATGTGTATCGCATGTATGCAAGTGGTGTTAGAGAAATGGTGGAAGGTGTATTGTTAGTTGATGTGTAACTAGTCATGTGTATCGCATGTGAGAAGTTGGTGGGATTTAGTTGTTGAAAAGGTGATGTGTCTATGACTGGTGTGCTGCCCGAGGCATTAGATGCACTGTGCAGTAGGTAGTTTGTTCGTCTATTGTCAGGCACATGGGAGACTACGCGTGTTGGAACCATTTTTTTAAGTATTGAAGAAAAAGAAGATCAACCTGATCATATATTGAAGATACAGTCAAGAAAGATCAATAAAAAGGTGCCTATAAGATAACAGGGTAAGAAGAAAAGAAAGACACATCTTCAACAAATATCAGGAAGTGATCAAGACAAAGAAAGCGATCAGAAAAGACCATTCTGCTAAGACTGATGATAAACCTGGTATTTATCATCAGAATCTGGTAACTCTCATCATCAGAATTTCTGATGATCAATCTCAACAGAATTTTGGTAAGCTACTCATCAGAATTTATGATGAACAAAGTTGTCTTAATGATAAGGCTCTGACACAATTTGGAAAGTAGCAAGTTGACATCCACGAATTCAATGAATAAGCCAAAAAAAGCTACTTTGTGCAGAGCAAGTGCATGAATAAACAAATGTTTATTCATGATCCAGACTCTCTATAAATAGAGATGTCAACCCCGAAGGATTAATGAGTTGAGCTAAGCATTTAATACACACACCACAAACTCTATTGCCCTTCAATACAGAATTCTTTAAGCATTCATTTGTAACAGTCAATAACTTTGTTTTCCAAAGTGATCAATATACTTGAAAATTCTGTAAGTTGTTGTTTCTTGAAAGTTTGATTTCTAGTTCTGCACAATATTTTCCTACTTGTTGAAATCTATTTACCATACTTAGTCTTTGAGCATCTTATCTGGGATCAACAACGCGCGCATGGTAACTGTCAGTAAACCGTCGCTTGCGAGCTGGCAGACGTTGGTTAGTAGCAAAGACGCACGTTCTGCACGTCTTTTCCTTTGCGTTAAATGCGAAGGATATATATAGGAGAAGAAACCCTAGGGTTTCTTTTCACGCTTTTGAAATCCAACCTTTTGTCTTCCATCTTCTTCTTCTCTCTTAATTTTCTGGCGACTGTCTATTTTATTTTTCTGGCAAATTTCTTCAGTCATTTCTTTTTTGATCCTTCACACATTCTTTACAATGGCTTCACCGTCTTCATCTGGAGATAAAAACCTAGAAAACGTCGATGTCGGCGGCGTGTTACCAGTTCTAAACTGGTCTGAACACGCTTTTCAGACCCTGATATTGAACTTCCGCATGTCGGCAGATTATGGTGCCCAATATCCGACAGAGGGCCAGACTGCAGTCGATGCCCCCACCGGCCATGTGACTCTTTTTGCCGACTTCTTCCAGGAGGGGAATATCAGGCTGCCGTTGACGGTCTTTATGGTCGATTTGCTTGAGTACTACAGGATTCACATCTCCCAGTTGAGTTCACTGGGGATGGTTTGTGCTCGTCACTTCGAGTACTATTTCAGGCCTCAAGGACTAGAGCCGACGGTTAAGCACTTTCGTCGGTTTTATCAGTTGTAGGTTCGACGGTGTTTTTATTCTTTTTATGCCCGCAAGGGTGTAAAGAAGATAATGGAGATGCCTCCTAAGGGATTCAATAAATGGAAGTCCAAGTTTTTTTACATCAAGTAGGCTGTGGCGGTATGTAGGTTGGAGGTCCAGAGTGTGTTCCAGCACATTCCAAAGGAGATGCTGACCATCACTACAACGCAGGAGTTGTATGAGACGTTCCAAGCTCTCCTTTTGGTTGCTGTAAGAAACAGGGGTTTAATTTCTCTCTGCAAGATGATGCGATGGAAGACAGGTAGCAGGCAGAAGCCTGTTTGCTGGGAGAATGTCCGAGATAAATTTGTTCGACTGGGTTCGTATAGAGTATCTCTCCCTTTCTAATTGTGTTGTTTGCGTTTTGCAGTCGTCGGGTTATGGTGCATGTTTGCGGTAGACAATGAGGTTAAGACCAGCACAGAGCCCTGCGATAATGGTGAGGCAGGATGGCATGAGACCGTCATTGGGAACTTCCGCATTCCTGAAAGGCTCGCGCTGGAGGCGCCTATTTCGGCAGGGCCGGGTACATTGTGTTATTTGTTGTTGAACTGTAAGTGGTGCGGGTGTGCGATTCCTGTGGATAGAGATTTAATGTGAATATCCCGGTGACACTTGAATTTTATTTGCCGCAGGTTCTGTTGCTGCATTGGGAACCCACCACGCAGCCGCAGGTGGTAGCAAGGCGGAGAAAGCCTAGCACCAAGTGTAACACCCCGTGTTACGAAAGTCAAAGTCAAAGTCAAAGTCAAGATTGAAGTCAAAGGAAGAAAAGATTGCTAATTGCGATCTGTCACTCCTTGCTCAATTACTATTTTGACTTCTTTGACTTGTATTTGATCTATTTATTTTATCGCTTTAGTTGTATTATGTGGAGTATCTATTAATAATCGAGGTTTAATCGCTAATTATCGCATGTTTTATCGCTTATTCGTAAATCGCACCGCAATCGCATTCGCGCCTTGATTGGTAGATTCCGTATATTGTTTTACGTGTGTGTGTTACTTATGTGTTACTTGTGCATGTTTACTTTATGTCTGTGGTGATTAATCGAAACGAAATCGCAACTCTCTCGCAATGCATTCCAATCGCAAATGCTAAACGCAAGTTATTTATAGTGATTGTATGTTAGATATAGTAGTTAAGTTATTCGTGTAACTAATGGGTAATTCTACTGCATCGCTCGAAACGCATCGCAACGCTCAACACATTAATCGAAACGCCGAAACTCAACTCACAAAACCCACTCGATCGAGTGGCCAACCGATCGGATGACCATCCGATCAAGTAGCCATCCGATCGACGGCCTATTCGGCACTTGCACCTTTCCCTTTTTGGAAACCCTATAAATACCCTCCTGTCACATCATTTGTGATGTGACAGTTCCTCCACTCGACCAGCCACACTCAAGCCCTCTTTCTCTCGATTTCTCGCTATTCTTATAAGTTTTCAACCTAAATCTTGTACTTCTATGATCTACACACACTTCTTCATCATTTTCACCTTTGAATCTTAACTTTTAACCGAGAAATTAGTGGATTTGAGGTGTTCTAGGGTGATGTCATCATGGAGTTCTTATGAACTTCAAGTCTTGACCTCATTCCACCAAGAACAACTCAGATCTGAAGGATTTCCATAAGATTAATCAATGTTTTCACATAAATCTACACATATTCATGGTTTAAAAGGATTGAAAGACGGTTTTCCAACTTTTTTTCAACTCTTTTACACTCAATGCACTCAAAACCGATAGAATCGGAGCTCGTTTTGATCTTCTACTCCTTCTTAGTGATGTGTTGGCTCAAGATCTGGGTTCTATCAAAGAGACTACCGATTTCGGGTTAAACATGAACAACCGTCTCGAACAGTTAACTAATCGGACTAGGGTGATTCATGTTCGATCGGATAACCTGGGCCATGTTGCGGTTCTGTTGTCTAGCACGTTATCACACCGTCTCGATCAAAACTACAAAACTTTCAAAATAATCAAGTTCAAGATGATTTGGGTTCGTTGGGACGGATTGCCGATCGGATAGCCATCCGATCGAACGACTATCCGATCGGCTTACACACTTACACTTTTTATTCAAACTTTCAAAGCTCTGAACGTTGAATGGGATGCCGCTCAATTGGATAGCCATCCGATCGAACGACCATTCGATGATATGACAATTGGAACCTTCGACACTTAATCATTTTCATAATTTTCAAAGATCATTAGTAGCTAATGGATTGTCAATCGATCCGATTACTATCCGATCGAGTGACCATCCTTTTGTGAACTTGTTCTCACTAAGTGTCCTACCAATCGGATCGATATCCGATCGAAAGACCATTCGATCGACCGACCTGAAGGGTAGAGATACTTCTCTGTTTTCAAAATGCTACAACCAAAACTTCAAAGCCTTCATACACAAACACATCCTTACCAAACGAATGTCTATCCAATCGAATGGCCATCCGATCGGATAACTACCCGACAGATTGGCATCCGATTGAATGGTCAACCGATCGGACAGCCATCCGATCGGGTTGCCACTCGACACTTAGTCACTTTTGCCGTTTTACGCGTCACTTATCGTTTATACTATCGTTAACTGTTCAAGCTAATCTCTCTCAGCGCTCCCTTAAATCCAAGAGAATGTTTACTTGTTAAACGCTATATGTGAGTATACTTGAACCCTTTTTGCTTTACACACTTTTGGGTGTTACATACGTTACTCATTCTAAATCACAATCGTCACACAACGCAAACACTATTTATACGCTGACCGTTATTGCATGCTATGTGTTATTCGATGAATGCTTGTATGTTATGTTAACACAGTGATTGTTGCCTGACACCTTAGCAAGGCTAGTACTATAGTTTGGACTCAGCACCTGTCGTGGACAGGGGTTGTTAAGGGCTTTACTTCACGTGTCCCAGTGGGGATATGTGTTACGCATTCTACAACTCGCAGTCACATCTGTGCATATTTCTCTGTCAATAACCTACTTGCCTTCACTTTATACATGTTACATACTGGTTATGCGTAAACAATTTCGAACTCTATTATACTATATCAAACTTGTATGCTCACCTTTACACGTAACCTTTACACTACGTGTATTGACCTCTATTTTAACGTATGTGACAGGTGTTTGAATGCTTAGGATGCTTTGCTTGTTAATTACTGGAATCAAGACTAGGATGAAGTCTAGAAACAAACTAAATAAAATCTGAGTTGTCGGAATGGATATTTGTCTTTGAGAACATCGTCTGTAATAACTGTTTTTATTTTATATGTTTGTGGTATGGGACATGAACCTTTAAGATATTATAATGAATAGTTATTATGGATTCTCCTGGACAATCTGTTTCGCTCAGTGCCACGCCCCGATGTTTCCGCCATCGGTTGGGGTGTGACTGATGTGTGTAAAATGCAACATATAAATTACATCAAATGAGGCATAAAACTAACCCTTTTTTTAGTACTAATGTTGGAAAAAGTGTGTTTTTGTCTTCCTTTTGAATTTACAGGGTCAAATGAGCTTAAACGAACAAAAGGAACAAATATACAGCCAAAACCAACATAAATACAAAGAAAAGAAGAAACGTAGCATGCCCGACCCCTCGACAACATCTCCTAAAGCAAAAAACAAGAAGAAAGCTAAGCATGGGGCTGTGCCCAGCTAAGCACGGGGCTGTGCCCAGCTGAGCACGGGGCTGTACCCAGCTGAACACGGGGCGTGCCCAGCGGACACGGGGCCGTGTCCAGCGGACACGGGGCCATGTCCAGGCTTCTGCAAAGAAGACAAAGCTATAGAAGCTTCTATTCCCGACACGGGGGCATTCCTAGCTTAACATAGGGCCGTGGTCAACGCTAAGATTCGCAGAATCTTGTAAATCTTGATAGTACAGATACGCTTCTGCACACGGGGCCGTGCCCAGCGGACACGGGGGCGTGTGGAGCTAATATAGATAAGTTGTAATTAATGAAGAAAGAGAAAAGGGTGGACACGGGGCCGTGTCCAGGCTTCTGTTCAGCCTATAAATAGGAGTGCTTGGATCACTTGCAACTCATCCCTTGGCACACCACCTCTCTCACACTTCACCCACCACCCACCACCATCACAACACCATCATCCATTGTCCATCATAGAGTGTGTGAGTCGTCTCGGGATCTAAGATTGATCGTAAGAGTTCTTGACAATCAAAGGCCATGTTTGCCTAAGTCTCTTACATCACTTGGTGAAGATAAGTGTTTAGTGTAATACTTTTTATTTTTAATCTTTTGCACTTTTTAATTGGTTTTGTATTAATGACTTTAATAACTAGTTTCTTATGTTGAAGGTGATTTTTCCTTATCGTTTGTCCGTGGTGTCTTGGCATTATTTTACTGTCTATATAAAATAAAAGATTTTCACCATTCATATCTCCACGGTCTATATGGAGGTATGTTGGCTACCTTGTCGGGGGTTAAGCGAACGGTTGGGTAAGAGTCTAGCCATTGTTCAGTGTATAGATCCTGCAAAGGACCTGGGTCAAATATAGTAGGACCTCCTTCAATACCCAACGGTATTGGATGGCGGGGGTCCAAACTCTTTGACCCCCTCATAAGTTAAACTGCTATTAAAACTTTAACCCGACTACTTAGGACTGTATCCTTGCTGACTCAGACTACTTAGCCGAGCATAACGTCGCCTTCAAAAGAGGGGCCTACCACATTATGCATTAATAACTTAATTAATTATCTTTCAATAATCCGACCCTTTAGGATTGTATCCTTGCTGACTCAAACTACTGGGTTGAGGGTAACGTCGCCTTCAAAAGAGGGGCCTACTACAATAACTAAGATAATCTCTTAAACAAGTGCAAAAGTGTGAAAATAATCAAAGGTTACACTACACACAAGTCGGATCCAAGTGATTCATCTTGTCTATCTTTTTTTACTTTTATTTTACTTTTCAACATTTTAGTTAGTTTTATTTTTCTAGTTTTAAATTCTTTTTCTAACTTTTAGATAGGATTAGATGTTGAGGATAAACCGGTACTAAAAGCTTTTGTGTCCTTGGACGACCTCGGTATCTTATCAACACTATACTACGTCCACGATGGGTGCACTTGCCCATATGTGTGTTTAGTGTTAGTAAATATCATGTTTTATAAATTTAAAACTTGGCTAAAAAGTGTAAAAAGGGCTTAAAATATACACCTAAAATATAAGTATATAACACACTTCACGCACATCAGTGACAGATTGGTATCAGAGCCATAACTATAGGGAATTAGGCAAGACTCGACCTAGTCCGGGTTGATGTCTTAGAAATGACCTAGTCTATAGTCTAAGTACCAACAGACCGCCTTGTGCAAACCCGTTAGGGTTCCGCACGAGCTTATTGCTATTTCTCGATCGACTCGCAATCATGCTATACTATCACACTACCTTTCCTAAGGTAGTCGCATTGCACTATTTTCAAAAAAATGAACCAGCGATTGGATTGAGATTAGGTGTGAAAACCGCAAACTCTTGATTAAATCGCTTGTTCGACCCGCATTCTACTATAAACAAGATAATTTGCGTTGAACCAGGAGTGAAATCCGTACTTCGACGCAGATCCTTCTCTCAAATCTCGTGAATTATCACACAAACAGGAATATAGTCACCAAGTTAGGGGTGAAACCCGAACCTTGATGACTTATTCCGCTCTCTATGTTGGTTTTGCAAAACTCTCACCGAAATCTCGATGGATTCCAACGACCCGAGTTGCGTATGTAACCGAAAGGATGCGTGCCATTCACCGTGTGAAGGTGATGGAGCACAGTCGATTAGGCCAAAACGTATACTTGTAGTCACTGAGAATAGTCGAATCACTTTGGGTAGTCAACGTATATTAAGCCTTATACAATCTATTTTCGATTTCAATCTCGCAATCGCTGATTTTATGTGTTTTGATTCTGAGCCTGCAACTGCTGACTCTGATATTTGTCGTTTTATGTGTAATTTACATGTTTTATGTGGTTTTACCTGCTTACATGTTTCGATTTTGGTGATATATATGCTTTTCACTGTTCACTTTGATCGACACACACAAATCGCACTACACATCTATCTCAATACGCTAATAAATCTTTGCTACTTGTGGATGATCGCATACTATGTTACTCGCTTATGCTATATGACTCGCTGTGTACTCGCTAATCGCAATTACTATTCTCGAACACGCGAACTTTGAATGATAGGATTCTGTGTTTTGACTGCCTCATGTGCTTCTGTGCCTTACATGTTTCTTTGTGCCTTGTGTGTTTTATGTACTTCTGTGATTATGTGCCTATGTGTCTATGTGATTGGTCGTGTTCCTGAGCTTTATATGTCGTAGTTTAGAGCTGAGGGCGAGTCTATACTAGGGTTAATTGCAATTGTATCTGAGTCCTATGGCACTGTCTGTTGCAGACAATGTCGTTATTTGGATTATTTCACTCCTGATCAGCTTGCCGCAATCACGATAACAAACGCATATCCTTTTTGGTCCCTAAGAAGATTGCGAAAATTATTCCCCACATTGTTAGCGAGCTGATGAAAACGCTAGCAAGTCGTCTAAAGAGTCCCGGACTGATTCACCTAAGTCTGCTTTTAGCTTCAAGCAGTTCAAAGCCTGCGGCCCGAAAGAATTTACCGGAGAAGATGGTCCTATGGCCATGTTCCGATGGTTTGATTCGATTGAAGTCGCCCTGCGTCAGAGCAATTGTCCTGAAAATCTCTGAACTGTTAACGCTGCCGGCGTCTTCCAGTCCCGCGCTTTACACTAGTGGACGGCCGAGAGAAACAAGAGAGGGAATGATGCAGCTTACGGATTGACGTGGGACGAGTTGAAGGACTTGATGATGAAAGAGTTCTGTCCTCCCCACGAGCTCCAAAAGTTGGAGGACGAGTTGTGGCATCTCAAGCAGAAGGATGGCGACAACGCCGGTTTGACTGCTAACTTCAAGCAGCTTAGCATAATCTGTCCTGGGCAAGTTTCTACGCCCGAAATCGCCATCAAAAAGTATATCCGTGCTCTTCCGGATGGTGTGGTTGATTTCGTCAAAGCTGCCAAGACGTCAACCACCGAGGAAACTTTTCTACTCGCTGCTGAGATCAACGACAAGCGAGTTAAGGCTGGCTACTAGGAAAAAGCCTCCAAGAATTTGCATCAAGTTACCGCTGCTCCAACTGCTGAAACCACCGCCGCACCACAGTCTTCAAAATCCTCTCGTCGCAAGAGGAAGAATAATAACAACAACAACAAGAATTGCGATGTTACTGTCACATCCCCAAAATCCACCATGCGGAGTATCACCGCTTGGAGGCGTGACATGACCAGGATCAAGCCACCAATCATATTGAACAACGTAATTAAGTAAATAAAACCATCCATAATATAACTATCTCACAAAATAAACAAGTATCCACACAAGTGTTCTAGTATAAAATATATATTCTAAATTCATATTTATCCATTTTTCCTGTAAAAGTCAACCTCCGATACTTTGTATTTTGTAACAAACTTATGGCGAAGTTTATTTTGAAAAACAAAGTTAAAAATATATTTGTAACACTTGTTTAGAAAATATTTTTCTAGGTGTTGAATATTTAGAAAATTTCGCCAGAGTTTCCTTTGTAAATGGAGGTGTCCATGCTTACTAGCATATCATTTTCTTTTCAAAAATTCATTCAAACAATTCTCAATCAACAATATATAACCTTTACTTACCGCTAATGATCTCTAGATCAAGTGGTGGAGGCCTTGCATTTCTTTAGAGAGATGCAGGTTCGATTCCCACTTGGTGCAGAGTGAGGCATTGGTGGGCAATGATAGGAGACCCTGGGAAACCTGGGTTGGATCCTTGAGCCAAACGGGTTTTACCGGTAATTTCATCGTCGTGCTTTACGGAGGGTGGGTTACCGGGTTTTCCCCGGAATTGGTGGTGGACTCGGGTTACTCTAGGAGTACTCCGTTTGTCCAGTGGGTGCCACGAGAGTGCTCGGGATTAAGTTTGTTGGCCGTTCAAAAAAAAAAAAAACTTACCAAACTTGCAAAAAACAAGCATAAACTATAAACTCATGAACTTGAAAATTTTAAAAATATGTAGTAACTCACTAGTATTCTTAGTAAGTCTTGTTACCCTTTATAATGTGATTAGTTCTTTAAAAACTATATTTTTAAAGAATTTATGCGTTTACAACTTCCAATCGTATTTTTGAAAAATACTTCTTTATGAAATTTTCTTGTTATACAAGTGTTTCTACACTTGTTTATCCATCAAAAATGTGATTAGTTTATGTAAGATCCAAGTTTTAATGAAACTTATATTTTTCAGTTAGTTCTTTTGAGAAATCACTCATGGATCTTTGGATCTACATGATTATCACCTACTTTGATCTTTATTTTTCAAGAAACCATTCATTCATTTAAGTTCATGACCTTTATGTGGATGATCCATCATCCTACAACAAATCTACTTCCTCATCTTGCTAGATCATGTTTTTAATCATGATCTAGCAAGACCATATGATGATCCATATCAACTATATGAGTAAACAATAACCAACAAGCATCACAAGACATGAACATCATGATTTCTTAGGGTTTTAAGCTTATGTTAAGGTTTCAAGTTCATGGTTCTTGGTGTTCTTCAAGATTAACATTATGAATCATGCTTTAACCACTTAAACAAGATGAAAAATGCAAGGATCTAAGAGACTTACCACTAGCTCAAGGTTAGGGGAGTTCAAGAGTAGAAATTTGGTGGATAAAAGAAAATAAGAGGGGTCCTTCAACTTCTGAACACACCGAGCTTCGTTGTATGAACTTTAACACCTTTGGATCACTAGAGATTAGTTGGAGATGAGCAAATGATGGTGGTGGTGGTGCTCCTTGTGTTCGGCTGAAACAAGAAGAGAGGAGAGAGTGAGAGTGTTGTTGAGTTAGTGAATGATGAAAGTGATGATGAACTAGTGGTTATATAGATGATCTCCCAACATGTTATTAACCCTTGGATTACATGTCCCCTAAGTACTTAACCAATCCATTAAACAAATGAAGAAAATCAAGGGTGGGGTACACCCTTGAAACCGTAAGAAAAGGGGGGGGGAGGGTTCTAGTTGGATTGTAATGGATGGTTAGTGATCTTGGTTGGAAATCAAAGGTTTAGTTAGTGCTTTATGGTGTGTTATGTAATATATAGTGTGTTGGGGTGTTCGGGGACCATAACTAGCTCAGTAAAAATGAAACAATGTGTTTAACAATATTTTTGTGTTCCGGGTAGTGTCCGGTTGTTCGGTTTGATACTGTTCCGTTAAAGTGCATAATTAATCCGTAAAGTGTCTTTTATATATATATTTGTAACATTTTTAATTCCTAACACTTAGGAAAACATTCAGGACCATTTAGTCAATTTTCTGCACAATACTAGTGTTTTGGTCAAAAATTACCTAAGTAATTAAGTGATCAAATTAGTTAAGTGAGGTAGTGTGCTAGTAGTGTTCATGAAAAATATGTTCGTTAAGTTGTTTACAAAAATAGTTTCAGGATATAGCTCAAGATACCGAGCTGTATCAACAATCAAACAATGAGCGGAAATGTAAAGGTTGACACGAGATATACGACGAAAGCCCTTGATCAATCTAGATCTCCGGCATAAAACCTCGGGAGCTGACAATCGTCGGCTGCCTTGTTCTTCTTATTGCTTGAATAACCAGGATACAGTGCAGGATATGATGCGGATCAACTAGGTGTTACAATGAAATTTGATTACAAGTGTTTGTGTTTAGTGATTGCTAGAAGCTAGAGAGTAAAGTGTGCGAGTGAAATGTGTGGAAAAAGTTGTGTCTACCTATGATCCGATCAATCCCTTTTATAGTAAAAGAAATTAACAAACTATCCTATTATTCCTGGATACTTTGGAATATTCTATTCTGAACGTTGGGGGCTGCTTCTACTCGTTTTCCACGCGCATATTAACCATAATTCCGGGATTTAAGCCTCCAGGACCGTTGGAACATTAATATCTTCGACCAGCTCCCATGAAACATGCCTTTCTTCAATGACAACCATTACAAGAGCTATTCTTCCGCCATCAACGTCCTTATCCTGACTAATTTGAGCGGGTCTTCAGGATAACTTGGTCCTCATGAACGTTAGTCCCTTGTAACCAACGTTTACAAGCAAATCGTTAGTAATAGTCAGGATACTGCCCCAGGATGTTACCAATATCCTGGCCTGGTATCCTGATCCGGTATCCTGATCCTATATCCTGATCCGGTATCCTGATCATATACAACTAATAAAAAATCAAGATACAAAGTCAGGATTTGGGCTCAGAATTTCACCCATAACAATTGTCCCCAAAAATATAACTGTTGGATATCCTGATTCCAACGGATATATTTTTTAGTCATTCCAGCATGTCTGGTAAGGATATCTGTTTGAAATATTCCTGCATAGATTTGGTTACTTCAGAATACTATCATGTAATGAAATTAGAATTACTCCCTTTTACGCAGATTCCATCAAGGACCCTGCTACTTTTGATCTAGAGGAGCTTGACAGCTTTTCTAAGCCTGCCTTGGTGAAAAAGGAGCCATATGTTGCCATCAGCTCTAAGCCCTTTGCTGCTGCTGCCGAAGGTTTCTCTTATGGTGACCTTGGCTTCATGGAATCCATCGAGCCCATGATCTCCTTCCCTAATAAGGTAAGTATCCAGATCCTGTATCCCGTACACATATACTGAACCTGTATCCTGGTTAGTTTGTCTTTAATGATACCCGTATTTTGTAGGGTCTAAATCATCTGATCGTCCTGCACTTAGAACAATTTTAATTTCCTACAAGTAGAATAGTTTGACAGTTGAAGGTGGAGGGATCCTGTGCTTTCAGGATGAAGCCTTCAACTGTTTATGTAAATATGCTTTAAAAACTTAATTGTGTTCTTGGTGAATGGGTCTCTTTTTGAGACGAAACCAAGAATACAATCTTTTGGACTAATAATAAACTGACCTTTTAGTGTTATTTATTATGTTTTTATTTTGAAAGGTATGTTTTGAATATCCTGATCAGATATCCTGGTCAGGATACTGATGAAATGTCTGCTAAATGTTAGCCAAAACTTGGTTGAATATGACTTTTTAGAAAACTTAGATCATTTAGATAAGGTTCTCGAGACTTGAATAACAAATCATACCAGAAACACTTAGGCAATAATTTCCAACCTTAACCTTTGAATCCTTTGCAATGTCCCCGGCATGGATGTCCCCTGTCTGTGCAGGATATTGCATCAGTGCATGACATACTTGAGTATTTCTTCACTTAGTGATTAAACTTCGTAGCTTCTTATCCACAAAAGAACGTGTGTAATCACCGCTTGTCATATCTTTGCAATCTTGTTAAAAACTTTAGTCTTACTGGGGATAAACCCTTATTGTACTGGGAATAAACCCTTAGTATCCTGGGGAAAATCCCAAATTTTCGTGCGCTACAGGCGGGGATGTGGAAACCCCAAAACTTAGTAAGGTGAAAACCTTTAAACCTTAGAAGAGTGTGAAAACACTCTTGTTTTCATGCGCTACGGGCAGGAGTGTATAAACTCCAAGACTTAGAAAGGTGAAAACCTTTAAACCTTAGAGAGTATGAAAATACCCTTTCGCAAGAGAGGGTGATCAATCCTCATATACCTTAAGGATCCAGGGTATAGCCAACAGTAACGAAATTGTCAGCCACTTTTACATGAACTGGTCCCGCCACCTTGAACTATCCCTGGATAACTTGCGCTCCAGGCGGGGTATTTAAACCCAATTCGTGAGAAAGGTGAAAACATTAAAACCTTAGAAGGGATCAGGATCCCTTAAACGTGAGAGAGGGGGCCAATCCACTAATCTTTCGAGTTATCCTGAGTGCATATCCTGGAGCCATATCCTGGAGCATATGCTGCAAAACAATTGTAAACTAAGGTGGGTGTTAGCTTGGCTAACACCCCTCCGATGCTTAAGTTAGTATTGGATTCAAATAAAATAAATTATATTTAAAAGAGATAGAATTCATACCATCTTGAGTTAGAAATTAAATTCTAAACTCACTTGAAATAGGCTTTGAGATGTATAGCATTCCAGGATCTTGGTAGTATATCCCCCTCCATATTCTTAAGCCGCTATGCTCCTTTTCTGGATTCCGATTCAATCTCATAGGGTCCTTCCCACTTTGGAGCCATCTTCCCATCAGCAGGATTCGTAGTATTCTGAAAAGCTTTCCTTAACACCCAATCTCCGACTTGGAACCTTCTAGTCCTTATATTCTTGTTGTATACTCTGGATATCCTCTGTTGATATGCTGCCATCCTTAGCTTCGCTGCATCTCTTGTTTCATCCACAGTATCTAATCATTGGCACATTGCTTCAGGATTCTGCCCACGATCCTGGAGATTGGATCTTGCCGTAGGTATCACCATTTCTGTTGGGATCACCGCTTCTGCTCCAAATACTAAGGAGAAAGGGGTTTGGCCAGTTGCACTCCTTATTGTTGTTCTATCAGCCCACAAAACAAAGGGTAGTTCTTCTGCCTATCTTCTTTCTTTACCTAAAATGGATCCATGATATGAAAGCTGTGCCATCTACCTATCATCAGTGTATCAAGATCCCTACACCCTGGGGAGTTGTCAAAGTAGATAGTGACCAGCAGGAGGCGAAGGAGTGCTACTCATCCTCCATGAAATCCCCTACCAAGCCTAATGCAGCATAATAATTAAAGATACGGGCCCAGGATATTGCGGAGGTTTCGGAGCAGGATGTAAAGAAAATTATCCTGGATCAGGATAATCCGGATATCTCAGTGCTCGTGGGGACCAACATCCCTCAGGATATTGAGGACCAATTAACTGGATTTTTTGAAATGCAGGATGTCAACATTCGCGTGGAAGCACGAGGATATGACAGGATTTCAGCAGATCCAGATGGAACCTTCAGACCAGGAGGATACTGCCTTCATGACACCAACAGGTATTTATTGATACACTGATGATTGGTATGATGAACAAAGTGAAGGATCACTTAAATACAAAATGCACAAGTGACACAAGGATTTATACGAGGAAAAAGCCCTTGATCAATGAATGATCTCTGGCATAAAAAACCTCGGGTGATGGAAACTACCGATCACCAAACTTCAATATAACAAATAAAGGTTACAACTTCGGATGGTAACGAGCTAAGTACAAGGATCACTATAGTATCGTGTTTCAAAGCGTGAGGGAAGTGTGTTGTGTCTTCCGAATGTGGAAGAGAGCTATTTATACAAGTGTGAGTGGCCCTATTTTAGGTAAATAGACTAACTATTAGCTCGTTACCCCTTTAGGAATAAAAGTAAATCTAGCCTAAATTATCGCCCTTAAATTATGCCGAGTTTCCATATCGTCCACAACGTTCATCTCTGATTAAGCATATGCCAAAGTTGTAAAGACGAGTCCCTTGTTTACGTTGCTAAGAGCGGATCCTACCAGACATTCCTGCAAGATAACATTAAATCCAATGAAAACAACTGTTAGTATGAGGATCCCTGTGATGGTCCGTGATCCTGATCCTGGAACTCTTTTGAGGATCACTATCTGCCAAAGAAATAAGGATCACTGGTTAGGATCATATGTAAGGATCATAAGTCATAAAAATCCAACCCTAACAATTGCCCCCAAAATATAAGGAGTAATATTGTAAATAAACGAGTTGTATTTTGTTTGATCTTATCCTCAACAAGTTAATCGAATAACTAGCCGTTAGAGACGGACTAGCCGTTGCGAACCTTACGTCACAGAAGTGACAGCCCTGCAAATCATCATTATAAATAGGTGTTAGAGATAGGATCAATTTACATTTAAATTCAAGAGAGACTCCCTTTATATGTTCGTCCGAAGATCAATCAGGTATCTCTTTTCCTCCTTCTTCCTTCTCTTACTCTGTTTTTCTATTTCTTTCCATTATTCTGCAAAGATGTTGCTCCGGAACTCCCCGCACAAGGATCCTAAGAAGAGCAGTCCCTTGAAGGGTCAAGGGATCATCAAGGATTCTTCAACTGAGAGGTGTTGTTTTATCGACTCTCAGATTGATAAAATTCGTCATTGCTTTCCGGCGAGCACCCTCTTTAAATCTTTTGATCCTACCGCTTTAAGTGACTTCATCTCTGATACTTGGGTAGCCTTTCCTGTTACTCCGTTCTTGATAGGCTATTCATATCCTTTCCCTCAATTCACCCAGTCCTTCTTTTCCCTTACTGGCATCTCCTACATCCAGGCCATGCCAATGATTTGGAGGGTTTTATATACCCTTGAAAGGATCATTGAGCAGGAAGGGATTGACTTAGGAATGGCGGAGCTGGCTGAGATGTATGATCTCACAACGTTTGGATCCCATCGGTATCTGTTTAAGCGGAAAGCTGGAGAGGATCACCCTGTTCTCAAGGTCACCAAGAACGACACAAACTGGAAGCGTCGGTTCTTTTTTGTTAGGAGGGATACCATCCCTGATGGGAAGGATCTGCCCAAGGAGTGGGCTACTCATGGTAGGATAGAAGATCCTGGAAGGATCACCATAAGATTTGTTCCTTAGGATAAGGGTCACTAATATTTTCTTTGTTTTTTGTGCAGCCATATCCGTTGCTCATCTCAAGTTGACTCCTGCTGCAAAAGAGAGAGTTTTAGCCTTCAAGAAGCTTGATCACGAGATTAGAAGTTTTCAAGTTGCCACCCAAGATTCACAGGAAGTATCCTCCGCATCTGCCACGATGTCAAGTAAGTATCCTTATTAAAAAGTAGTTCTATGTAGGATTTCTAAATTAGTTAGAATACTTATCTTATTTTGGTTGTGTAGGCGCTGGAAAGTCTGCTAAGTCTGCTTCAAAATTTGGCGTTGAAGATCTGTCCAACGTCAAACCTTCAAGGAGGAAGAATCCTGCCAGCCCGAGTACCTCTGTCCCCAAGGCACCTGTGAGAGGGAAGGGAGGAAAGAAGAGGAAAACCTCTGATGCTGAGGGTCTCCAAGGATTTCCTCTGCTCCGCCAACAGTTTCTTGATTACGTCAATGAGGTAAGGATCACTGCCCCTGCTTGTATATCCTGCCTGAATATCCTGCTTGAATATCCTGATTGTATATCCTGCTTGTTTGAGGATCACCTGGTCCTGGGCTTACCCTTTTCCCTTTTTGCAGAAACTTGCTGAAATAGAAACTTATATTGGCCACGTTGAGGATCAAGACCGCCAAATCGCTGACCTCCAACAGATGGGTGTGCTGAAGGATCTCAAGATTGCTGATCTTGAGAAGGAGCTTCGGGCTACCAAGGATGAAGCTGCCAAAATGGTGATCAACTTCGATTATGAGAAGCATGATATCACCCAGGATACCAAGGTCTCTGCTGCGATAACCATGTACAAGATCCAGTTGCAGATGGTTGCGGAGGCTCAGGATCCTGCCTTCGACAGAAGCACATGGGACGTGGAAGGCTGGAAGGCAAGGCTGGCAGAGTTGGAGGATGATGAGGAGGCTGAGGAGATCCCAATGCTTGAAGGTGGTGATGCTGGCAAGGATCAGGGGGAAGCAAGTGGAGCTGGTGGTGATGGTGCAGCGAATGTTTGAGCTGCAGAATTGGGCGATGAAGGAAACTTCTAGACATAGCCGGAGCCCAATTTTTTAATTTTGGTAGTGGTTTCTTTTGTGGTTGTGATGTTTTAAACAATGATGGTCTGTAACTTTAAACAATAGTTTTAGGATTAGGGATCCAGGATCCTTCAGACAATAGGTAGGATTGCAAATGGTGGAGGGATCCTCTGTTTGGGGGATGAAGCCATTGTGATCCTGCCGCCTTTATATCCCTGCATAACTTTTGAACCTATTATCATGGACACCCTTTACCTACCCCAGCGGACGGGCCACGTATTGCTGGTAGATGCTCGGGGTAGGTAATTTTGACAACCTTTGAAGGGTTACTCCTTTCGTTTATAAATAAAATCTTAAACTTTTGTCGCTTATCTTGTGTTATTATCCTTTTTGTTCCTTTAATTCCCCATTGTTTTGGTGTACATTTATTGAATAAGTAATTTTGAATAAGTCAGATTGAAAACATTTAGGATATGATCCTTGATCAAATATCCTATAGTTGAAAAATCCCAAAAAGTAGTACATATTTTAAGGGTCACAGGTTTAGTTGTCAAATTTCAAGGGTTAGCATAAAGAAACAATAAATAGGATTAAAAACAGTTAAGGATCATACCTGAGAATCCAAGTTAGGATCCTAACCTTTAATCAGGATAACCGTAAATGAAATTTTAATGGATAATAAGGATTAAGGATCCTTAATTGTTTTAACTTCGAAAACCTGAAAAATAGAACATAACTTGGGACTAAGCCAATATAAAAGACAAGTTAGTAACTAGGGACAAGCCCAAAGGATAACTGGGGACAAGCCCATAGGATCACTGAGGACAAGCCCGAAGGATAACTGGGGACAAGCCCAAAGGATAACTGGGGACAAGCCCAAAGGATAACTGGGGACAAGCCCAAAGGATAACTGGGGACAAGCCCAAGGATCGTATGTAAACTGGAGTATGGCCCTTACTGGCGACTATCCAAACTTAGTGACATGAAAATGCCAAAACCTTAGCTAACGTGAAAACGTTAGAAACCTTAGGAACGGAAGTATGGTACGTCTACCATTATACGTAGGATCCTAGGTATAGCCAGTACGATGAGGTTATCAGCCCCTGGAGTGGGTACTGGTCCCAAAGACATGAACTATACCAGGATCATCGTGCGATACAGGCGAAAACTAGGGACAAGCCCAAGGATAACTGGGGTTGAACCCAAGGATCTAAGATGCTTTTGAAGACTATCAATAATATGCTGAGGATACCTGGACTATCAAAACTCAAATTCTCGTGAGAGGAGGATGAAGGATACATGATCCTTATCCTTTGGTAAAAATAAGAAAATGGAATAGTTTAGGATTAGGATATTACCAGAGTAAGGATCATTGACATTATCGGGATCCTTCGAGGATGCTTTCAATGTAAGGATCATATGTGCCAGGAGGATCCTGTTCACATGAAATATTTCTTTAAGTGAACAGCATTCCAGGCTCTTGGTAACAAATTTCCATCCATGGTTAGCAATCTATATGCCCCCTTTCCTGCTTCAGCTTCAATCAAGTAAGGGCCTTCCCATTTTGGTGCTAATTTCCCATCGGCAGGATTGATGGTATTTTGGAATGCTTTTCTCAATACCATATCCCCCACTTGGAATTTCCTTATCCTGACATTTTTGTTGTAAGTACCAGCCATTCTTTGTTGGTAGCTAGCCATCCTTATCCTAGCTAGATCCCTGATTTCTTCAATAGTATCCAAGTCTTGAGCTAGGTTTGCATTATTCTCTTCAGGATCACGAGTACTTGTTCTAGCAGTTGGAACCACCATTTCTGTTGGGATCACTGCTTCTGCCCCAAACACCAAAGAGAAGGGTGTTTGACCAGTAGCATTCTTTGGGGTTGTCCTATCAGCCCAGAGCACATAAGGCAATTCCTCTGCCCATTTCCCTTTCTTGGATCCAAGTTTCTTCTTCAGATTGTTGATGATGATCTTGTTAGATGATTCTGCTTGACCATTAGCTTGTGGATGGACTGGTGTTGATGTTATCATCTTAATTCCCCAACTGTCACAAAAGTTAGTAGTCCTGCTCCCAATAAATTGGGAACCATTATCACATACAATTTCAGAAGGAATGCCAAATCTGGTTATAATGTTTCTCTTAATAAAGGATATAACTTCCTTCTCTCTGACTTGGGCAAAAGCTTCAGCCTCTATCCACTTGGAGAAGTAGTCAGTCATGGCAAGCATAAATACTTTTCCACCAGGTGCTTTAGGGAGCTTGCCAACTATATCCATTCCCCATCTCATGAATGGCCAAGAGGATGGTATAGGATGAAGAAATTCAGCCGGCTGATGAAGGATATTGCTGTGTCTTTGACAAGGATCACACTTCTTAGCATACTCCACAACATCCCTTTTCATAGTTGGCCAGTAGTATCCTGTTCTAAGGATCCTTGAGAACAATGCCCTGCCCCCAATGTGGTTTCCACAATCTCCTTCATGGAAGTCTTTTAACACTTCTTGAATTTCAGGATCCTCAATACATCTTAAATATGGTCCTGCAAAGAGATCGCTTATATAACACATTATTTAAGATTGTGAATTGAGATACCTTAATCCTGAAAGCCCTAGGATTTTCTCCCATAGGAATCTCCCCGTGTTGTAAGTATCTCATGATTGGTAAGATCCATGATCCTGAATAAGATTGAGTTTCCTCACTAGGGATCATTGCAGTATCCTCTTCTATTTCCATGGCCACCTGATTTTCAATAGCAGGAGCCAGGATATGGATGATGGGGATACTTATATCCTCTGGGATCTTCAAAGATGATCCTAGATTGGCCAATGCATCAGCTTCTGTATTTTCCTCCCTTGGTACCTGTGTTAAACTGAAAGAAACAAAGGAGAGTGCCAATTCTTTGACTATCTCTAAATATTTGGTTAGTTTTTCACCTTTCACAGCATAGGATCCATTAAAGTGATTAGTGATCAATAATGAATCTACGTATACTTCAAGATACCTGACCCCCATATGCTTAGCAATTTGCAAACCAGCAATTAAGGCTTCATATTCAGCCTCATTGTTAGTTGCTTGGAACTCACAAGCTATGGAGTGGGGTATTATGTCCCCCTGTGGCGATTTTAGTAGTATGCCGAGCCCTGTGCCTTTGACATTTGAGGATCCATCAGTGTGTAGTATCCAAGGATCCTTGGTCTCATCCAGCTGCTGGACCTCCAATTCTGCTTCCTTTTGTAGATCACTACTGAAATCAGCCACAAAGTCGGCTAGTGCTTGAGATTTAATGGCTGTTCTAGGCTCATATCTTATATCATGGGCACTAAGCTTTACTGCCCACTTAGCCATCCTTCCGGACATCTCTGGTTTCCTGAGGACATTCTTGATTGGAAAATTAGTTCTAACAACAATAGCATGGGTTTCAAAATAATGTCTTAGCTTAGTAGATGCCATAATTAATGCAAGAATAAGTTTTTCAAGGTGTGAGTACCTGGATTCAGCATCAAGTAAACTCTTACTTACATAATAGACAGGATATTGTGTACCTTCATGATCCTTAACAAGGACTGCACTTACAGCTGTTGAGGATACCGCCAGGTATAAGGATAACACATCTCCTTTTCCGGGTTTCATCAATGCTGGAGCTGAGGACATGTATTCTTTGAGGGCTTGTAAAGCATTCTCATGCTTTTCAGTCCACTCAAATTTCTTGTTCTTTCTTAGGATATCATAGAATTCTTTACACCTTTCTGAGGATTTGGATATAAATCTGTTTAGAGCTGTTATCTTGCCTGTTAGCCTTTGCACATCCTTAGCGTTGGCAGGGGATTTGATATTCACCAATGCTTTGATTTGTTCCAGGCTTGCTTAAATGCCCCTCTGAGTTACCATATATTCTAAGAATTTTCCTGCTTTAACACCGAAGTGACATTTTGAAGGATTAAGCTTCATGTTATAATTATCAAGGATATCAAACGCTTCCTCCAAGTCCCTTAGGTGATCCTCAGCCTTCTTGGATTTCACAACCATATCGTCTATGTATACTTCCATAGTTTGTCCAATTTGATCTTTGAACATCATATTCACCAGCCTTTGATATGTTGCACCTGCATTTCTTAATCCAAAAGGCATACCAATATAACAATATAAACCAGTTGGGGTCATAAAAGCCGTATCCTCTTGGTCAGATGGCTCCATCTGAATTTGTTGGAATCCAGATGATGCATCCATAAAGGTTAACAGTTCATGCCCCGCCGTTGCATCCACCATGGAGTCAATGTGGGGTAACGGGAAAGGATCCTTGGGACATGCCTTATTCAAATCCGTGAAATCGACACATACCCTCCACTTTCCGTTTTTCTTTTGAACAACGACCACATTGGCTAGCCACTTTGGATACTTTACCTCTCTAATCATACCTGCTCGAAGTAGCCTTTCTACCTCTTCCTGGATAATGGCATTTCTTTCCGGTGAAAACTTCCTCCTTTTTTGATGGATTGGTTTGATTGACCTGTCAATGCCAAGTTTATGAGTTATAATATTCTTAGATATACCTGTCATATCCTCGTGTTTCCATGCAAAGGTAGACTTTCTTCTTTTGAGGAAGGATACTATGTCTTCTTTCATCTTGCCAAGGATCTCTGATCCGATATAGATTTCTGATTCAGGATCATTAGGATCCAAAAGGATTTCGTCCACATCCTGTTCTCTCGCCTCCAAGACATTCCTTGAAGGATACTGTAATTGCTATTGCTCCCTTGGCTTCGAGGCTGGTTTCATTGATGAGGTATAACAATCCTTAGCCTCCTGCTGATCACTGTCGATCTTGATTATTCCCCATGGGCTAGGGAGCTTCACACATTGATGATAGGTGGATGGGACTGCTTTCATATCATGTATCCAGAGCCTGCCAAGGATAACATTACAACAAGACAAACAGTCAATAACACTAAATTTTTGATAATTATGTAATCCTTCCACATAGATTTGGAGTTTGATGTCCCCCAAAGTTTTCTTAGTTTCGCCACTAAATCCCACAAGCACGGAGGATCTTGGAGTGATATCTGATTCAGGGATACCCATCTTCTTCAGAACATCAAGCTGGATAATGTTTACTGAGCTTCCTCCGTTGATAAGGATCCTGCGGACAAAATGGTTAGAGATAAAGAGAGTGATGACAAGACTATCATGATGAGGATCCTGGATGTTAATTCTATCATCCTCATCGAAGGTTATAACTTTTCCTTCCGAGACACTTGATGTTCGAATAGGTCTTTCTCCGTTATCCATTTTAGCTTCCTTTGCATGCCTTTTAGCTGCCGAGAAGGATGTACCACATATGTCTGATCCTCCAGAAATAAAGTTGATTACTTGGGCATCTGCCGGAGGAGCTGGAGCTTTCTCAGGGATCCTTTCAGGATCCTGAGTCCTTTGCTTTTTTCTTCCCAACAACTCTTTTAGATGCCCCTTGCTTAGCAGATATCCAATTTCCTTTCTTAATGCGATACATTCTTCAGTTAAATGCCCAAAATCCTCGTGGTATGCACACCACTTCGATTTGTCTTTAGTTCCAGTTGGTTTGTCGTTTTTTCTGGGCCATCTGGCTTTTTCTCCTAGATTCTGCATTGCAAGGATTAGTTCATGATTATCAACGGAAAAACAATATTCAGAAATCGGAGGATAATCCTCATCATCCTCTTCTTGGTCAACGGCATGCACGTTCTGGTTGTCATTCCTATTGTAGGATTTGAATCTGTTGCTTTTGAAAGAGGATCCTTGCTTTTCTTGCTTTGAGGATCCTGCTTGTCTCTCCTGGATCCTCTTGTCATCCTCTAGCCGGATGAACCTGAGTGCCCGAGTTCTTACTTCATCTAGGTTCCTGCATGGTGTCATAACAAGATCATCATAGAACAATGAATCCTTAAGCAATCCCATCTTGAAGGCCTCAACAGCTGTGGCCATATCCAAGTTAGGAATATCCAAGGATTCTTTACTAAACTTGGTTATGTAATCCCTTAATGATTCATTATGACCCTGAGTTACCCTATATAAATCACTAGTCAATCTTTCAAACTTTCTACTACAAGAGAATTGATTATTGAATAAATTAACTAAATTAGCAAATGAAGTAATAGAGTAAGGGGGAAGACTTAGCAGCCATTTAAGAGCTGATCCAGTAAGAGTGGATCCAAATCCTTTGCATAGGCATGCTTCCTTTAATTTTTCTGGAATTGGATTGATCTCCATCCTCTCCCTGTATTGTGCTATGTGTTCCTCAGGATCCGTTGTACCATCATACAGCTTCATAGTAGGGATATGGAACCTTTTGGGTATCTCAGCATCACAAATTGGTGGTGCAAAACGAGATACCTTATGGCTTCCATCTGCAATTTCCGGGATAGGTTTGACTACCCCTGGAACACTCGATATCATATCTTTTAATTTCTGTAGTTCTCTGGCCATAGCATGATTGATACCTGTATCCTGCATGAATCCATGGTTAGTGGTAAGAGAGTTATTAAAAGTGTTACCTCCCATCGGGTTCAAGTTAGGAACATTGGGTGTGAATCCATATTGCTGGGATTCTGGGATAATGGATGGACCAGTGGAAGCAATGGTCTGCATTGGAATAAAATCTCCTTGATGGACATCTAGGCTTCCTGTTTGCAAATTCTTCAATGATCCTGGTATCTGAAGGGATCCCTGAATATGGGATGATCCTGGAACGAAGGAGGATCCTTGAACCTGGGATGATCCTGGAACAAAGAAGGATCCTTGAACCTGGGATGATCCTGGAATGAAGGAGGATCCTTGAACCTGGGATGATCCTGGAACGAAGGAGGATCCTGAGTTCATGAAGGATCCCATATGTTGAGTATAAGATCTTGCCGGTTGGAAATATGATCCCGATGCCTGAGTTACTACTGCTGAGCCGAAATGCATTCCTCTTGATCCACCCACATGTTGAATGTCTGGGACCTCTGTTGGCTGAGAAGTAATCATTGGAGTATCAAAATTCAAAGATTTGGGCATCAGTGGGGAATGATCCTCTGCCGTTTTCTTTTGTCATTTGAGATCTCCGATTTCTCTGAGGATCCTGTCATTAGTTTCATCCTGCTGCTGCATACGATCCCTCATCTGCAAAATCAAAGTAAATATATCCCTAGTACTGGGAACAGAAGAAGTTAGAGCAGAAGATGATGGTTTAGAGGAGATAGAAGTTGGTCTCTTCTCAGCATTTTTCTGAGATCCGGCTGGTGGTGGAGGCAAAGGTGGAATGCCAGTAGATGAATTGACTGCCGACATCGCTGTGGAGGTATTCTTCAACGACGAAGCCATGCAACACTCCGGAATGGTCACCAACAGAAAAACTTTTTATGAATGAAGCACCAATTGCCCCACGGTGGGCGCCAAACTGTTTTGGTCAAAAATCACACAAGGATAATGCAACCAAACTTTATGTAAACGGGGAATGATGCTTGGTATGATGAACAAAGTGAAGGATCACTTAAATATAAAATGCACAAGTGACACAAGGATTTATACGAGGAAAAAGCCCTTGATCAATGAATGATCTCCGGCATAAAAAACCTCGGGTGATGGAAACTGCCAATCACCAAACTTCAATATAACAAATAAAGGTTACAACTTTGGATGGTAACGAGCTAAGTACAAGAATCACTATAGTATCGTGTGTCAAAGCGTGAGGGAAGTGTGTTGTGTCTTCCGAATGTGGAAGAGAGCTATTTATACAAGTGTGAGTGGCCCTATTTTAGGTAAATAGACTAACTATTAGCTCGTTACCCCTTTTGGAATAAAAGTAAATCTAGCCTAAATTATCGCCCTTAAATTATGCCGAGTTTCCATATCGTCCACAACGTTCATCTCTGATTAAGCATATGCCAAAGTTGTAAAGATGAGTCCCTTGTTTACGTTGCTAAGAGCGGATCCTGCCAGACATTCCTGCAAGATAACATTAAATCCAATGAAAACAACTGTTAGTATGAGGATCCCTGTGATGGTCCGTGATCCTGGAACTCTTCTGAGGATCACTATCTGCCAAAGAAATAAGGATCACTGGTTAGGATCATATGTAAGGATCATAAGTCATAAAAATCCAGCCCTAACATTCTGCAGCATCTTTCCTCATCGTTGGCCAATAGTATCCTGTTCTCAACACCTTTGAGAATAATGACCTGCCCCCAGTATGGTTACCACAATCTCCATCATGTATATCCTGAAGTACTTCTTTAGTTTCGGGATCCTCCAAGCACCTTAGATATGGTCCTGCAAGAGATTTCTTATACAAGATATTATTTATAATGGTGAATCGTGATACCTTCATCCTAAATGCCTTATGATTTTCGTCTTTAGGGATGTGTCCTTCCTTGATATATCTTATGATTGGAGCCGTCCAGGATTTAGGATCCTCCTCAGGATATTCAGCAACAGGATCCTGGATACTTATTACTTCTTTATCCTGAGGATTTGTTGTAGGATACAAGATGTGTAGTATTGGTATTTGGGTTCCTTCCGGTATCCTGACCGATGATCCTAGGTTTGCTAAGGCATCTGCTTCAGCATTATCTTCCCTTGGTACCTGTTCAAGTGTAAGAACATCGAAATATCCTGCTAATTTTTTTGAGAATATCGAGGTATTCGATTAATTTCTCACCCTTAACTGCATAGGATCCATTAAAATGATTAGTAATTAACAAGGAGTCAACATATATTTGCAAATTCTTGATATTCATATTTTTAGCTAGTTTTAATCCTGCAATTAAAGCCTCATATTCTGCTTTGTTATTGGTAGTAGGAAATTCACACCTAATAGCCTGGGGTAATATGTCCCCCTGTGGCGATTTTAGTAGTATTCCCAGTCCTACTCCTCTAACATTAGATGCTCCATCAGTGTACAATGTCCAGGATCCTGAGGATTCTCCTAATTGTTGGACTTCTAGGTCTATCTCATCCTGAATGTCACTACTGAAATCAGCCACAAAGTCGGCTAGAGCCCGGGGATTTTATGGCATTCCTAGGTTCATATACTAAGTCATAAGCACTCAACTTCACTGACCACTTAGCCATCCTACCGGACATCTCTGGTTTCCTAAGCACATTTTTAACTGGGTAATTAGTTTTAACATGAATCCTATGTGTCTCAAAGTAATGTCTAAGCTTTGTTGATGCCATAACTAGAGCTAATATTAACTTTTCTAAGTGAGAATACCTAGTTTCAGCATCTAATAAACTTTTGCTAACATAATAAACAGGATATTGTTGACCTTCATGGTCCTTTATAAGAACGGCACTTACAGCATTCCCTGATACAGCGAGGTATAGGGATAGTGGTTCACCATTTTCAGGCTTCATCAATAGAGGTGCGGTTGAGAGGTATTGCTTCAAATCCTGCAAGGCTGCTTCATGCTTCTCCCCCCATTCAAACTTCTTATTTTTCTTCAGGATATCATAAAACTCCTTGCATTTTTCTAAGGATCTTGAGATAAATCTGTTTAATGCCGCTACTCGTCCTGTCAGTCTTTGAACATCCTTCATGTTAGAAGGTGATTTGATATCTAGGATGGCTTTGATCTGTTCTGCGCTCGCTTCTATCCCTCTTTTAGTTATCACATATCCTAGAAACTTTCCTGCCCCCACTCCAAAATGGCACTTAGCAGGATTCAGCTTCATGTCGTATTGATCCAGGATATCAAACGCTGCTTTAATATCCTGAAGATGATCTTCAGCTTTCTTAGATTTCACTACCATGTCATCGATGTACACCTCCATAGTGTCCCCCAGTTTGTCTTTAAACATCATGTTTACCAATCTTTGATACGTTGCACCTGCATTTTTCAAACCAAAAGGCATAGCAGTATAACAATAAATACCTGTTGGTGTCATGAAGGCAGTATCCTCCTGGTCTGAAGGTTCCATCTGGATCTGCTGAAATCCTGTCATATCCTCGTGCTTCCACGCGAATGTTGACATCCTGCATTTCAAAAAATCAGTTAATTGGTCCTCAATATCCTGAGGGATGTTGGTCCCCACGAGCACCGAGATATCCGGATTATCCTGATCCAGGATAATTTTCTTTACATCCTGCTCCGAAACCTCCGCAATATCCTGGGCCCGTATCTTTAATTGTTATGCTGCATTAGGCTTGGTAGGGGATTTCATGGAGGATGAGTAGCACTCCTTCGCCTCCTGCTGGTCACTATCTACTTTGACAACTCCCTAGGGTGTAGGGATCTTGATACACTGATGATAGGTAGATGGCACAGCTTTCATATCATGGATCCATGGCCTACCCAATATAATATTGTAGCAGGATAAGGAGTCCAGGACACAGAAGCATTGCATTGAGTTAACCCCTTCAACATATACTGGTAACTTTATCTCTCCCACAGTATTCCTAGCTTCTCCACTAAAGCCGATGAGTACAGTGGATTTTGAAGTGATATCCATTGGAGATACATTCATTCTTTTCAACGTTTCCAGTTGGATTATGTTGACAGAGCTTCCATTGTCCACCAATATCCTGCGTACAAAATGGTTATCCACATATAATGTTATTACCAGAGCATCATGGTGAGGATCCTGGACAGTATCCATGTCATCACTATCAAAAGTGATCACTTTGTCAGCTGTGAGGGTTGTCATCCAGGTTGGTCTTTCCCCTCTTTCGGCTTTAGCCTCCTTTGCATGTCTCTTGGCCGCAGGATATGAAGGTTCACAAATGTCGGATCCTCCTGAAATAAAGTTAATTATCTTGGCATCCATAGGAGGTGATGCTGCTCGTTCAGGATCCTTCTCAGCATCCTGACCCTTGTTTTTCTTTCTTCCCAGGAGATATTTTAGATATCCCTTGCTCAAGAGATAACTTATTTCTTTCCTCAAAGCAATGCAATCCTTAGTAACATCCCCGAAATCTTCATGGAAGGCACACCATTTGGACTTATCCTTCCAATCAGCCTTTTGTTGATTCTTCCGAGGCGACCTGGCTTTATCTCCTAAACCCTGCATAGCATACATTAGTTCAGGTATATTAACAGAAAAGCAATATCCCGACAATTCAGGATACTCCTCAGGATTCTCATCTTCAACAACATTCACTTTCTTGCTGTCATTCCTGCCATATGGCTTAGAACGATATGGTTTGTATGAGGATTCTGACTTCCTGTTAGTTGATTCATATGTTGAGGATGCATTCATCCTCTCTTGCATTTTCTTGTCATCTTCCAGCCTGATATATCTCAAGGCCCTGTTTCGAGCTTCGTCCAAGTTCCTGCAAGGATTCATTACAAGATCCTGATAAAATTGACGATCCTTTCGTAACCCCATTTTGAACGCTTGTACTGCCGTAGCAATATCAAGATTCGGGATATCCAGGGATCCTCTACTAAATTTGTTAACATAATCCCTTAGGGATTTTTGTGATCCTTGTGTTATCCCGTAAAGATCACTTGTTAGTTTCTCAAAGCTCCTGCTACAAGAAAATTGACTAAAAAACAAATTAACTAAATGAGAAAATGATGTATTTGAATAAGGTGGAACATTTAAAAGCCTTTTTAAGGCCGATCATGTTAAAGTTGAACCGAAGTCTTTGCATAAGCATGCTTCCTTAAGTTCTGGTAGGATTGGATTTGTTTACATCATTTCCCTATACTAGGCAATATGCTCCTCAGGATATGTCGTCCCATCATACAACTTTATGCTGGGAGTCTGGAATCTTTTTGGAATTTCAGCATCACAAATTGGATGAGCAAATCGGGATATCGTGTGACTATCCTGGGATACTTTCGGTATAGGCTGCACTACTCCAAGAACACGTGATATCATATCCTTCAATTTTTGAAGTTCCCTGGTCAATACTGGTGTTACACCTATATCCTGCAAAGAATCAGAATTATTAGTAGCAGGGATACTGATATTGGCAAACATGTTACCAGCCTGTCGGCTTTTGCCATATCCTGGACCATATCATGGGCCATATCATGGATCTCTCACGGTCGATATCCTGGCGGATGATGGTATCTCCAGCATGTTGCTCCGGGACTGACTCAGTATCATGTTGCCTTGATTATCCTCGGTAAATGTTGATGAACTAAAGATTAGCATCCTGGGCTATAGGGAGTAGTTATATCCTCCACAGGTTTCCTGGAGTTTGACTCCAAGAGTTGTATATCCTTCATGATCGTCTAGTTAGTTTCTTGCTGCCTCTTCATTTGTTCCTGTATACTACCAAACAAAGACAGAATTTCGTTATTAGAAGCAAGGATATGGGTTCTCCCTGAATTTCCGGATCTATAAACATTCTGAGCAGCAAGAATTTCTCTCGGTGTGTGGCTTTCATTTCTCCTCTGAAAAGTCTGAACTTGTGAAGGTGGAGGAGGCACCGAACCAACTGTTGCAGAAGTTGTAGCAGACACAGTAGAAGAGCTCATGTTTGATCTTGAGGCCATTGTAAACAATGTGGCAAAAAGTTTTGAAAACAGAAAACCGATTAACGATTTCACAAAGATTTTTAGTAAAGAGAGCACCACTTGCCCCACGGTGGGCGCCAAATTGTTTTGGTCAAAAATTACCTAAGTAATTAAGTGATCAAATTAGTTAAGTGAGGTAGTGTGCTAGTAGTGTTCGTGAAAAATATGTTCGTTAAGTTGTTTACAAAAAACAGTTTCAGGATATAGCTCAAGATACCGAGCTGTATCAACAATCAAACAATGAGCGGAAATGTAAAGGTTGACACGAGATATACGAGGAAAGCCCTTGATCAATCTAGATCTCCGGCATAAAACCTCGGGAGCTGACAATCGTCGGCTGCCTTGTTCTTCTTATTGCTTGAATAACTAGGATACAGTGCAGGATATGATGCGGATCAACTAGATTACAAGTGTTTGTGTTTAGTGATTGCTAGAAGCTAGAGAGTAAAGTGTGCGAGTGAAAGTGTGTGGAAAAAGTTGTGTCTACCTATGATCCGATCAATCCCTTTTATAGTAAAAGAAACTAATAGACTATCCTATTATTTCGGGAAACTTTGGAATATTCCATTCTGAACGTTGGGGGCTGCTTCTACTCGTTTTCCACGCGCATATTAACCATAATTCCAGGATTTAAGCCTCCATGACCGTTGGAACATTAATATCTTTGACCAGCTCCCATGAAACATGCCTTTCTTCAATGACGACCGTTACAAGAGCTATTCTTCCGCCATCAACGTCCTTATCCTGACTAATTTGAGCGGGTCTTCAGGATAACTTGGTCCTCATGAACGTTAGTCCCTTGTAACCAACGTTTACAAGCAAATCGTTAGTAATAGTCAGGATACTACCCCAGGACGTTACCAATATCCTGGCCTGGTATCCTGATCCGGTATCCTGATCCTATATCCTGATCCGGTATCCTGATCATATACAACTAATAAAAAATCAAGATACAAAGTCAGGATATGGGCTCAGAATTTCACCCATAACAACTAGTATGTTAACAACCACATGTAGGTATGACGCAGTAACCAGAAAGCAGTTAAGTAGTCCCCCACAGTCATCAAGCACTTTAATTAACATAAATAAATTGTACAGTTACATGAAATTTTTGAGGGTTATCACATTCTCCCCCTGTTAAGAGAATTTCATCCCGAAATTTAGCACGTGGTTACTGAGGAAGCTAGTTAAGTTGCGTGGTTTTCCTGATTTTCCTGGGGTGTCACATCATCCCCCCGTTGACTTGGAATTTTGTCCCAAAATTCCGCAGTAGCTTCAGCCTCAGTAGTGGTTGCGTTTTTCTTAAACAACTGGGGGTACTTGAGTTTCATTTGGTCTTCTCGTTCCCAGGTGTACTCTGGGCCACGACGGGAATTTCAGCGAACTCGAATAAGAGGTATTCTGGTGTGCTTGAGAATCTTAACGTCTCGGTCTGTAATCTCTACTGGTTCCTCGACGAATCGCAACTGGTCTTCGATTGTGAGCTCCTTTAAGGGAACTATGAGGGTCTCATCTGACAGACACTTCTTCAGATTTGACACATGGAAAACATTGTGAACTCCGCTGAGTTCTGTCGGTAGATTCAGCCTGTAGGCCACCTTGCCAATCTTCTCAATGATTTTAAAGGGTCCAACATATCACGGGTTGAGTTTGCCTCGTTTGCCAAAACGAACTACACCTTTCCATGCTGAGACTTTAAGTAGCACTCGATCCCCAACCTGGAACTCGAGTGGTTTCCTTCGCTTATCCGCATAGCTTTTCTGACGGTCACGAGTTGCCACCATTCATTGTCGTATCTGAGCAATCCTTTCGGTTATCTCCACTACAAGTTCTAGGCCAGTGATTTGGCTGCCACCAACTTCTGCCCAACAGAGAGGTGATCGGCACTTCCGTCCATACAATGCCTCGAATGGGGCGGCCTGGATACTGGTGTGTTAACTGTTGTTATATGAAAACTCCACTAACGGGAGGTGTTTTTCCCAGCCATTACCAAAATCTATTACACATGCCCTAAGCATGTCTTCAAGGGTTTGGATGGTGCGTTTAGATTGCCCATCCGTCTGTGGATGATATGCCGTGCTCATGTCTAATCGAGAACCAAAGGACTTGTGCATGGCTTGCCACAATTCAGATGTAAAACGTGAGTCACGATCAGAAATGATGGAGGTTGGCACTCCGTGCCTTGATACTACTTCCTTTAGGTAAATGTCTGCTAAAGTAGAAAACTTATCCGTTTCCTTGATAGCCAGAAAATGTGCAGACTTGGTCAGTCGATCCACGATCACCCAAATGGTATCATTTCCGCGTTGAGATCTAGGCAGACCAGTAACGAAATCCATGTAAATTTGCTACCATTTCCATTTCGGGATCTCTGGTTGATGAAGTAGGCCTGATGGTTTCGGATATTCGGTCTTGACTCTCGCACAAGTCAAACATTTGCTAACGTAGGTTGCTATGTGGGCTTTCATGCTCGGCCCCCAGTATGTAGTCTTGAGATCGTGGTACATCTTATCCGAACCAGGATGTACTGAATAACGAGACTTGCGCGCTTCATCCATCAAAAGTTCACGTAAGTCTCCGTAAAGTGGGACCCAGATGCGCCCGTTAACATAGTAGGCGCCGTCTTCCTTTTGTTCTAGTCACTGCCTTGATCCTCACAGGAACTCTGCCCTGATGTTTTCTACTTTTAATGCATCGACCTGAGCATCTCGTATCTGGGCGGGAAGACTAGAGTGAGTGGTAAGCTGTAACGCACGTACACGCTTAGGTATAGTATCCTTTCGATTGAGGGCGTCAGCCACAACATTGGCTTTGCCCGGGTGATACTTGATAGCACATTCATAATCGTTCAGGAGCTCGACCCATCGGCGTTGTCGCATGTTTAACTCCTTTTGCTTGAAGATATGCTCGAGACTCCTGTGATCGGTGTAGATGGTGCATTTGGTACCGTACAGGTAATGTCTCTATATCTTAAGTGCGAAAACAACTGCTCCCATTTCCAAGTCGCGCGTAGTGTAGTTCCTTTCGTGAACTTTAAGTTGGCGCGACGCATAGGCAATGACCTTGTCACGTTGCATCAACACGCAACCAAGTCCTTGGATGGAAGCGTCGCAATAAACCACAAAATCATCTGTGCCTTCCGGCAATGAGAGGATAGGCGTGCTACAAAGTCTGTCTTTTAAGTGTTGAAAAGCAGATTCTTGTGCATCACCCCAACGATAGGTGACACCCTTTTGAGTCAGTGAAGTGAGAGGTTGCGCAAGCTTTGAGAAATCTTTGATAAACCTTCTGTAATATCCTGCCAAACCCAAGAATTGGCGAATTTCTGTTGGTGTACGGGGTGCAGGCAAGTTCTTGATCAAGTCAACCTTGGATGGATCCACATGAATTCCATCCTCGTTTACCACGTGGCCTAGGAAGTGGACTTCGCGAAGCCAAAAGTCACATTTCGAAAACTTAGCATACAACTGCTCTTTTCGAAGAAGTTCCAGAATAAGCCTCAGATGTTGCTTGTGTTCCTCCTGACTCTTATAATAGATCAGAATGTCGTCGATGAAAACAATAACGAACTTATCCAGGTAAGGTTGGCACACTCTGTTCATGATATCCATGAAGACTGCAGGTGCATTCGTTAATCCGAAAGGCATAACCAGAAATTCGTAATGTCCATAGCGAGTTCTGAATGCTGTTTTGGAGACGTCTTCCTCTCGGACTCCCAGCTGATGGTATCCCGATCTCAAATCGATCTTAGAGTAATAACTCGACCCTTGCAACTGATCGAATAAGTCATCAATGCGTGGGAGAGGATAACGATTCTTCACGATCACCTTGTTGAGTTCGCGGTAATCAATACACATTCTGAAGGTACCGTCTTTCTTCTTCATGAATAGTACTGGAGCTCCCCAAGGCGAAGACCTAGGACGTATGAAACCGTTTTCCAAGAGTTCTTTTAGTTGCGTGGACAGTTCTTCAAGTTCTGATGGAGCTAGACGATAAGGTGCTCGAGCTATGGGCGCTGCTCCAGGAGCTAGCTCGATTTGAAATTCAACTTGACGATGAGGCGGAAGACCAGGTAATTCCTCAAGAAATACCTCAGGAAAATCACATACAATAGGTATGTCTTCTATCTTCCTTTCTTCCGAGGATGTATCAAAAACGAGGGCTAGAATAGCAGTGTGGCCCTTTCGCAAACACTTCTGGGCCTTAAGGAAAGAGATGATGTCCACAACAGCACCACTCTTGTCGCCATGAATTACGAGGGGTTCTTTACCAGAACGAGGGATGTGGACAATCTTCTCGTTGCAAAGAATTTCCGCTTGCTGATAAGATAACCAATCCATCCCAATAACAACGTCGAAACTACCCAGAATGATAGGAATAAGATCGATAGAGAAGGTCTGACCAGCTAAGACGAGGTTACAGACCTTAACTATGTGTGTAGCTTCAAGACTTTTACCATTTGCTAGCTCTACCGTGTGTTTGGTGTTCAGAAGTGTTGGAGTGCGCTTAAGCATTTTGCTAACTTTTAAGGACACAAAACTAGTATCGGCACCCGAATCAAATAAAACAGTAACAAAGAAGTCATCCAGAAGAAACTTACCCATCACAACATTGGGATCGTTCCTTGCATCACCCTGACCAATCACGAAGGCACGTCCTCGGGCGCCATTGCCATTATTGTTACCCCCGTTGTCGCCTCCATTGTTACCTCCATTGTTGTTCCCGTTTCCTTGGTTGTTGTTGTTCTAATTCTGGTTCAGCTGGGGGCAGTTCCGTTTAAAGTGGCCTTCATCGCCACACTGAAAGCATCCTTTATTGCCCTGTTGTTGCTGCTGCGGGTGGTTCTGGGGAGCTTGTTGTTGCTGTTGACGATTCTAATTCGCAGGACGTGGGCTCCTGCAATCCTTGGCTTCATGACCCAGCTTGTTACATCTCAGACAACGACCCTTTGGCACTGCCCGCTATGATGCTTGTTGCACTTGTTGCACTTGGGGTGGTTCCCTCGGTATCCACCCTGTCCTTGACTACCAGAAGATTGCTGACCAGGACTCTAGTGGTCATCAGTCTTTCGCTGCTAAGACTGAACTGAAGTAGAACCCTTGCCCGAATTTCCATCCCACTTGCGCTTGTTATCATTGGGAGCATCAGAAGTAGTAGTAACACTATTACGCTTGGGCAGCCTATTCTGCTCAATTGCCTGATTAGTGAGACGATGAGCCAACCGGATGATTTGCTGAATGGTACCCAGGTTAGCTGAAGTCACATGACTCTGAATTTCTGGTACAAGACCCTTGAGGTAGAACTCAATACGTTTGATGGGAGGGTCCACCATAGTAGGACACAAGATGGCCAGCTCGTTTGACCTCTTCGTATACGCCTCAATATCCGCCCCCGTCATCTTCAAATTGAAAAATTCCACCTCTAGCTTGTGGATGTCGTCACGATTGCTGTACTCTTCTTTGATCAGTTTTTTGAAGTCATTCCATGGGGTGGCATTAGCAACTGCCAGCCCAAGCAGTTGAACCTGTGCTTTCCACCAGGTTAACGCAACACCTTCGAGTGTTCCAGTAGAAAATTTCACCCTACGATCTTCAGGGCATTCACACATCTCAAAAACAGACTCGAGTTTCTCGAACTAGTGAAGAAGGCCTATAGCTCCTTCTGTGCCGCTGAAAGTACTAGGTCGGCAATCCATGAATGTTTTGAAAGTGCACACAGGAGGCTGTGCAGGTTGACCTGTCGCGCGAGAACGAAAAGACAAGATTAAACACAAGAATTGGTTTGCGGGCGTAGGATCTAAACGTCCTAGGATAGGTCAAAATAGCAGGTTATACCTCCTGCTGGAGCTGCTGCGAGTGCCTCAGCAACTCGTTCATTGATCAAAGCCGTCAACTGGGCTTGGGTTAGGTTGATACGTCCTTCGCTTCCGTTCATGATCTTCACAACGAAGCAACGTAAGTGAGAAAAGTGTCGCGAATGTGCGTAAGTGTGGGATGACAGTAGAGAGTAAGCACACAAGGTTTCCAATAGCAATTATCAAGTTAATTAATGCACATTGTGAACTATCTAACCGACAGTATAACATAAATCATACCACCTATTGTGTTGAGTCTTGCACGTGGAGTGAAGCGTCGTTGTCGATCGTTGAGCACTGTACAGGTTATAGCCTGGTTTTGTCAAAAAGCTTTTCTCTTTTTTAAAACCAAGTTCACTATAACCAATGGCTCTGATATCAATCTGTCACACCCCCAAAATCCACCATGCGGAGTATCACCGCTTGGAGGCGTGACATGACCAGGATCGAGCCACCAATCATATTGAACAACGTAATTAAGTAAATAAAACCATCCACAATATAATTGGTGACCTAAAGAAGGTAACCGACTTTGAGTTAACAACAGAAGCATAAAACGTAAGTCCAAAACATAAGTTCCATAGTTCATAATTTAAAGTTCAAAACGTAAGTTTAATAGGTTCATAATGATTAGATATCAAGCACGGGACATAACAATCCATATCCCACAACGAGTTCCTCCTCGTGCAAGCTCCATAAGCTTCTAACGACCTGTAAGGCATGTAACAACGAGTCAACAACAAAGTTAAGTGAGTTCACGGTTGGTTGTTTAGTTTTAAGTTGTTTCCGAAAACGTGGTTTGTCTTTCGTTGGCTTAATTGCCGTGGGGGTTACCCCATAGTTGAAAGTATGATTAACCAGTTCCTACCCAAACCTTATCCATAATCAGTGGGGCTTCCCTATGTGAACCACTAGACTGTACCATATCGACTACTAACGAAAATAAGTTGTGCCCTACATCAGTGTCTATCATCACTGACAGTTTGCCATAGTCCATTAGTACACGCCCGTCCGACTGGCACGGTGAGAGGTTTGTTAAACCTAATAGCGCTATTAACTGATTACCCGCTCGCCATTGGCCTCGGCGATTAAGTCGGTATAAAATGAGGGACTTAATGATAGAGTTTTGTCTAGTAAGTTTTAAGGTTGTTGTCCTACCCAAGGAGGACGAACGTACGTATTCTACCCAAGGAGAATACGCAGGATTAATATTCGCATCCTACCCAAGGAGGATGGCCGTACATATCCTACCCAAGGAGGATATGCAGATTCCGTTTTTAATTCTTTAACCCATTCCCAATCCACCGGGAATCCCATGCCTTAGAAAGTGTGTGAACTCACCTTGGTTTGCTCGGTTAGATTAGTTACTCTAAAAATCAGAAATCAAGCACGTCCTAATAAGGTACAGATAACAATCAGTTTCTCATGCACAACACATACGGTTTATCTATTCATTATTTCTATCACGTACCACACAATTCCAATGTCAAGGTACTTTGTTAAGTTCCATTATTTTACCCTAAAATAATATAACTATCTCACAAAATAAACAAGTATCCACACAAGTGTTCTAGTATAAAATATATATTCTAAATAGTTATTTATCCATTTTTTCTGTAAAAGTCAACCTCCGATACTTTGTATTTTGTAACAAACTTATGGCGATGTTTATTTTGAAAAACAAAGTTAAAAATATATTTGTAACACTTGCTTAGAAAATATTTTTTTCTGTGTTGAAATTTTAGAAAGTTTCGCCAGAGTTTCCTTTGTAAGTGGAGGTGTCCATGCTTACTAGCATATCATTTTCTTTTCTTTTCAAAAATTCATTCAAACAATTATCAACCAACAATATATAACCTTTACTTACCAAACTTGCCAAAAACAAGCATAAACTATAAACTCATGAACATGAAAATTTTGTAAAAATATGTAACTCACTAGTATTCTTAGTAAGTCTTGTTACCCTTTATAATGTGATTAGTTCTTTAAAAACTATATTTTTAAAGAATTTATGCGTTTACAACTTCCAGTCGTATTTTTGAAAAATATTTCTTTATGAAATTTTCTTGTTATACAAGTGTTTCTACACTTGTTTATCCATAAAAAATGTGATTACTTTATGTAAGATCCAAGTTTTAATGAAACTTATGTTTTTCACTTGGTTCTTTCGAGAAACCACTCATGGATCTTTGGATCTACATGATTATCACCTACTTTGATCTTTATTTTTCAAGAAACCATTCATTCATTCAAGTTTATGACCTTTATGTGGATGATCCATCATCCTACAACAAATCTACTTCCTCATCTTGCTAGATCATGTTTTTAATCATGATCTAGCAAGACCATATGATGATCCATATCAACTATATGAGTAAACAATAACCAATAATCATCACAAGACATGAACATCATGATTTCTAAGGGTTTTAAGCTTATGTTAAGGTTTCAAGTTCATGGTTCTTGGTGTTGTTCAAGTTTAACATTATGAATCATGCTTTAAGCACTTAAACAAGATGAAAAATGCAAGGATCTAAGAGACTTACCACTAGCTCAAGGCTAGGGGAGTTCAAGAGTAGAAATTTGGTGGATAAAAGAAAATAAGAGGGGTCCTTCAACTTCCGAACACACCAAGCTTCGTTGTATGCACTTTAACACCTTTGGATCACTAAAGATTGGTTGGAGATGAGCAAATGATGGTGGTGGTGGTGCTCCTTGTGTTCGGCCGAAACAAGAAGAGAGGAGAGAGTGAGAGTGTTGTTGATTTAGTGAATGATGAAAGTGATGATGAACTAGTAGTCATATAGATGATCTCCCAAAATGTTATTAACCCTTGGATTACATGTCCCCTAAGTACTTAACCAATCCATTAAACAAATGAAGAAAATCAAGGGTGGGGTACACCCTTGAAACCGTAAGAAGGGGGGGGGTTTCTAGTTGGGTTGTGATGGATGGTTAGTGATCTTGGTTGGAAATCAAAGGTTTAGTTAGTGCTTTATGGTGTGTTATGTAATATATAGTGTGTTGGGGTGTTCAGGGACCATAACTAGCTCAGTAAAAATGAAACAATGTGTTTAACAATATTTTTGTGTTCCAGGTAGTGTCCGGTTGTTCGGTTTGATACTGTTCCGTTAAAGTGCTTAATTAATCCGCAAAGTTTCTTTTATATATATTTTTGTAACACTTTTAATTCCTAACACTTAGGAAAACATTCAGGACCATTTAGTCAATTTTCTGCACAATACTAGTATGTTAACAAGCACATGTAGGTATGACGCAGTAACCAGAAAGCAGTTAAGTAGTCCCACACAGTCATCAAGCTCTTTAATTAACATAAATAAATTGTACAGTTACATGAAATTTTTGAGGGTTGTCACATTCTCCCCCTGTTAAGAGAATTTCGACCCGAAATTTAGCACGTGGTTACTGAGGAAGCTAGTTAAGTTGCGTGGTTTTCCTGATTTTCCTGGGGTGTCACAGTTACAGCTGCCGCACCTCTTCAAGCTGTACCCTCTCAACCGCAGCCTCAACACCGCCAAGCAGCGGCACCTGTTACCCATGCACCGCTGGCCAAGCGTGCATACACTGGTCCTCACCCGGTTTGCCCTACTTGTACCTACCACCATACAGTGGGAATCACTTGTAGATACTGTGTGCATTGCAACATATACGGCCACTTCACCACCAACTGCCGTACAGGTCCATGTCATGCTCCTGCTCCAGCTCCAGCTCAAGGTCCAGCTGCTACTCAACAAGCTCCACTTCCCGCTCCTCAAGGCCAACCAGCAGCTCCTGCACCCGCAATCCATGCTAGAGCTTGCTTTGCATGTGGTGATCCCAACCACTTCACAAACATGTGCCCAAACAATGTAGTGAAGCAAGAACCACAACAGCAGCAACCCCAACAACAGCAGCAGCAGTAGCAGCAAGCAGCACATGGACGTACTTTCAACATCAATGTCCGTCAAGCTCAAGCCGATAACAATGTGGTCAATGGTATATTCCTTGTGAATGGTATATATGCTTCGTGTTTATTTGATACTGGAGCCGATAACTGTTTTGTGTCGTTAGAATTCAAAAAGCTTCTTAGACGTAAGCGCGCCCATCTCCCCTCGACATTCGATGTTGAAGTTGCCACTGGAAGAACCGTCGCTGTCAATTATGTTCTCCGTGATTGTACCCTTGAACTCAACAATCACATCTTCCCTATCGACCTTATTCCGATGCAGCTCGGTAGTTTCGATATCATAGTAGGCATGGATTTTCTTCGTGAAAATCGTGCTGAAGTCATCTGTTTCGATAAGATGATTCGCTTCTCGCTCGCTAATGGTGATCAGTTGTGTGTCTATGGTGAAGTCGCGTCGAAGAAACTCCAATTCATGTCATGTGTCCAAGCTAGCAAGTATCTCCGCAAGGAATACCAAGCTTTCTTGGCTCAAGTGTTAGTAGCGGAGAAAAAGGAAGTTAAGGCAATCGATAAGGTTCCTGTAGTTCGTGATTTTCCGAATGTCTTTCCTGATGATCTACCTGGGTTACCTCCGAGCCGTGATATTGATTTTCGTATTGACCTCATTCCTGGAGCCAACCCTGTTGCTAAATCTCCTTATCGCCTTGCTTCGTCCGAAATGCGCGAACTCTCTAGTCAACTTCAGGAATTACTTGACAAAGGCTTTATCCGCCCTAGCACCTCTCCTTGGAGCACACCAGTCCTTTTCGTCGAAAAGAAGGATGGGTCGTTCCGGATGTGCATCGACTATAGGGAGTTGAATAAGCTGACAATCAAGAATCGCTATCCCCTACCCCGAATCGATGATTTGTTTGACCAATTGCAAAGTGCTACATGTTTCTCGAAGATCGATTTACGCTCAGGTTATCACCAGTTAAGTATCCAGGAGGAAGATATTCCGAAAACCGCTTTTCGAACTCGCTATGGGCATTATGAATTCGTGGTAATGCCCTTTGGTTTAACCAATGTGTTTTGGTCAAAAATTACCGAAGCAATTTAGTGATCAAATTAGTTAAGTGAGGTAGTGTGCTGAAAAGTGTGTTGAAAATATGTTGTTTGGAAAAACAGTGTTCAGGATACGGCTCAGGATATTGAGCTGTATCTATGATCAAACGATGAGCAAAAAGTAAAGGGGTCGACACGAGATGTACGAGGAAAGCCCTTGATCAATCTAGATCGCCGGCACAAAACCTCGGGAGCTGAAAATCGCAGTTGCCTAGTTCTTCTTATTACTTCAAACTTCAGGATACAGTGCGGGATATTGACCAGATCGCTAAGTGTTACAATGATTTGTGTGAGAGTACAGGTTGTGAGAGAACAAGAGTGTAAGTGTAGCTGTGATGTCCTATTCGATCCGGTATACCCACCTATTTATAGTAATCAAATACAAACTGAAATTCCTACAAATATGGGATGCTTCCGAATATTCCATTGTTAAGGTTGTAGTCCGTGTAATGCGGCTTCAACGTCTTCATTTGAACGACTTGGACCGAGTCTCTTGGAGAAAGAGTCTTTGTGAACATTGGGCACCTGCACGCGTACTCCTGCACTCAACACGTTAGTAATCCTGAGGATACTATTCAGGATATTATAGACATCCTGAATGAGCATCTCGGATATAAGCAGATATCATTTATTCAAGATATAACCCAAGATATTTCCCAGGATATGAGGAGCTCAGAATTTTACCCATAACAATTGTCCCAAAAAATGTTGCCGTTAAGGATCCTGAGTCCTAACGGTTACATTTTTTCACAACAACCGAGGCAATTAAGAGATAGGACTTGATGTGACCGCTTGTAACCGTTCAACCTATTTCTACTCATTACTCCCCTATATCTTCTCTCGTTCACCCCATTTAATCTTTATCAAGAAGAAAAAGGTAAAACCCTTTTCTCTCTCTCCTTACTTCTTTCCTCTATACTATTCCGGTAAAGATATGGCGAGACAAACAAGGTCAAGCTCCGGTGACTCCGCTCCTTCGTTTATTCACCAAACTATTCTCCAGGATCCGGAGAAGGAAATATGCACCTTTGAGAGCGCACATCTGTCGGCCCATAAAACCTCCGGCATCTTCCCGAAAGGGACGGTGTTCCTGCCATTCGATCGGGAAATCCGATCAGACATGGTTTCTGACGAATGGATATGCTTCAACGCTTTTCCTTTTACCTTGGGGTTACAGTTTCCATTTCCCGATTTCATCACCGAGTTCTTCGATACCACAAAAATCTGTTTCAGTCAAACAATGCCAATGCTATGGCGAGTCCTGCTCGTTCTTGATCAAATCAAGAACAACCATATTCCTGACCTTTCCGTTCATGACCTCCCCTTAGCATATTGGCTTAGATGCCATGGCTCCTACGGTTTTTTGTTCTACTCTACCTCCAGCGACCCACTGGTACTTCGTGCCACCAGGAATGAGGAGGAATGGAAGTCCAAGTTTTTCTTTGTAAAAAGAGACTCAATCCCTGGTGGAACGGAATACCCAGTGCAGTGGTTGAGAAAGGGTAGGATTTAGGGCTTTAGGATGATCCTGTTTTGTATCTTGTTTCATATCCTGAACTGGTCAACTTTCTTTTTACTGTTTTGTTTGCAGCCGATTTTAGGAAGCTAGCACCTCCTCTTGCAGATTCACAGAAAAGGATTGACGCTATCAGACTCCTTCCTGAAGCTGAAAGAAGTTTTAACCCGTCTCCACCAACTACAAGCCCTCTTTCCAGTGTTAACATGTCTGGTAAGGATCCTGCTCAATATCCTGCATACATGTTCTTATTTGAAATATCTTAGGAAAGAATTTTTACTCCCTGTTGTGCAGACTCCAGCAAGTTCCGATCCTCCTTGACCTTGACGAGCTTGACAGTTATCCTACTCCTGTCATGGTCAAGAAAGAGACACCTGCTGCTACCAGCTCCAAGCCACTGCCGGCCCCCAAGGCTAACCCTAGGACCTGTGCTTCCACAGCAAAGAAGAGGAAGGGCTCTGAAATCAGTGCCCCAGGCTCCGAGGGATTCTCCTATGATGAACTCTGCTTCTCCGACTCCTTAGAGCCCATGACATCCTTCCTCAACAAGGTAGTATCCTGCTACATATCCTGCATATATATCCTGAAAGGATATCCTGATTAATATATTCTGGCCCATACCTGAATTTGATGTGCAGGGCCTTCAGCATCTGCTCCACCTGTACAACGATGCCTGTGGTACTGTTGCACTCCAGGAAGCCAGGATCAAACAGCTCGAAAGCACAGTTGCTGACCAAGGCGCCATCGCTGAAGCAAAGTCCCGGCATTACGAGGGCTTAATGAAGAAAGTTACCCAAGAGGCTGAGCTCAAACTTGCCACCGCAGAAATGGATCATGAGCAGGCCATGGTTTCTTTCCGGGAAGGGATTAAGGCCTCCGCCATCGTCTCCTTGCTACAAGCCCGCATTAAGATGGCCTATGAGGCCAAGGAGACAGGCCTCGTGTGCCCAGCTTGGCCGGTGGACTCTTGGGTGGCCAAACTGAAGGAGCTTGGAGGGAAAGCTGTGCCACTCCCTGCATAAGCCGGTGAGTCTTCCAAATCAGCCGAGGTGATGGATCAGGTTGGAGACAAGAAGGATGCTGGAGCGGATGCTGGTGAGGATGCTTGGCAGGATGCTGGTAAACCAGAGAAGGTTGGAGAGGATGCCGCTGTGTAAGGGCATCTGAGTGGGCGATGATGGATATTGATGCTTAGGCCGGAGCCCACTTTTTTAGAGTTGATGGTTGTGGTTCCTTGAATAATTTACTTTTCTTGTCTTTGAAACAATTTACTTTCCTGCATTTAGACAATATGATAACCAAAGGTGGAGGGATCCTGAGTTTCAGGACGAAGCCCTTGGTTATCAGTTAGTATAGTTTATTTTGAATACTTTTAACAAGTGAAGGTGGAGGTATCTTGGGTTCCAAGACGAAGCCTTCATTTGTTAAGTAAATATGTTGAAAAACTAATTATCCTTTTGGCGGACGGGTCTCGGTTTGAGACGAAGCCAAAAGCATAATCTTTTGCCAAGTTAATAATATAACCCTTTTTTGACTTTACTCCTTTCATTACGTGAATCTTATTTATGAAAATTGTTTTGTTTGAGAATTCTTAGAAATATTATGGGAATATCATCTAGGAATATCCTGACAAGTATCTTAAGAGATATCCTGGTCAGGATATCATTATATAACTTAGGAAATGTAAATCTTCTGAGAAAAGGAAAGATCATACCATAGATTCCCAAAGAGTCAATTCCAATTTTTCACCATAGGAATGTCCCCAGTTCATACTTATAAACTTGGATCCGACCTCGGAATAGTATATTGTCCCCTGTTATGACACAAAAATGAAAATGTATTCATGGTTTGGCTTGAACAAATTCCAAACACATCGAGGCAAACACCTTGTTATCCAGAAATGAATCCTCAACATATTGGGGCAAACCCTTAATATTCTGGGGATAAACCCTGAGTTTCATGCGCTACAGGCGAGAGTGTATAAACTCCAAATCTTAGAAAGGTGAAAACCTTTAAACTTTAGAGAGTATGAAAATACCCTTTCGTGAGAGAGGGTGATCAATCCTCATATTCGAAAGAAAGGTGAATACCTTTAAACCTTTGAAGGGATTGAGACCCCTTAAACTTGAGAGAGGGGGCCAATCCTCTAGTCTTCCGATTCTTCCCAAGTGCAAATCCTGGAGCTATATCCTGGAGCATATGCTGCAAAACAACTACAAACTAAGGTGGGTGTTAGCCTGGCTAACACCCCTCCGATGCTTAAGTCAGTATTGGGTTCAAGATAATGCATAAATATACTTAAAAAGATAGAGTACATACCATTAGGATAGAAACTAAATTCTACTCTTACTTGAAATAGAGCTTTAAGTGTATTGCATTCCAGGATCTTGGTAGCATATCCCCTTTCATATCCTTGAGTCTATATGCTCCTTTCCCTGCTTCTGATTCAACCTCGTATGGTCCTTCCCATTTTGGAGCTAGCTTGCCGTCGGCAGGATTAGTAGTATTCTGAAAAGCCTTTCTTAACACCCAATCACCAACTCGAAATCTTCTAGTCCTTATATTCTTGTTATATGCCCTGGATATTCTTTGTTGATATGTTGCCATCCTTAACCTTGCTGCATCCCTTTTTTCATCTATAGTATCCAAATCTTGACATAAATCTTCAGGATTCCGTTCAGGATCCTGTAGGATAGATCTCGCAGTAGGTATCGTCATTTCCGTTGGAATCATTGCTTCTTCTCCAAACACTAAGGAAAATGGGGTCTGGCCTATGGCATTCTTTACCGTCGTTCTATCAGCCCACAAAACAAAGGGTAATTCTTCTGCCCATCTTCCTTTCTTAGCCCCTAATCTTTTCTTCAAGTTGTTGACGATTATCTTGTTTGAGGATTCTGCTTGTCCATTCGCTTGAGGATGTACTAGGGTGGATGTTACCATTTTGATTCCCCAACTCTTGCAAAAGTCAGTGGTCCTCTTGCTTATAAACTGGGACCCATTATCACAGACGATTTTGGCTGGTACCCCAAACCTGGTCAGGATATTCCTCTTTATGAAGGATACTACTTCTTGGTCTCTAACTTGGACAAATGCTTCAGCCTCAACCCACTTAGAGAAATAATCCGTCATTGCTAGCATAAAGACTTTTCCTCCCGGAGCTTTTGGTAACTTTCCTACTATATCCATCCCCCATTTCATGAACGGCCAAGGGGATGCTATAGGATATAGTGGTTCAGCTGGTTGATGTAGTATGTTACTATGCCTTTGACATGCATCACATCTTCGAGCATATTCTGCAGCATCTTTCCTCATCGTTGGCCAATAATATCCTGTCCTTAATACTTTGGAGAACAATGACCTGCCCCCAGTATGGTTACCACAATCCCCTTCATTTATATCCTGAAGTACTTCTTTGGCTTCATGATCCTCCAAGCACCTCAAATATGGTCCTGCAAGAGATTTCTTGTACAAAACATTATTTATAATAGTGAATCGGGATACCTTCATCCTAAATGCCTTAGGATTTTCATCTTCGGGGATATGTCCTTCTTTGAGATATCTGATGATTGAAGTCATCCAGGATGTAGAATTCTTCTCAGGATACTCTACTCCAGGATCCTGAATACCTGCCACTTCTTTATCCCGAGGATCTGTTGCAGGATACAAGATATGTAATATTGGTATTTGGGTCCCATCTAGTATCCTGATTGATGATCCCAGGTTTGCCAAGGCATCTGCCTCAGCATTATCCTCCCTTGGTACCTGTTCAAGTGTAAAAACATCGAAATATCCTGCTAATTTTTTAAGAATACCAAGGTATTCAATTAATTTTTCACCCTTGACTGCATAGGATCCGTTAAAATGATTAGTAATTAACAAAGAATCAACATATACTTGCAAATTCTTAATACTCATTTTCTTAGCCAATTCTAATCCTGCAATCAAAGCCTCATACTCTGCTTCATTGTTGGTAGCAGAGAATTCACACCTAATAGCCTGGGGTAATATGTCCCCCTGTGGCGATTTTAGTAGTATACCCAAACCTACTCCTCTTACATTAGACGCACCATCAGTATATAATGTCCAGGATCCTGAGGATTCTCCTAACTGCTGGACTTCTAGGTCTACCTCATCCTGAATATCACTACTGAAATCAGCCACAAAGTCAGCTAAGGCCTGGGACTTTATGGCATTTCTAGGTTCATATACTAAGTCATAAGCACTCAACTTTACCGACCACTTAGCCATCCTACCGGACATCTCTGGCTTCCTAAGCACATTTTTAACAGGATAATTAGTTTTAACATGAATCCTATGTGTCTCAAAGTAATGTCTAAGCTTTGTTGATGCCATAACTAGAGCCAATATTTACTTTTCTAGGTGAGAATATCTAGTTTCAGCATTTAATAAACTTTTGCTAACATAATAAACAGGATACTGTTGACCTTCGTGATCCTTTACGAGGACTGCACTTACTGCATTCCCTGATACTGCAAGATACAGGGATAATGGTTCACCATCCTCAGGTTTCATCAATAGAGGCGCGGTTGAGAGATACTGCTTCAAATTCTGAAGGGCTGCTTCATGCTTCTCACCCCATTCAAATTTTTTATTCTTTTTCAGGATATCGTAGAACTCTTTACATTTTTCTGAGGATCTTGAAATAAATCGGTTTAGTGCCGCCACTCTTCCTGTTAACCGCTGGACGTCTTTCATATTTGAAGGTGATTTAATATCCAAGATAGCTTTAATCTGCTCCGGGCTTGCCTCTATTCCTCTTTTGGTCACCATATACCCTAGGAATTTTCCTGCCCCTACTCCGAAATGGCACTTGGCAGGATTTAGCTTCATATTATACTGGTCCAAGATATCACATGCTCCCTTAATATAGTGGAGGTGATCCTGAGCTCTCTTTGATTTTACCACCATATCATCAAGGTATACCTCCATGGTGTCCCCTAGCTTGTCTTTAAACATCATATTTACCAATCTCTGGTATGTTGCACCTGCATTTTTTAAACCAAAGGGCATAGCAGTATAACAATAGATACCTGTTGGTGTCATGAAGGCAGTATCCTCCTTGTCAGAAGGTTCCATTTGAATCTGCTGAAATCCTGAGGATGCGTCCATGAAAGTCAACATTTCATGCCCGGCAGTAGCATCCACCATTGAGTCGATATGTGGAAGAGGGAATGGGTCTTTTGGACAAGCTTTGTTCAGGTTTGTGTAGTCTACACAAACTCTCCACTTCCCATTCTTCTTTTGAACCACTACCACATTTGCTAGCCATCTAGGGAATTTGACTTCTCTAATCATCCTGGACTTCAATAATCTTTCAACTTCCTCTTGGATAATTGCATTTCGTTCAGGGGCGAACTTCCTTCTCTTTTGTTGTATAGGCTTGAATGACCTGTCAATTCCAAGCTTGTGAGTAATAATGTCTTTGGATATACCTGTCATATCCTCATGCTTCCATGCGAATGTTGACATCCTGCATTTCAAAAAGTTGGTTAATTGATCTTCAATATCCTGAGGGATATTTGTTCCAACGAGCACCGAGATATCAGGATTATCCTGATCCAGGATAACTTTCTTTACATCCTGCTCCGAATTTTCCATGATATCCTAGGCCCACATCTTTAATTGCTATGCTGCACTTGGTTTCGTCGAGGGTTTCATCGAGGATGAGTAACATTCTTTCGCTTCCTGCTGATCACTATCAACTTTGACAACCCCCCAAGGGGTAGGGATCTTGATGCATTGATGATATGTTGATGGCACAGCCTTCATATCATGGATCCATGGTCTTCCCAGTATGATGTTATAGCAGGATAGAGAATCCATCACACAGAAACGTTGTATCGAGTTGACTCCTTCAACATATACTGGCAACTTTATCTCTCCCACTGTGTTCCTAGCCTCTCCACTAAACCCAACAAGCACGGTAGACTTCGAAGTGATATCCATTAGAGACACATTCATTCTTTTCAGAGTCTCTAGTTGGATTATATTGACGGAGCTACCATTATCAACCAGTATCCTGCGTACAAAATGGTTAGCCACATATAACGTTATTACCAGAGCATCATGATGAGGATCCTGGACAGTATCCCTGTCATCAGCATCAAACGTGATCATTTTGTCAGTTGTGAGGGTAGTCATCCTGACAGGTTTGTCTCCCCTCTCAGCCTTAGCTTCTTTTGCATATCTTTTCGCCGCCGAATACGAAGTCCCACAAATGTCGGATCCTCCCAAAATGAAGTTGATTATCTTGGCATCCGCGGGAGGTGAGGCTGCTCGTTCAGGATCCTTCTCAGTATCCTGACCCTTATTCTTCTTTCTTCCCAAGAGATCTTTTAGATATCCCTTGCTCAGAAGATAGCTTATTTCCTTCCTCAAGGCAATGCAATCCTCAGTCACATGTCCGAAATCTTCGTGGAAGGCACACCATTTTGACTTATCTTTCCAATCAACTTTTTGTTGATTCTTTCGAGGCCACCTAGCCTTGTCTCCTAAACCCTGCATGGCACACATTAGTTCAGGAATGTTAACAGAAAAGCAATATTCAGATAATTCAGGATATTCTTCAGGATCCTCGTCTTCAACGGCATTCACTCTCTTGTTATCACTTCTACCATATGGCTTAGAGCGGTATGGTTTGTACGAGGATTCTGACTTCCTGTTAGTCGATTCGTATGTTGAGGATGCATTCATCCTTTCTTGCATCTTTTTGTCATCCTCCAATCGAATATATCTTAGAGCCCTGTTTCGAGCTTCGTCCAAGTTCCTGCATGGGTTCATCACAAGGTCTTGGTAAAATTGAGAGTCTTTTTGCAACCCCATCTTGAAGGCTTGCACAGCTGTTGCGACATCAAGATGTGGGATGTCTAAAGATTCCCTACTGAACTTGTTAACATAATCCCTTAGGGACTCTTGAGGCCCCTGTCTTATCCTGTAAAGGTCACTTGTTAGTTTTTCAAAGCTTCTACTACAAGAAAACTGACTATTAAATAAATTGACTAGGTGGGCAAATGATGTAATCGAATGTGGAGGAACATTTAACAGCCATTTTAAGGCTGATCCTGTCAGAGTAGAACCGAAACCCTTGCACAGGCAAGCTTCCTTGAGCTCCGGAGGGATAGGGTTGATTTCCATCCTCTCCCTATACTGGGCAATATGCTCTTCAGGATCCGTGGTTCCATCGTAAAGCTTCATGTTTGGAGTCTGGAATCTTTTAGGGATTTCAGCATCACAAATAGGATGTACGAACCGAGATATCCTGTGGCTATCCTGGGATACTTCAGGAATTGGCTGAACCACCCCAGGCACACTGGATATCATATCCTTTAGCTTCTGAAGCTCCCTGGATAATGCTGACGTTACAGATGTATCCTGCAAAGATCCAACACTGTTAGCGGCAAAAGTATTATCATTATTAGGTACGTTACCAGTCGGAGGATTCTGCCCATATCCTGAAGCATATCCTGAGCTCCTCACGGTTGACATCCTAACCGAGGAGGGTATTTCAGGAGCACGATTCTGAGGAAGGCTGGGCACAATATTCCCCCTGTTATCTTCAGTATACACAGCTGAACTAAAGTTCAAGGCTCTGGGTTGTAGAGGAGTGACGATATCTTCAGTGGATTTGCTTGAACCAGCTTTTAAGAGTTGTATCTCTCTTAGCAGCATTTGGTTTGTTTCCTGTTTTTGCCTCATTTGTTCCTGCACACTTCCAAACAAGGTTAGAATTTCATCATTTGAAGCTAAAATCGGAGCAGATCCCTGAACATTCAGGGTAGGGATAATATCCTGAGGTTGTGAAGAAGATTGCATCCTTGGAGGAGGTGGTGGAAGCACCGGACCAGTAGTAGCAGAAGTCATAGCAGACACAGTAGAAGAGCTCATGCTTGATCTTGAGGCCATTGCAAATAATGTGGCAAAAAGTTTTGAAAACAGAAAACCGATTAATGATTTCACAAAGATTTTTAGTAAAGATAGCACCACTTGCCCCACGGTGGGCGCCAAATTGTTTTGGTCAAAAATTACCGAAGCAATTTAGTGATCAAATTAGTTAAGTGAGGTAGTGTGCTGAAAAGTGTGTTGAAAATATGCTATTTATGTTGTTTGGTAAAACAGTGTTCAGGATACGGCTCATGATATTGAGCTGTATCTATGATCAAACGATGAGCAAAAAGTAAAGGGGTTGACACGAGATGTACAAGGAAAGCCCTTGATCAATCTAGATCGCCGGCACAAAACCTCGGGAGCTGACAATCGCAGCTGCCTAGTTCTTCTTATTACTTCAAACTTCAGGATACAGTGTAGGATATTGACTAGATCGCTAAGTGTTACAATGATTTGTGTGAGAGTACAGGTTGCGAGAGAACAAGAGTGTAAGTGTAGCTGTGATGTCCTATTCGATCCGGTATACCCACCTATTTATAGTAATCAAATACAAACTGAAATTCCTACAAATATGGGATGCTTCCGAATATTCCATTGTTAACGTTGTAGTCCGGGTAATGCGGCTTCAACGTCTTCATTTGAACGACTTGGACCGAGTCTCTTGGAGAAAGAGTCTTTGTGAACGTTGGGCACCTGCACGCGTACTCCTGCACTCAACACGTTAGTAATCCTGAGGATACTATTCAGGATATTATAGACATCCTGAATGAGCATCTCGGATATAAGCAGATATCATTTATTCAAGATATAACCCAAGATATTTCCCAGGATATGAGGAGCTCAGAATTTTACCCATAACACAATGCACCTGCGGTTTTCATGGATTTGATGAACCGTGTGTGCAAACCATTCCTTGACCGATTCGTCATCGTGTTCATCGATGATATCCTTATCTATTCGAAGTCGAAAACCGAACACGCGCAACATCTACGTTTGTTTCTCGAGTTACTCCAGGGGAATCGACTCTATGCCAAGTTCTCTTAGTGTGAATTCTGGCTAGAGGAGGTTCAATTCCTCGGTCACATCATTAATAGTCAAGGTATTCACGTCGACCCCACGAAGATCTAAGCTGTTAAGAGTTGGGTTACTCCATAATCACCAATCCGATGTACGCTCGTTCCTCAGATTGGCGGGCTATTACCATCGATTCATTGTTGACTTCTCGAAAATCAATGTCCCGCTTACTTCCTTGATGCATAGAGACAAGCCTTTTTTTTGGGGAACCGAACAAGAAACTACTTTTTAAACCCTCAAGCATATGCTTTGCAATGCTCTCGTTCTTGCTCTACCCGACTGAAACGATGACTTCATTGTCTATTGTGATGCCTCGAACCTTGGCCTTGGTTGTGTCCTCATGCAACGAGACATGGTTATCGCTTACGCATCTCGCCAGCTCAAAATCCACAAGAAGAACTATACAACCCACGACCCCGAGCTAGCCACAGTTGTTTCTGCATTGAAGATTTGGCGACACTACCTTTATGGTACTAAGTGTACGGTCGTCACCGACCATAGGAGCCTACAACACATCTTCAGCCAAAAAGAACTGAATATGCGTCAACGCCGATGGGTAGAACTTCTCAACGATAACGACTGTGAGATTCGTTATCATCCAAGCAAAGCAAATGTCGTTGCCGACGCCCTCAGCAGACGAAGCTATTTGCATAGCTTTCGTAATGTTCACGCCCAGCATCGTCTCGAGACTCTCATCCGGACTTTGAAGAAGGAAAAAATCTATCATAATGGCAAGCAGTTAGTGAATAAATCGAATGGGATATTCCATTATTTGGACCGAAGTTGGATTCCCAAACGTACTTGTTTTGGTCAAAAATTACCGAAGCAATTAAGTGATCAAATTAGTTAAGTGAGGTAGTGTGCTAAAAATGTGTATCGAAAATATTATAATTTAGTTGTTTATAAAAACAGTTTTCAGGATATGGCTCAGGATATCGAGTTGTATCTACAATCAGACAATCGCAGCTGCCTTGTTCTTTTTATTACTTCAAATATCAGGATACAGTGCGGGATATGATGCGGATCAACTAAGTGTTAAAGTACGATTTGAATACAATTGTAAGTGTGTTGTGAGTGTTTGCAGCTAGAGAGAAAGAGAGTTCGAGAGATTGTGTGTTTTCTTATCTGATTCGATCAATCCTATTTATAGTAAAATAAAACTAACTAACTAGCCTATAAATCCGGGATATAAAGAATATTCCCTTTGTGAACGTTGTAGTCCACGTCTTCCGGCTTCAACGTTCATATTCCAACAGATTTGCCCGAGTCTTTGGGAGATGAAGTCCACTTGAACGTTATAGACTTGCACCATTAACCTGCACGTGGATTAATTAGCCACTACCAGGATACTATATCAGGATGTTACCAATATCCTGATCCAGTATCCTGATCATAAACAAAAGAAACATAGTCAGAATATTATTCAGCATACATGAGCAGAAAACCACCCATAACAATTGTCCCCAAAATATATATGTTGGTGTACCAATTCCAACGGATATATTTTAAAGCTTATCTCGTGAATCGAGGTTATTGAGTTGAAACGACGGTTGAAGTGAAACGCTACAACACCCCATGCGATATTTACTCAACACCCCCTATATCCATTCTATAATTAGCTGGACTATTCTGCATTATGATCATCACTTCTTCATGCAATTCTTCAGGTATTCTCCTTCTTTCTTCTCTCTATTTTTCTCTGTTTAAATCTCTTGTTTCCTAGTTGAAATCTTCCATGGCCTCACGAACAAGATCATGCTGAAACGAGTGAGCCCCAACTCTTGAAAGTCAAAAAATTCTTCGAGAACCCGAAAAGGAGATTTGCTCTTTTAATAATCCCGACATAGCCGCCTTAAAAGATTCCGGTGCCTTTCATGCCGGGGTGATCATTCGTCCCTTCGACTGGGAGGTCCGATCAGACGCGGTATCAAACGAGTGGGTGTGTTTTTTAGCCTATCCCTTCTCCTTGGGACTGCGGTATCCTTTTCCAGCCTTCATTTCCCGCTTTTTCGAACTCACTGGCCTTAGTTATGCTCAGACCATGCCAATAGTTTGGAGAGTTTTAATGGTGTTAGACCAAATTAAATCTCGTCATGTCCCTGATCTTTGTGTCGAAGATCTCCCCATAGCATATCGACTGAGGTCCCATGGTAATAGCCGCTTTCTTCTATTCTCCGCTTCTAAGAACCCCCTAATCCTCAAGGCCACTAAGAACGAAGATCAGTGGCAACAAAAGTTCTTTTTCATAAAAAGGGATTCTATCGTCAAGGGTTTTGACCTGCCAGTCGAATGGTTGACTTCGGGTAGGATTTAGGATTTTAGGAATATCCCCAAATATATCTTAAAACTATATCCCTAACTGACATCTTCATTTCTTGTGCACCAAATTTCAGAGATCTAGCCCCTCCAAGTGTAGAATTGGAACTCAGGATCAAAAACATCTACCGACTTCCTGATAATGAAAGAACCTTCTCCCTGTCTTTCAAAAGTTCGAGCCAAAAATCAAGTTCAGAAATGTCTCGTAAGTATATTATTAGACCAATTACAGAATATGAGTATTAAGAGTTAAGTATTTCTCCCTTCTTTATTGTGTCGATTATCCATCTTGAAGGCTTCCAGCTTGATGAGTTGGACAGTTACTCTAGCCTTATGCCTGTTAAGCAAGAAACCAACCCTAAGCCAGCAATCACGTCAAAGCCTACCGGTTCGAAACCGCTACGGCACCCAAAGCTCCTCCAGCATCCAAGACTCGAGCATCCAGTTCTCGTAAGAGGAAGGAAGCAGATTCTCCAGCCTCATCCGACGTGTTCCCCTTTGAGAATCACGGGTTCACCGAGTCTAGCAAATTCATGACCGGCTTCCTTAATCAGGTTAGTATTCTTATCCTATATCCTGCACACACATATTCAATATACATATCTATATATTGATACCTGTCCCTTTGATCGCAGGGTCTGGAACGTCTAGTGTTCCTCTATGAAGACGCATGTGGTCTAAACACGATGCTAGAGAGCAAGCTGAAAAAGGCTGAAGCCACCATTGGGACCAAGCAACGATTGCCACCGCCAAATTAGAGCACTATGAAGCCAAGTACAAGGAAATAACCCAAGAGCACCAGTCTACCATCAAGAAGATCACCCACGAGGCCCAAGCCAAGTCCGATGCTGCCCAGGTTCAACACGAGCATGATATGGCCTCAAATCGGGAAAGCCTCAAGAACTCTGTTGTCATCTCCCTCCTCCAGGCTAGATTGAAAATGGCCTATGAGGCTAAGGCCCTGGGCTTCGAATGCCCTTCATGGAACGTTGAGGCTTGGGAGGTGAAGTTGAAAGATCTTGGTGGTAACCCTGTGGAGCCTCCTGTGAAGTCTACTGCGGAGGAGCCTGCTAAGGTGTCCGAGAAGGTGGATGATGCTGATGCTTCAAAGGATGCTGGTGGCGATGCTGGGATGGATGCTGGAAAGGATGCCGGGAAGGATGCTGGAAAGGATAATGTTGATGAAGCCATGGTGGAAGAGGGTGCTGCCCCTTGAAAGCAGCAAAATGGGCGATGATGGATGTTGATGCCGAGGCCGGAGCCCATTTTTTAAATTTAATGGTTGTACTTGTTTGAACAATTTTGTTTCCGGTCCTTTAAACAATTTACTTTTCCTGCACTAAAACAATATGATGGCCAAAGGTGGAGGGATCCTGAGTTTCAGGACAAAGCCCTTGGTCATCTATTAGTATGGTATTTCTTGAACAATATAATATTTGGAAGTGGAGGTATCTTGGGTTCCAAGACGAAGCCTTCAACTGTTAAGTGAATATGGTTAGAAACTAATTGTGCTTTTGGTGGATGGGTCTCGGTTTGAGATGAAACCAAAAGCATAAACTTTTGATATGTTAATAATATAACTTTCTTTCGGCCTTATTTATTGTTGTTCAATTTTTATTTTTACAAAGCTTGTTTTGATAACAGTTGTTTGACACGAATATAGTTTTAATTTTTAACCCAAGTATCATGTCCCAAACATTCCAACCAAATATCCTGAATTATACTCTAAAAATATATTTTGAGAATATATCCTGAAAGCATATCCTAATTAGGATACTCATACATGTTATAATCAAGCTTTTATCAAACATAGTTTCAAAAATTTAAACGATTTAGATAAGGTTTTTTAGAGGAAAGATCATACCAGAGGTAGAGTACAACCCTATTTTCAAACTTCAATTCTTTTGCAATCTTTCCAACGGAGATGTCCCCAGTCAGGGACACTTAGTGTACTAGGTCCAATCTTGATCCTTTGAGCTTTGCACAATTGCCTCAGTAGGAGTGTCCCATGTGCATTATGTCTTTGAACACTTAGAAATTTTCCGAACATCAATTGCAACCGTTTGTATAATTTCTGTATTACATGGGATAAACCCTAAAATATCCTGGAGATAAATCCTTAGTGTTCTGGGGATAAACCCATAGGTATTCTGGGGAAAATCCCAAGTTTTCATGCGCTACAGGCGGGAGTGTATAAATTCCAAGACTTAGAAAGGTGAAAAACTTTAAACCTTAGAGTGTATGAAAATACCCTTTCGCGAGAGAGGGTGATCAATCCTCATATACCTTTAGGATCCAGGATATAGCCAATAATAATGAAATTGTTAGCCACTTTTACATGGACTGGTCCCGCTATCTTGAACTATTCCTGGATAGCTTGCACTCCAGGCGGGGTGTTTAAACCTAATTCGAGATAAAGATGAATACCTTTAAACCTATGAAGGGATCATGATCCCTTAAACGTGAGAGAGGGGGCCAATCCTCTAATCTTTCGAATTATCCTGAGGGTATATCCTGGAGCTATATCCCAAAGCATATACTGCAAAACAACTATAAACTAAGCTGGGTGTTAGCCTGGCTAACACCCCTCCGATGCTTAAGTCAGTATTGGGTTCGAAAGAATAAATAGTATCAAATATATTAAAAGAGATAAAATTCATACCATCTTGAGTTAGAAATTAAATTCTAAACTCACTTGAAATAGAGCTTTAGGTGTATAGCATTACAGGATCTTGGTAGCATATCCCCTTCCATATCTCTGAGTCGGTATGCTCCTTTCCCGGATTCTGATTCAACCTCATATGGTCCTTCCCACTTTGGAGCTAACTTTCCATCGGCAGGATTAGTAGTATTCTGAAAAGCTTTTCTTAACACCCAATCTCCAACTTGGAACCTTCTAGTCCTTATATTCTTGTTATATGCTCTGGATATCCTCTATTGATATGTTGCCATCCTTAGCTTTGCCGCATCTCTTATTTCATTCACAGTGTCCAATTCCTGACATAGGGCTTTGGGATTCTTCTCAGGATCCTTGAGACTGGATCTTGCTGTAGGTATCACCATTTCTGTCGGGATCACTGCTTCCACTCCAAATACTAAGGAAAATGGAGTGTTCCCAGTTGCACTTTTTACAATTGTCCTATCGGCCCACAAAACAAAGGGTAATTCTTCTACCCATCTTCCTTTCTTAGCTCCTAATCACTTCTTCAAGTTGTTGACAATTATCTTGTTCGAGGATTCTGCTTGTCCATTTGCTTGAGGATGTACTGGAGTAGATGTAATCATTTTAATTCCCCAACTCTTGCAAAAGTCGGTAGTCCTCTTACTTATAAACTGAGAAACATTGTCACAAATTATCTCAGCTGGCACTCCAAATCTAGTCAGGATATTCCTTTTTATGAATGATACTACTTCTTGGTCTCTGACTTGGACAAATGCTTCAGCTTCAACCCATTTAGAGAAATAATCAGTCATTGCCAGCATGAAGACTTTTCCTCCTGGGGATTTTGGCAATTTTCCCACTATGTCCATTCCCCATTTCATGAATGGCCAAGGGGAAGCAACAGGATATAGTGGTTCAGCTGGTTGGTGTAATATATTACTGTGCCTTTGACATGCATCACATCTTCGAGCATATTCTGCAGCATCCTTCCTCAGTGTCGGCCAATAGTATCCTGTTCTTAATACCTTTGAGAATAATGACCTGCCCCCAGTATGGTACCACAATCCCCTTCGTGTATATCCTGAAGCACTTCTTTAGTTTCAGGATCCTCCAAGCACCTCAGATATGGTCTTGCAAGAGATTTCTTGTACAAAATATTATTTATAATAGTGAATCATGATACCTTCATTCTAAAGGCCTTGGGGTTCTCATCCTTTGGGATGTGTCCTTCCTTGAGATATCTTATGATTGGAGCCGTCCATGACTTAGGATCCTCTTTAGGATATTCATCATCAGGACCCTGGATACTTACTACTTCCTTATCCTGAGATCTGAGAAGATCCACTGCGGGGTATAGGATATGTAGTATTGTTATTCGGGTTCCCTCCGGTATCCTGACTGATGATCCTAGGTTTGCCAAGGCATCTGCTTCAGCATTATCCTCTCTTGGTACCTGTTCAAGCGTAAAAACATCGAAATATCCTGCTATTCTTTTGAGAATTTCGAGATACTCGATTAATTTCTCACCTTTAACTGCATAGGTCCCATTAAAATGATTAGTAATTAACAAGGAATCAACAAATACTTGTAAGCTTTTAACATTCATATTCCTGGCTAACTCTAATCCTTCAATCAAAGATTCGTTTTCTGCTTCATTATTAGTGGCAGGAAATTCACACCTAATAGCCTGGGGTAATATGTCCCCCTGTGGCGATTTTAGTAGTATACCCAAACCTACACCTCTTACATTAGATGCACCATTAGTATATAATGTCCAGGATTCTAAATTTTCTCCTAGCTGTTGTACTTCTTGTAGGATCGAGTTTGTCCTTCGTTTGAGACAATCGGAGCTAGCACCTACCGAATATGTAGCGGAAATACATATTTGGCATGAATCAAAGCAAAATCATAGAAGAAATGAGTAGAAACAGAAGGAATACACTTTAACAACGTTTTCTCATTCAACTTTCAGAAAATACAAGGTCAGCAGGTCGGCTACACTTGTGACATCAACGTACAAAATGAGAAAACACTAGGGGTATTTATAGTTGAGGTAGTTCCGCTTGAATGGTCATGACCATACAAGCGAAACCTTATCAAGTGGTTCCGCTTGTATGGCATGTGTACATTCAAGCGAAACCTAAACATCAAAATCATACAACTACACCTTTAACCCCTGTACATTACATAATTAACCAAAATAGACCCTATACATTGATCAACTACAACTAAGACGTAGGCTTTAGACATTATGCACCAACAAACTCCCCCTTGGATAAAGCCGCAGTCTTTGTCTAGTCTTTGGGTCTTCAAACAGCTCTATACGTCTCTTCCCTTGGCTTTGGCTTCCTGCTCAGCGCAACCCTTATTCTTTCATTCTCTTTGTTCCTCGCTTTCTCTTCTTCAGCTTGCATCTTCAAAAACGTACCTTTCTTTTCTTCAAGCTTTTGACGTTCACGCTTAGCTTTTCTTTTCACCTTCTCGTCAAGCGACCACCAAGATGATTTCCATTTACTCTCAGAATTGATGCCTTTCTGAAAGCAAAGAGAAACTACACATTGAAACTGCTGCGCTTGTTCTCTATCTGCTGGTTGATAGTGAATCTTGTTGATGAAAAGACACTCGATATCTTTCGCCGAGCAATTTACCAGCCACATTGGATCATAAACATGTATTTCTTGAATCTCCCCACCAGCTCTATAAGTAATGATTGCTTCGGTTGAAATACAACTATAAACCCAACCAATGAAGCCTTTATAGAAATCTTGTTCCATCTGAGGCATTGGAATTGTCTTCATTGTTATCGGAGGCTTGACATTAAGAATAGTCTCTGTAACACCAGTCTCTGGATCTACCCTCTGCACACGCTTTGGATGATGTGGCTTCCATTTATGAAATTCTTTCAAAGATTCATACTTGATGTAACCCCACATAGCAACATCATTCTTTCGGGCTGGGTAATCCAAACATCTAACCTTCGGTAGTTCATCTACATCCCACCAAGGTAATGACATGATGTCATATAAACGTTCAAAGTATTGAACTCTGCATTCTCGCCTAATCGCATACGCATTCACTTGTGGTAAATAACCCCAACTTATGATATCACCGAGAGACACACTTCTATCACGCTGATAATACTTCAAAGGTCTCTTAAACTTTCTCTCGTGACTCTTTCTGAACCATTTCGATCTATCTTCCTTTTCCATTTCCTTTTGAGTGCTCTCGAAGTTCTTTTCTTTCACTGCCTCAGTCACCTTTTGCCTCAATTCTTCTCTATTTTCCTCAGCAAAGAACTCCATAAGTGTAGGAAACTTAGAATTATCTTCAACTACCTCTTCATCATCCGTCCAGTCTTCAATCTCAACTCGATCATACTTATCAGCCTCTTCAACATATTTATACGTGTATTCAGGCTGATGATTGATATCAAAAGACTCCAACTCTTCTTCAAAATCAAACTTGATCTCCGGATTCACATTTTGCAACATTTATCTATAAACATCTAAACTCAAGAATAACTTTTCAGAATGCTCAACGATCTGAGACTTACTAGACTCCCCCTTTCCACTTGCTTCCCCTGATTCTTCATTTACCGAATCATTCATCAGATCATCAACTGCTTTCTCGGTGGAAGCTTCTGTAACTTTCAAACCTGTACGACCTTCAGCATCCTCGTCATCATCATCTTTACCAGATCCATGACTGCTTGCAGAGAATACTTTTTCATCCTCTTCATCTTCCTTATCCTCCTCTTCATCATCCTCATCATCAATGTTACCCATCAACTCTTCAAGATGTGTTTCCTCTTCAAACAAACCAGATATTGCAGTGATAGGCTCGGGATTATCAACCACCATAGAAGGTACTATTGATCTTTCAGACACAGCTGAACTTCCTTCAACTCCCTTACCTTTATCTTTCATTTGCTCGTCTATTTTGGCTTGACGTTCAGCTCTTAGTTCTTCAACCTGCAGCTCTTCAAACTTTTGTTCTAACGATGTTCCAAGCATGCTTTCGATAACTTTGTTCAGCATGTAGAACTCATGATCTCTTAATGCCTTGGCTGCTTCAAATTCTTTGTTCTTCAACTTAAAGTATTCATTCTGTTCATCACGTCTAGCCTTTTCTTCTTCAAGTTCAGCAACTTTAACCTTCAAGATATCAATTTCTGATTGATCAGCATCAATCTTTTTCACCAACTCTTGATTTTCATTCTCTAACTTCTTCACACGCATCTCAAGAAGTCTTTCTCTATCAGACACTTTCTTATTTTCAGTTGCCAGCCTCTTGTTTTCAGCAACAACTTCTTCAACTTTCTTTTCAACATTTCTAACTTGTGAAGTGTTGGCAAAATCAAAATGTCCAACATCTAACAGATTATCCTGTGGAGTATAAAGACCTCTGCTAGATAAACCAGGTTGCACTTGGGTGAGTGGAGGTGTTTGAAATATATCTTGTGAGGTAACAAAAGGTTGTTGTGGTGGTGGTGTTTGATGAATAGGTGATGGTTGTCTTGGAGGTGTTGGTTGTTTAGGTGGTGAGGATTGTTGTGGTGGAGTAGGTTGACGGGGTGGTGATTGGATAGGTGATTGTGGTGGTGTTGGTTCATGTGGTGGTGTAGGTGGTTTCTTGGTTTGTTTCTTCTTTTTGAACACAGTCTTTGTTACTTTGATCTTTGGAGTAGCTTTGACAATCTTTGGAGACACCACTTTCTTTCGACCTCCAGCTTTCTTTCTAACTCTTTGAGAAGATTGTGATCCTGAGACATGCTCTGGAGAAGGCACATAAACATCATCATCGTCCTTTTCCTCTCTCTTTCTCTTTCTTAACAGCTTTTCTTTCTCTATCTCTTCTTGAATTCTTTTTCGACTTTCAATCTCATCAATACCATCATCTGAAGAACTTGATGAACTTGTTGTACTTTTATCTACATCGTCACCCTCAACATCATCAACAATCTTTTCTTTCTCTTTCTGACTTTCAACATTTACCACTTTATCAACATCAGCAACAATTTCTGGCCCTGTTTCCAAAACATCTGTATCAAACAAAACATCAGTATTAAATGGATCATCTTCAGTAGCTGCCACTTGTTCTTTCTCTGCAGTTACCACCGGATTATCTTCTTCCGGTTCATCAACCAAAGACATTGTTGCTGCTTTCTTTTGCTTCTTTCTAGGTTTTGATGACGATCCTTCACCTTCTTTAACAATAGGAGTAGCTTTCCTACGTCTTCTCCCAGATTCCTTCACATACCACTCATTCTTTGTATTTTTGAACTCTGCAAGTACTTTCAACTCCTCAGCATACGCCGCTTCTTTCATCTCAGCTTCATTCCTCCAGTTCTGGTGTTCAACTGGATCTGGATCGACATGATTTGCATCTTTAATGGCACCAAAGAATACAACATCAACTTTCGGTTCTGGATGGTTTGGATGATATCTCACAAGCTGTTTGATAGAAACTTCATTCATGTGTGATTGCACCAATAAATCATCCTTAATATTTCTGTCGATCTCAGGATACGTGTGATCTATCAGCATCTGTACAAACCTCGGATACGTCCAAGACTTGACCTTTGAGGTAATGTTCTCTGCCATGTAATGAAAAATGATATGTGAAAAGTTATATTTCTTGTTTAACACCAATGCGGTCACCATATTCATTTGGTAGTCTCTCATTGCATCATAACCTCCTTTGGTGTGACTTAACGACATCAGAATACTATGAATCAAAAACTTGTAAGGCTTAGTAAACTTTGACTTCAAATAATTTGCGGCATTTAATGCTCCCTGATATCCCATCCTTAACATGCATCCCTTCAACATTCTTTCTGGAAATCTCATCGGAGAATCTGCGTCATCAGGAAAGTTGATCACTTCACGTATGAGAGCTTCAGTAACAAGAATCTTCTCCAACTTGCCATGTACTTCTACATCTGAAGAAATAACTTTATTCTGCTCATCGTAGACGGCATTCTTCTAGAATCGTTCAATATGAGATCTATACAATGGTCTTTGATCCGTCAATGCCATTTGAATAGGAATACGTCTCATGAACTCCAAAATGCCACTGAAATTGACCAGTTCCGGATATTTTTGAATATCCAAGTCAATTCGTGATCCTGGCTCAGACGAGAGAAAGCCTTATGCAAAGCACCAATGACTTCGGTAAAAAGCTGTTGTGAAGAGGATCAAATACCACATTAGACACCTGCAAATCACACACATTGAATCAGACACTTAGAAATTTTTCAAACACTAAAGTTTTCAAGTGCACTATAAGTGAAACATGTAATAACATATAAGCGGAACATGTGTTGAACAAACAAGCGAAACATGTAATGAATTTACAAGCGGAATATGTATTGAACACATAAGCAGAACATGTTGTTGACTTACAAGCGGAACACCTTGATGAACTATGATAATCATGACACGGTACATACAAGCGAAACATAATATGACTATGATGATCATTGAAGTGGAACACATATGAATTGAACTATGATGAACATTGAAGCGGAACATATATGAATTGAACTATGACGAACATTGAAGCGGAACATATATGAATTGAACTATGATGAACATTGAAGCGGAACATATATGAACACATAACCGGAACATGTCTCTGTACAGATAAGCGAAACATCTGGAATAAAACCGCTCAAGCAAAACTATCAACAAACCTTTCAAAGGCTGATCAAATCCTAAAATTGAAGCCCTAAATCTATCAATACGACAAAACCGACACTAGGGGTTGATTCTGATTACATTTTTGACTTAACAATTACCCTAAATCTACAGCCGTAACATTCGGACATCAACAAACATCATCAGATGACAAACTTGAAACAATCAAAGCATAATATCATGATCTAGACATCAAAACGACTGCACATGATCATTTTCAATCTTCAATTTCATATATACAAGCATAAATCTATGTTCAGTTCCAAAACAGGTGCCGACATGTCAAATAAAGCATGAAATCGAACAAATTGAACGAAGACTTACCTTGCCCATGATCAATACACTAATGATGCAACAGAAACAGATGAAAAACGGGCAGCACAACGCTTGGAAATGGCTGAAATAGGTTCCGCTTCAAATCGCCGGTGAGAAATGGTCATATAAGCGAAAGGGTGAAAGTGACCTACAAGCGGAACCTTTGGCCTTATATATGAGATGAGGTTTCGCTTGTGTGACCATTGACACATAAGAGGAACCTCTGACTTTATAAGCGAAACCTCTGTGAAGCAGCCAAATAAGCGATGTTGATGCATTTATTGTCTATCGCCTTCGTCAATCCGAGTCGTAGTGAGAAGCCGGAAGAAATTAAGCGCATAATGTCATATTTAGTTAGAAATGGCAAGGTGGCAAACTTGTAATTAATGAGAACTTTCATTAAGTTACCTTGACCATATAAATAGGAGGTTATGTCATGATTTTAGTAAGATTTTGAAAAGATTTTTGGGAGAATTAGGAGAAGACTTGGAAGATTCTAGAGAGAGAAAGTCTAGAGAGAGAAAGTGGTGTAATCGTGAATCTTGTACCGTACACGTCATATCTTGCAATGGATTCACGTTTCTAGTACGTTATTGTGTGTTCGGCCACGCACGTTCACGGATTCCGCACGTCGAACGTTCGTTACGCAATCGAACGGCGTCAAAACCGGTCCTACAATTGGTATCAGAGCTAGGAGCTCGATTGCTTGATCAAACACATCATTTTCGTACAGATTTCTGCGATTTCAGAGCCGATTCAGATCCGATTTCGTCGATTTCTTCATCTTCTACTCATTTCTTACGTTTTTTACTGAAAAACGTCAAATTGAACGAGTTTTCATGGTCCGTTTCGTCTGATTTTTGGATATGTTGTGCGTATAGATCTGATCTACAACCCTACCAAGTTTCAGCTCGAAACTCCAAGTCGTTTAGGAGTAATCGCGGTTTTTCGGGTCCGAATTCGCGTCATACGATCAGGTCAGACATGGTTCGCTCATTTGGTCAAACCATACAGGTCCGCTCGTGAGGTATCAAACAGGTTCGCTCATGTGACATACACAGGTTCGCTTATTGTGTATCTAGCAGGTTCGCTCATTGTGCCAAGAGTGGTCCGCTCAAAAGGTTTGTATTCTGGTTCGCTTGAATGTCATCTTCTTCACGTGATTAACATGTAAATTGCAGGTTCATTTAATGTTCTGATTCACCGCCCATTGATTGTCGGCCACTAGCCCATGTCCATGTGTTGTTGTTGATTTAATTACTGCAGGTTGTTGTTTGCCCCAATCATGGTATAGTGGCTCAATAAAAGCAGGTTGTGTCACCGCCCACCGCCCCACTAAGAGAACTAGGTGCCCACGTGATAGTGTGTTTGTTGTTGTGCTGCCCAAAATTAAACGACATCACCGCCATTTGAACTTCTTGTTGTTGTTGATTGGTAGCTGAGGTCCTATTATATGCTTTTTGCACCGCCCACTTGTTAACTGCATGTGATAGTTGTTAACTGCATTGCCCAAACATTTAAAAACATAGATTGTTATTAATGGTGCCGCCCATTTAAAGTTTCGGCCCAATAAACCCAATCTTGCACCGCCCATTTATGTTTTGTTGTTGATTGATTGGCTGCACCATCACCGCCCACTTTATAACAAGAGGTCCAATCCCACGTTTTCTTGCACCGCCCCATTTGCATATTGGTGACCCAATCACTGTTGCTTGTTCATCAACCCATTACCTGTTGTCGGCCAATCCCAATTAACCATTAAACACCGCCCCACTATAGTTTTTTTTTTTGGCCCAATAAACACAGCTTCCACCGCCCCACTAAGATATCGGCTCAATCCTAGATTTTTGTTCACAGCCTTATTTCACCGCCCAAATTAATTGTTTTTGTTGTTGGCCTTTTCACTGCCCCATACATTTGTTTTGTTGTTTGTGCAATTGTGAAGGCTTTTAGGTCATCGTTCACTTTAATAACAAAGGCCCAAACAGCCTATGTACACCGCCCACAACCAGTTTTAGCAGCCCAATCCCAGGTTTTTAAAGCAGGCCCAATCAGCAACAAAGTACTTGATTTGATATATTTGATATATTTGTTAAAGGCACTGTTGAATATTATTTGATATAAAAAGTTGATTTGTTGTTAAACAGCCCAATCTTGGTGGTGGTTAAGTGTTTGTGGCCCAGATATTTCTAAGCCCATCAGTGCATCACATAACAGAGATTTTCTCCGAAAAAATTTTGGATTGAAACGACGGATCTTTGACACGAGTTCTAAATAAATTCCATCGACACACACTTTGACGGTTTCAATTCAGTTTAAACTGATTGTTTATTTGTGTGTTTGCAGGTAATTCGAAGTGATTTGTTGTTACCGGATTTTCATCAATCGGATATTCATCAGATTTTTGTTTGTGTGAAATTTATTGAATTGATAGAAAATCTGCTGCTGTGTATTTCTCATTACCAAGACATGAATTCTGAAATGTATATTGCACTGAATAAGTTCAATAATTTTTCAGGTATCGATGGAGAATCAATTGAAGAATTGATCAAAAGGTATATTGAGTTGTATTGGGAGATGGTGAGATTGAAGATAACCAAGACTAATGAGGAATGGGTTAACAAGTTAGCAAATGTTTTACCGGGTGATAGATGGAGCACGTATTTGTCAGATTTGAGGAAGATATATTTAGACGTGAATTTGAGCTTGTTTATCGAGAAGATTGAAGAACGAGAACTTGAACTTCGAAAGAATAAAGCAGCAACTGATGAAGTAGAATTCAAATCTGAGGAAAATGTTCGAGAGGAAGAGGAGCATATTAAAGAGATTTCAGCTATCAAGGTGGAAACGAAAACTGAAGTTGTAAAAATGATCGAGAAGTGCTCAACTTGTGAAAATCTAAAATCTGTAAATGCCAAACTCTTGAGGGAATTAGAGAGTTTGACATTAGAAAACAAAAATCTTAAAAATTCAGAAAATGTTTTGAAAAATCAAATAAAAAATTCAGAAATTGAGAAATTAAAAATGGAAAAAGATTTTCAAAGTCAAATAAAGATTCTTGAAGATGGGAGGAATGTGTTTAGTAAAAATAACATCGAAAAGCAAAAAATGATAAATTCTCATCTTCAGAAGATTATCCAACTTGAAAAAGAAGGAGAGCAGGCTCGAAAGAAAATCAACGAGCTTGAAAATAAATTGAAAGGTTTTGTGACTTCTTCGACGTATGTGAATATTCCATGTCCAAAACCGATCAATGTAGTTCCAATAAGTGACTGTGTCACAAACTTTGACAATGTCAAAGTTGAAGATTGTGATGAGAAATCTGATGATGAAAATACAAAAATTGAAAAACAAAAATTGTTTTTAGAATTAGAAGAAAAATTCAAAAATACTGTTTTGCAATCTACTGAAATAGGTGAATGCTCAAAGCAGAAACCTGTTAAGAAGAGTGTAGAACAAAAACAAATTGTTAAAAAGTCGAAAAATGTTCAAAACAAAAATAAAAGCTCATCAGATCAATCATCCAATCGCAATAAAAAATTACAAAAATTGAAAAACGAAAACTCAAAAATTGTTGGTAATAAGTGATGCAGGTTTGACCACAGTGCTCAAAAGACAAATCCAACAATCAAGAAGAGGAAAGAGTACCACCAAGCCAAACAGTGCTTTGATCTGAGCGTTTGGTATGACAATGGTGATTGGTATGACAACAGAGTGTGCTACAAATGTGGTTTTCAAGGACACATTTCTGTTAACTGCCAGAGACAGAGATTTGAGACGAGAAGATGCTTTAACTGTCAAATCAAAGGACACATTGCCAGGGATTGCCCAAGAAGATCAAATGAAAGATTGAGGGGTAATTCTCAGAAATTGGCAAAGAAACCAGTCACTGTCAAGCCCAAGGAACTGAAAGTTTCAGAACAGAATGTCAAAGAACAGAAGGTCCAAGAACCTAAAGTTCAAGAAAAGAAAGTGAAGCTTTCTCAAGGGCAAAAAGACAAACTGCGAAAGAAGAGAAAGAAGGCCAGAGAATATCTGGAGAAGATTTTGTCCTCGGGTTCACCCGACAGATCGAATAAGAGTGCTGATGAATCAACTCCCTCAACTGCAAAGTCAAGTAAACCGAATTCATCAGATGCAAATCTGAGGACAAAAGAGGAGATAAAGAAGAAGGTAACGTTTTGTGGCGATGAATCTGTTTCTTTGGAAACAAAGGAGCCACATGTCGGTAATGAATCTGACTCAATAAAGTCAGACAAGCCACATTCAGGCAATGATTCTGGTTCCTCAAAACCAGAAGAGCCAGTTATTGAGGTAAAAACTGAGAATTCAGGTTTAACAATGGATGATACAAACTTTCCACCATTGTTGAACAAGAATTCAAAATCACCCAAGGACAGTCAGGCTTGGGTGAAACTTTTCAAATAGAAAAACCTGACTTGCCGGAGTTCCCAGGTTGGTAAGTGTGGAACATGAATCGGCACATTTCTTGAGAAATTTCACTCTGGTGATTTTTCGTCTTTCAAAAGATAAATCAGGGACATTAAGTTGTACTTGATTCATCTTTCCTACAAATGGTAATTTGAAAAACAAAGTGATGAAACCCCGAATTTATGAAATGTCACATAAAACTAATTTTCCGAAAAAACCATGTTGATTAAAACAAACTTAATTGTTTTGCAATCACAATGGGAAAATAGTTTGTTGTGAGGAGGAGTTCTGATTGTTTATGCCAACTGGATGGAGAATTGAAGTGATTCCATCGTGTTGTCATGTTTGTACAGTTTGTTTAAAATTTTCCCAGAAAATCAAAATTGAAACATATTTTGATTTTAGGGGGAGAAAAATTTTAAAAAATTAGAAAATTTGAAAATGTCAAAAACATTGAAAAATTAAAACTGAGTTTTGTTGCGAAATAAGAGGAAATGATAGTAAATCAGTGGATTATCACATCACGCTAAAGAAATGTAATGTCAAATGTAATAAACGGTCTCACTGATGATGTGACGATAGGTTTTTGTACATTTAGTAGATTTATTCGGGATATAAACCTAAAATTTCAAACTTGTGAAATTCGTGGGGAACACTACTTGGATATATAGGTAACCCCTGAAATCTCGTTTGAAAGGTCTCGTATTCTGATATACTAGGTGTTTATACTCTATGATGTCTAGGGTATTATTCCGGGACTTCTGCTGAACGGTAGTTCTGACCTAGTCCTTGGCTAATACTTTCCGCAAAATGCTTGAAACATAGCATAAAGCCCTCAGCTGATTAGACAATAAAATTGATAATCATCTGTTGTAGCTGAAAAGATCCTCTAAAGGGGACATACTGCTAAGTCGAAGCTGATATCTCTCTGCTGAACGGAAGTTCTGACCTGAGATCCCTTAGTTCTCGCATTTAACCCCTAATTTATGTACAGATATCATTGTAGTATTCTTGCCTGTAAGACTGAATATTGGGATTCTGGATACGGGAGTATATTCAAGAGGTGGGACACATGAATCGAACTAAGTTCATAAAACACTTAAATAGTATCCTGAATAGATTGAAAGTTGTATGAAAATTTAAGAGGACAACTATATCGTCAATCAACGTGAATCGTTTAGAACTTAAAATGTCTAAAAGCTTAACGGTGCTTGTGATATGTCTCAAAAACTGATATGATCCTCTTGCACAAACTCACAAAAATATGTTTGTATATATTTCATTTCTGCATTTAATTTATGTCTTTGCATTTATGTTTCTTATTTTCAAAAATCCAAAAAGATTTTCGACAACTGATGTTGAAAAGCTGATTTTCAAAATCTCAAAGGCTAAACATGATGAACAGACAGGTTGGTTAATGGTTTGAAATGTTTAAGATAATTCACTAATTTGAATTAGAAATTGGAATGTGTAAAATTTGTGATAAGTTTTAAAATGTAATGAATCTCAAATGTTTAGTTGATTCATTAAGTTGAATCACAACTTTATTGGTTTGTAATAGAGAGGTTGAGATGTGCAGGATTCTGATATGTTGCTACGGAAAGCCAGGTGTCGATCCCAAAAGCACGGAAGCTTGACGAAAGGGGGAGCCTGAAGATTCTGAAGAAAGAGAGCAACAGAAGCTGAAGACAGATCCACCGGGATTCTGTTCGAGCTAGAGTAGTTGAAGACTCTCACTAAAGATTCCATCAACATTCAAGGGGGAGTTTGTTAGTGCGGTTGTCTGTCGACTACATCTTTGTTTGAGTTTTAGAGAGAGAGAAAGACAAGTCGCTACGAGTTTCACTACGAGATTGACTACGACAATATCCAAGGGGGAGATTGTTGATGCATTTATTGTCTATCGCCTTCGTCAATCCGAGTCGTAGTGAGAAGCCGGAAGAAATCAAGCGCATAATGTCATATTTAGTTAGAAATGGCAAGGTGGCAAACTTGTAATTAATGAGAACTTTCATTAAGTTACCTTGACCATATAAATAGGAGGTTATGTCATGATTTTAGTAAGATTTTGAAAAGATTTTTGGGAGAATTAGGAGAAGACTTTAGAAGACTTTCCTCCACATTTGTACTTTTGGAGATCCAAGTTTAGAGAGAGAAAGTCTAGAGAGAGAAAGTGGTGTAATCTTGATTCTTGTACCGTTCAAGTCGTATTTCTCAATGGAATCACGTTAGTAGTACGATATTGTGTGTTCGGTCACGTACGTTCACGGATTCCGCACGTGAAACGTTCGTTACGCAATCGAACGGTCGAAAAACTGGTCCTACAAGCGAAACCTTTGTTTGGGTGACAAATAAGTGAAACCTTGATGCTATTTTCAAAAATTTAACTTTTTGACATTTTTTAGATTGACCACCATCACACCCAGTTGACCAAGTCCAAGTCAATGACCTTGGTCAACTGTTTGACCCACCAAGTCCAAGTTAATGGCCTTGGATGATCAGATTTATGAAGTTTGCTGACGTTCCTTTCTGAAATCAGTTCAACTGAATGAACTTTTGACCAATTTTGAACTTCCAAACACATTTTAATTTTCAAACAATATACCAATCACTGTAAAGCAATCTCTAGCTTACCCATCCCTCATCAAAACACTGACATGTTCTACACTTAGGCTTTGATCTTCCAATTCCCAACATCGGTTGTCAAAAAATAAGATGAAAAAAGAAAATCTTTTTGGGTTTTAACTCGATAAACTGAAACTATGTACACACAATATTTTTGCGAGTGTGTTAGGGGATCATATCAGCTGCCGACCAGACACGAGCACCGTTAAGCTGTTTATTTCATACTAAGCTTTTAAACAATTCGCGTAGATTGCTGATATACTGATCCACTTAAATTCTCACAAAATTTTCAATCTGTTCGGGATACGTGATTAGTGTTTTAAGACTTAACAATCTACATGTGTCCCACCTCAGTATATACTCCCGCATCCGGATCCCAGTATTCAGTCTTACAGGTGAGTATACCACAGGTGATATCTGTTAAGGGGTAATGTGCGAGGGCCGTGAGAGCTCAGATCGATACTTCCGTATACGCAGAGAGATGACGGCTTCGACTTTAAGGTGTGTCCCCTTTAGAGGATCTTTTGTTTTCAACAGCAGCGACTATCAATTTTATTGTTTCATCAGCATGCTGAGGGCGAGCTTATATTTCAAAGCTTTTGCAGAAAGTATTATCCGGGGACTAGGTCAGTATTTCCATACAGCAGAAGTCCCGGGATAATACCCCAGATATCCTGTTTATAAAGACCTAGTATCTCAGAATACGGGACCTTTCAAACAGGATTTCAGAGGTTACCTATATATCCTGGAGGTGTTCCCGACGTAAACGCAAGTGAATTTTATTGTTTATATCCCAAACTGATCTACTAATTTTGTAAAAACCTATCAGCACATCTTTAGCGAGACTGCTTAAATGCATTTTAAACATTACAAATCTTTAGCGTACTGCGTCTGTCTAGCTGATGTACTATCATTTCCCCTATTCTACACAACTCTTTTTGAATTTTCTAATGTTTTTGGATTTTTATGGTTTTCTATTGTTTTTGTATTTTTATGATTTTATCATGTTTTTGTATTTTTCTACGAATATCTCCCCCTAAAACTAAAACATATTTTTGTGTTTTTGTTTTTATCGAAAAGCAGAAAATACAACTATACAAAAGAAATTTGACAACACGACACAGGTTCATGTCAGATCGCCGCCCAACTCGGCTTCACATTCGATTACTCTCCCAGAATGCAGATTCTTCATCCCGTTTAATCTCAAAAGATAATAAAATCTCTTTTTGTCAAAAGGTTTAGTGTAAAAATCCGCTTTCTGATCATCGGTGTTAACGTGTTCAATCCGAATTAACTTTTTCTCGTGACAATCACGGATAAAGTGATGACGGATTTCAATGTGTTTAGTTTTCGAATGGTGAACCGGATTTTTAGTAACATTAATGGCTGCTTCATTGTCCACGAAAATTGGTGTATCCAAGAATTGCAAACCGAAGTCAACGCATCTGCTGTTGGATCCAAAGGATCTGCGAGCAACAGCTAGAAGCTGAGACATACTCAGCCTCACATGTGGAGAGCGCAACTGCAGTTTGTTTCTTGCACTGCCAGGTGACAAGCCTAGTTCCGAAGAACTGGCACCCAGCAGTGGTGGACTTAGCATTCTGTTTACAGCTACCAAAATCAGAATCAGCGAAGCCGGACAAAGTAAAGTCACCCGGTCGAGGGTACCACAAGCCGATGCTTGGGAAACCCTTCAAATACCGTAATATGCGTTTCACTATAGTCAGGTGCGACTATTTCAGATTCGACTGATATCTGGCGCAGAGACACGTCGGGTACATGATGTCTGGACGGGAAGCCGTGAGATACATCAACGATCCAATGATTGATCGGTATAATGTTTCGTCCATCTTCAGACCTTGCTCGTCTGGACAAATACCATGATTCTGCGCTAGGGGGGTGGATGCAGGATTGCAATCTGTCATGTCGAACTTATCGAGCACGTCCTTTACATACTTTGACTGGTGAATGAAGATTCCGTCGGGCATTTGTTCCACCTACAGCCCGAGGAAGAACTTCATCTCCCCCATCGAACTCATCTCGAACTTCTTCTTCTACCTTCTCAAACTCTTTGCAAAGATCGTCGTTGGTGGATCCAAAAATGATATCGTCCACATAAATCTGCACGATCAACAATTGGCCTGCTTCTTCTTTGGTGAACAACATGCTGTCTACTGTGCCTCTTGTGAATCCGTTGTCCAGCAAGTATGTCGAAAGCGTCTCGTACCAGGCTCTCGGGTCCTGGTGCAGTCCGTATAGCGCTTTGTCCAGTAGATACACCTTGTTTCTGTGTAGTGGGTCTGTGAACCCTGGTGGTTGCCCCACGTACACTTCTTCTCTGATTGTGCCGTACAGGAAAGCAGATTTGACGTCAAGTTGATAGACTTTAAAATCTTTCCAAGATGCAAAGGCTAAAAAAATACGAATTGCTTCAAGCCTTGCAACCGGTGCGTAAACTTCATCGTAATCTATTCCATCATGTTGGCTGAAGCCTTGAACCACAAGTCGTGCCTTGTTTCTCACCACGACACCTCTGTCATCACGCTTACACTTAAAGACCCATTTCGTCTTGATTAACTTCTGATTCTTAGGCAGATCGACAAGTCTCCAGACGCCCAGCTTCTCGAACTGTTGCAGCTCCTCCTGCATTGCATTCACCCAGCTATCTTCGGTCAATGCTTCTTTGTAGGTTCTGGGCTCTATCTGCGAAATAAAACATTTAAGTGAGACTTCTTCTGCATATCAGCAATAGAAGAGTAAAAACAAGTAAAAGCTTGGTCTATTTGATGTCGTGTCTTGACACCACTTTGTAGGTCACCAATGATCTGTTCTGAAGGGTGGTAAGACAACGTCCGTGGCATAACCGTGTCAGGCACAACAACTTCCGATTCCAAATTCGAAATATCGAGATCAATGGCTTGATCCACAGCATCCTCTGAAGTATCATTTGGCTCCTCGTCAAAGGTAGGAGCGGGTTCCTCCTCTGAGTCGTCAGAAACGTCAAATGACGGAGCTGGTTCCTCTGGTGGTTCGTGAGTAGTTCCACTTGGTCCTGCTTCATTGTCGTGAGTACCCACGGTGGGTTGAGAAACTTCTAGCGGACTAGACACAGGCTCTTGTGAAGTATATTGCTGATACTGGTACAGAAAAGCTAGTTCCTCATCACTCGGCTCGACAGGCAGTTGAAACGACTCCCAGAGTTTGTCGTAGTTGAATAGGAATCTTTGTCCGGGAAGTTGTGGCGTTGGAGTGTGCATCTGATAATCCACGTGGACTTGAATCACCTTCCCCAGACATGGTACTAACACCCTCTTCAGCGGGCTTGCATAACCTACAAAGAAACCCTCATTAGCTTTTGCTCCAAATTTACCATTTTCATCTATAAACGTGCAAGGTGAGCCAAAAGGTTCTAAAAACACAAGATCTGGCTTGTAACGGTGCAGCAGCTCAAAGAAAGTCTTCTTGTATTTCTTGACAGTGAAAACCCTATTCAAAGTGTAACAGGCTACTGAAACTGCTTCACTCCAGAAGTAGATTGGAAGCTTGGAATCGGCTAACATCGTACGTGTTGTCTCGATCAGGGTCCGATTCTTTCGTTCAGCTACGCCGTTTTGCTGTGGTGTATATGGCGCACTGAATTCATGAAGAATTCCCTTTTCGTTGCAGAACTCGTACATCTTGTTGTTCTTGAATTCCGTTCCGTTGTCGCTCTGAATCCTCCGGATTGGCAGTTTGTACACCGTTTCCATCTTCTTAAAAAGCATCATCAATGACTCGAATGTTTGATCTTTTCGTTCTTAGCATACAACCCACGAAAACCTCGTATAGTCGTCTGTCACCACCAAACAATATAAATCTCCGCTAATGCTCTTGATGTTGATAGGCCCGAAGAGATCCATGTGCAATCTCTCAAGAGGTAACCTGATAGAGTTGAGCATCTTCGGTGGATGTAATTTTCGAGTCTGCTTCCCCTTTTTACAAGCAATACAATCATCAGTTAAATGAAAGTTTTTTACATTAACACCATCAACTAAATCGTTATGCACCAAAAAATTCATTTTTCGCACGTGAATGTGACCCATTTTTCGGTGCCACATAACAGACTCCTTTTCAGTAGCTTTAGACTTGGTGACAAAACACTGTTTTTGATGAGTTGTTGGCGTTGCGGCATTGATGTCCAAAATATAAAGATCATTTACCCGTGGAGCGCGCAACAACACCAACTCATCAGGGATTTTAAACCCTGGTTTCAACACTAAACATTCAGATTTAGTAAAATGCACACTAAAATCTTTATCACAAATCTGTGATATACTCAGTAAGTTGTTCGTTAACTCTACGATGTAGTTCACTTTGTCAAATGAGATCACTCCGTTTGTAAGCGTTCCTTGGCCGACAATTCTTCCTCCTTGATTCCCTGCGAACCCAACATAGCTTCCATTGATTGACTTAACATCATAAAGAAGAGCTAAAGTCCCAGTCATATGTCGTGATGCTCCACTATCCATGATCCATCTTGATAGAATTGACTTGGGCAGCCCCTACAACCAAAAAAAAAAAACAAATTACTCAAACAATGACGCCCATGATTTCTTTACTTCCGACACAGTCCCAAACACAACATCACACTTTTCATTTGTTTTTGGAAAATCAAAAGTGACATTTGGAACCTTTTCTTTCACAATTGTTTTAACTTTGTTAGTAATTGGAGGAAATTCATCAAGAAACTTATCTACTTCACTTTCAAAATCAACCACATCATCTTTAAAAAGATTTGAATCATTTTTCAAAACGTTCTCCATCTTCTTGATCTCAACCGACGATTTCGATTTCACGATCCACGACTGATTTTCAAAAATTTTTGTCTTGGAGTAAAACTTTGAAGTCTTGATAGTTTTAGAGGATTCGCCAATCTCGAAAGTCGATTTCGGCTTATCCTCCGACTTCAACGATTCACCTCTTTTCAAAATACGGATCGGAGAAACCATTTCGTTTTTACCTTTTGAAACAACTGGTGATTTAGGTGGAGATTTTTGAACTATTTGTTTTTGAACATTTTGTTTTTCAACCTTTGGTTTCTCAACCATTTGTTTTTAACTGGTTTTTCAACAACATGTTTCTTAAACACTTTTTGACACTGTTTTGCCATGTGTCCAATCTCATTGCAGCGATAGCATACTCTTTTATCATACTCGACAAAAGTAGTATTGACCGTTTCTTCTTTAAGCTTCTGTGCTGCATTGAAATCGTCCACAGCTTTTTGACTAAAAATATACTCCTTTTCAACATCAGTACTAGGACCAGCAACAAAAACATCATTTATCTTTTCTTTTGACTTAAACACTTTTTTAGCCATTTTCTTTTCAAACCCAATACCTTTGTTTTTAAACTGGTTTTTCTTGTTTTGACCTTTACCAACCCCATCTTTCTTTTCTGAACTTGTTAGACGTGAAGTACCAAACGATTTTTTCAGTTTCGAAAAGAATTCATTGTTATTGATTTCGTTAACATTCAATTCAACCAGTTTAAACACTTTCTCAACATTTTCGATCTTGACATTCTGAAGCGGGTACTCGAAGTCGGAATAAAGTTTGTCAGTTCCAACCATAGTGTATACCACCATGATCGGATCATCATTTGTACTCTTTTCCGATTTCGGTACATATTGATCTAAAAAATTTCCTTCGTCTTCAGAATCACTGACAGCCTTCTCAGAATGAGCCTTTTCAGATTTCTCACTTTCATCATCCAACACCTGATCAATAACATTTTTGATAACCTGAGATTCGTTATCAGTGTCAGATGCAGTGAAAGTGATATCAATGCTGTCAGGTAAATCACTCTCAATCGTTTTCAGCTTAAGATTTAAAGCAGCTTCCACCCCATCTGGATACTTCTAAGTGTAGTGATTCCACATTGGGGGTGGAATGCTCTTGAAAACTGGTGTAGCATGTAGCTGTTGAGGGACGATTTGTTACAAAACATAAGACGAAGCCACATAGCTCATTAACTTTTTATCAATCCTGTCATTCTCTATCTTGGCCAATTCAAGTTCTTTTCTTAGTGACGCAATTGTATCAAGATGATAATTGACTTCTCTTTGTTTATCAAACAGTGTAGCTTGTGCCAATTTAGTAGCTTTATCATTTTCGACGCTTTCTTTTTGAATCATCTTAATTGATCTGGCTAAGGTATCATAAGCTTCTTTTAATTGTTCAAGATCAAACTTAATCATATCTGTATGATGTTTCAATTCCCGATACTTAGTGTCCTTTTCAAGACACTCCACGCACGGTTGTAAACAACGTTGGCATGGCGTTTCGGAGATTGGAACAACTTTTTCATCAAGCTTTTCGTCACAATCAGTTTTACCGACATGCTTTGACTCAGACACAGACAGTTTGACAGATTCGACCTCCTGAACTCCAGTTTCCTCTCTGTTAACCGACACCTTATTGACAGACAGTGACTCCATGGGTTCTGAATCTACCTCTTTAAGCTTTCCCATTAAATCTTTGTCTGCAATGTCTTTCAGAACTTCTCTGGTCATCTCTTTAGACACGTCAATCACTTCTTCGACGGCTTCTTTCTTCTCCTCAAATCTAGAACAAGATCCGGTTGTTGGTTCCTCGAAATAACCTGCAAAAGAATCAAACACATTAGGAGGCATAACTGATTTCATAGTATAAACTAACTCCTCCTGTTGTGATTGATAGTAGTAAGCTTCAGCTACTATTTCCTCAACATCTATGACATTTTCCATAGGAATCTCTTCAACAACCTCAGAAACAACTTCATCAACAACCTCCGGCTCAGAAACTACCTCAGAAATCTCAAAAACCTCTGCCATCATGGCCTGATCATCTCTACCGGGGATATATTTATCCCAGCTAAAACCTGTAGCTACCTGTTCATCATCTTGGTTCACAATCAATGCCTTTTCAGGTTTGTTTTCTATCTGTGGCCTTTGAACAGTTTGCTGTTGGTTCGGTCGATGGTAGATTGCATGTAGATAGTAATCATTGGTGAACGGGTTCTGGTTATTGTTGACTTCACGGTTTGGACACTCTCGTTTAAAATGACTGCGTTCTTTACACTTGAAACAAGTTACTTTCGACTTATCAAATCCCAACTTCTGATCCAGACCTGATAAACTGTTTCTTCCCGTGATTTCCATGAACCTTTGAGCACGACGAACTAGACTTGCCAAACCCCATTTAATGTCAATCAGTTCAAGCTCCTCGGGGTCTATTTGGTCGTAGTCCTCCTTTTTCATGTCCGGATTTCCAATTTTCCCCACAACTAGACCTTCATATGCCTCGAGAACGGAAGCGAGTAGTGCAATATGTTGCTTCGCAGCAGTTTCCGTTATCTCGTTTCCATTTTTGATGTTCACTGCGATATTACACTGTACTCCAGAAACATACGCCTGATGATTAGATCCGGTAGAGCTTTGAGGTGAAGACTGTTCCTGAACTTTGACATTCGGTTCAAAACTCGCGAAAGGTGTAGAACTGCTTGATTGATGAGAGCTTGATGCAGCATTTGAAGTGTTATCAGCACTGAATCCTATATGTATCTTTGGACTTTGCAGATTTGCAACTGAAGGACTGCCTTTGTAGTATAAAGATACGTGTTGTTGCATGCTAGCAGAATTCATCTTCTTTATCTTCAACAACTCAAGCTCGTGAGCTTCGATCTTTTCAATAAATACACTCAGATTGTAATTCACAAAATCAGAACTGTTTTTCAGCATCATAAGATAAGTTCCCCACTCGTCATATGGAAGTGCATCACAAAGTTTATCAATCCATTCTTCATTTGTTTTTTCAATTTCTAATCTTTTCATTTCAACTACAAGGTGACAATATCTTTCGATTAACTGTTTCGTTAACTCTCCTTTGATCCCAGTAAAAATATCGAACTCTTTCTTGATAAGCGCCTTTTTTCTCTTGATCATAGAAGCACTTCCTTTAAACTTCAGTTCTAGCGCTTGCCAGATTGACTGAGAACTTTCGTCATGTTGTAGCAATACGAGGATGTCTTCTTTAATGGCTTGCTGCAAGATGCTCACCATTTTCTTTTCAGCTTTAAAATCTGTCTGTTCAGTATCTGTAAAATTTCCAATATGTTTAACCATCCTGAGCCCATCAATTGGAGGTACGTATTTCTTTTCGATCTTCATGCAACACTCGAAATGGTTTGCCTGAACCCAGTTTTTAAACCTTCCGGACCATCCAGAATATTCATCTAAGCTCATCGGCTTGGGTGGCTTTTGCATTGTTCCCAATTCATTTTCTAAGTTGACATTCTGCATGATACTAGCTGGACTTTGAATAGCCGCACCACTTCCCGCAAACATGTTATAGAAATCTTGACTATCCATTTTTAGTAACAAATCTCGAACAATGAATAAGTTTTCAACACTTGCTCGCGTACAAAACGGACAAGCTGCTCAAAAACACAGATTTTTCACTAACACAGGACAAATAAGCGAAACCAAACACCAAGTGTACGTACAAGCGAAACCACTCAGTAATACCCAATAAGCGAAACCAGAAGATGTACAACCAAGCGAAACTACACAATGATACCCTTCAAGTGAAACCACAGCACTGACGTTTGAAGCGGAACCTATAAGCGAAATCTGCAAGACTAACAAGCAAAACCCTTCAAGCGAAACCTCAGCAAAGACATTTGAAGCGGAACCTTTGAGCGAAAACTTCTGAATTGTCACAATAAGCGGAACCTCACAAGCGGAACCTTCTGAAAATGGCACTTGAAGCGGAACACTATAAGCGAAACCTCTGATTTACAGGTTCAAACAAGCGAAACCACTAGAGTGACACACAAGCGGAACCTACTCTCGAGCCATTTTTGGTTACTTTTAGGCTGATTTAAGGTCTGAGCTTTTCAAGGGTTTATTATTAGGTACTTTTACACAGTATGTCCAATTCTCAGTCCATTTCGTCCGGTAAACTGTCAGAAACTCACAAATTGCTTGAAAAATGCCTTGATTCTGGTCAACTACCTCACAACTGGCTCTGATACCAATTGTAGGATCGAGTTTGTCCTTCGTTTGAGACAATCGGAGCTAGCACCTACCGAATATGTAGCGGAAATACATATTTGGCATGAATCAAAGCAAAATCATAGAAGAAATGAGTAGAAACAGAAGGAATACACTTTAACAACGTTTTCTCATTCAACTTTCAGAAAATACAAGGTCAGCAGGTCGGCTACACTTGTGACATCAACGTAGAAAATGAGAAAACACTAGGGGTATTTATAGTTGAGGTAGTTCCGCTTGAATGGTCATGACCATACATGCGAAGCCTTATCAAGTGGTTCCGCTTGTATGGCATGTGTACATTCAAGCGAAACCTAAACATCAAAATCATACAACTACACCTTTAACCCCTGTACATTACATAATTAACCAAAATAGACCCTATACATTGATCAACTACAACTAAGACGCATGCTTTAGACATTATGCACCAACACTTCTAGGTCTACTTCATTTTGAATATCACTACTAAAAACTGCCACAAAGTCAGCTAGAGCCTGAGACTTTATGGCATTTCTAGGTTCATATACTAGATCATAGGCACTTAATTTTACTGACCACTTAGCCATCCTGCCTGACATCTCAGGTTTCCTAAGCACGTTTTTAACAGGATAATTAGTTTTAACATGAATCCTATGTGTCTCAAAATAGTGTCTAAGCTTTACTGATGCCATAATTAAGGCCAATATCAATTTTTCTAAATGAGAATATATAGTTTCAGCATCTGATAAACTTGGATATTATTGACCTTCGTGATTCTTTACCAGGACAGCACTTACCGCATTCCTTGATACTGCAAGATACAGGGATAATGGTTCACCATTCTCGAGCTTCATCAATAGAGGTGCAGTTGAGAGATGCTGCTTTAATTCCTGCAAGGCTGCTTCATGCTTCTCTCCCCATTCGAATTTCTTATTCTTCTTCAAAATATCGTAGAATTCCTTGCATTTTTCCGAGGATCTTAAGATAAATCTGTTTAATGCTGTTACTCGTCCCGTCAGTCTTTATACATCTTTCATGTTGGAAGGTGACTTGATATCCAAGATGGCTTTGATCTGTTCTGGGCTTGCTTCTATCCCTCTCTTAGTCACCATATATCCTAAAAAATTTCCTGCCCCCACTCCAAATTGGCACTTAGCAGGATTTAGCTTCATGTTATACTGGTCCAGGATGTCGAATGCTTCTTCAATATCCCGGAGATAATTCTCAGCCTTCTTAGATTTTACCACCATATCATCGATGTATACCTCCATGGTGTCCCACAGCTTGTCTTTGAACATCATGTTTACCAATCTTCGGTGTGTTGCACCTGCATTTTTTAAATCAAAAGGAATAGCAGTATAACAATAAATACCTGTTAGTGTCATGAAAGCAGTATCCTCCTGATCCGAGGGTTCCATTTGGATCTGCTGGAATCCTGAGGAGGCATCCATGAAGGTTAACACCTCGTGGCCAGCAGTAGCATCTACCATTGAATCAATATGAGGTAGAGGAAATGGGTCTTTGGGACAAGCTTTGTTCAAGTCTGTGTAATCTACACAAACTCTCCATTTCCCATTTTTCTTTTGCACCACAACTACATTTGCTAGCCATTTGGGAAATTTCACTTCCCTAATCATCTTGCTCTTTAATAATCTTTCAACTTCTTCCTGAATGATTGTGTTCTGTTCTGGAGCAAACTTCCTTCGTTTCTGTTGGACAGGCTTGAAAGACCTATCAATTCTGAGCTTGTGAGTTATAATATCCTTGGAAATACCTGTCATATCCTCATGTTTCCACGCGAATGTTGACATCCTGCATTTCAAAAAGTTAGTCAATTGATTTTCAATATCCTGAGGGATATTGGTTCCTACGTGATATCTGGATTATCCTGATCTAGGAAAATTTTCTTTACATCCTACTCTGAAGCCTCCAAGATTCCTAGGCTCGCAGCTTTAATTGATATGCTGCATTGGGCTTTGTCGAGGATTTCATCGAAGAAGAATAACACTCCTTTGCTTCTTGCTGATCACTTTCCACCTTGACTACTCCCCAAGGGGTAGGAATCTTGATACATTAATGATAGGTTGACGACACAGCTTTCATATCATGGATCCACAGCCTACCCAATATAATATTATAGCAGGATAAGGAGTCCATGACATAAAAGCGTTGCATTGAGTTGACCCCTTCAACATACACAGACAACTTTATCTCTCCCACGGTATTTCTGGCTTCTCCACTGAACCCAACAAGCACAGTGGATTTCGAAGTAATATCCATCGGGGATACATTCATCCTCTTCAGTGTTTCCAGCTGAATTATGTTGACGGAGCTGCCATTATCCACCAGTATCCTGCGCGCAAAATGATTAGCAACATATAAAGTTATTACCAGAGGATCATGGTGAGGATCCTGGACAGTATCCCTATCATCACTATCGAACGTTATCATTTTATCGGTGGTGAGGGTTGACATCCTGGTCGGCTTATCTTCCCTTTCTGCCTTGGCCTCCTTCACGTGTCGTTTTGCCGTAGAATATGATGTTCCACAAACGTCTAATCCTCCTGAAATGAAGTTAATTATCTTTGCATCCGCAGGAGGTGATGCTGCTCGTTCAGGATCCTTCTCAGTATCTTGACCCTTGTTCTTCTTTCTTCCCAGGAGATCCTTCAAATATCCCTTGCTTAGAAGATAGCTTATTTCTTTCCTCAGAGCAATGCAATCCTCAGTAACATGTCCGAAATCCTCATGGAAGGCACACCATTTGGACTTATCCTTCCAATCAGGTTTTTGTTGATTCTTCCAGGGCCACCTTGCTTTGTCTCCTAAACCCTGTATAGCATACATCAGTTCAGGTATATTAACGGAAAAAAATATTCTGACAACTCAGGATACTCCTCAGGATACTCGTCTTCAACAACATTCACTTTCTTGCTCTCATTCCTACCATATGGCTTAGAGCGATATGGTTTGCACGAGGATTCTGATTTCCTGTTGGTTGACTCATAGGTTGTGGATGAATTCATCCTCTCTTGCATCTTTTTGATATCCTCCAGTCGAATATATCTTAGAGCCCTGTTCCGAGATTCATCCAGGTTCCTGCAGGGATTTATTACAAGATCTTAGTAAAATTGAGAATCTTTTTGCAATCCCATCTTGAAAGCCTGCACAACTGTTGCAACATCAAGATGTGGAATATCTAAGGATTCCCGGCTAAAATTGTTCATATAATCTCGCAAGGATTCCTGAGGTCCTTGAGTTATCCTATAGAGATCACTGGTTAGTTTTTCAAAACTTCGACTACAATAAAATTGACTATTAAATAAATTGACTAAATGAGCAAACGATGTAATTGAATGAGGAGGAACGTTTAAGAGCCATTTTAAGGCCGATCCTGTTAAGGTAGAACCAAAACCCTTACAGAGGCATGCTTCCTTGAGATCTGGAGGGATAGGGTTGATTTCCATCCCTTCCCTATATTAGGCTATATGCTCTTCAGGATCCGTTGTTCCGTCATAGAGCTTCATGTTGCGGGTCTGAAATCTTTTTGGGATTTCAGCATCACAAATAGGATATGCAAACCGGGATATCCTGTGGCTGTCTTGGGATACTTCTGGAATTGGCTGGACCACCCTAGGTACACTGGATATCATGTCCTTCAATTTCTGAAGCTCCCTAGAAAATGCTGATGTCATACCTGCATCCTACAAAGATCCAATACCATTCGTAGCAAGAGTATTATTATTATTATTATTAGATACGTTACCAGTCCGAGGATTTTGGCCATATCCTGAAGCATATCCTGAACTTCCCACAGTTGACACCCTAACCGAAGAGGGTATCTCAGGAATATGACTCTGGGAATGGCTAGGCACAATATTCCCCCTGTTATCCTCAGTATGTACTGCCGAATTGAAGTTCAAGGCTCTGGGCTGCAAGGGAGTGACAGTATCCTCAGCGGGCCTGCTTGAGCTGGATTTCAAGAGTTGTATTTCTCTCATCAGCGTTTGGTTGGTCTCTTGCTATTGCCTCATCTGTTCCTGTATACTACCAAACAAAGTTAGAATTTCATCATTAGAGGCCAAAACAGGAGCAGAACCCTGAACATTCTAAGTGGGAATAACATTCCGAGCCACATGAATTTCAGTTCCTTGTGAAGAGGCTTGCGTTCTCAGAGGAGGTGATGGAAGCACTGAACCAATTGTTGCAGAGATTGTAGCAGACACGGTAGAAGAGCTCATGTTTGATCTCGAGGCCATTGAAAATAGTATAGCAAAGAGTTTTGAAAATAGAAAAACCAAGTAACGATTTTGCAAAAGCTTTTAGTAGAAATAGCACCACTTGCCCCACGATGGGCGCCAAATTGTTTTGGTCAAAAATTACCGAAGCAATTAAGTGATCAAATTAGTTAAGTGAGGTAGTGTGCTAAAAATGTGTATCGAAAATATGCTAATTTAGTTGTTTGTAAAAACAGTCTTCAGGATACAGCACATGATATCAAGTTGTATCTACAATCAAATAATGAGCAAAAAGGTAAAGGGTGACACGGGATGTACGAGGAAAGCCCTTGATCAATTTAGATCACCAGCACAAAACCTCAGGAGCTGATAATCGCAGCTGCCTTGTTCTTCTTATTACTTCAAATATCAGGATACAGTGCAGGATATGATGCGGATAAACTAAGTGTTAAAATACGATTTGAATTCAAGTGTAAGTGTGTTGTGAGTGTTTGCAACTAGAGAGAAAAAGAGTTCGAGAGATTGTGTGTGTCCTTATCTGATCCAATCAATCCTATTTATAGTAAAATAAAACTATCTAACTAGCCTATAAATCCGGGATATAATGAATATTCCCTTTGTGAACGTTGCAGTCCACGTCTTCCGGCTTAAACGTTCATATTCCAACAGATTTGCCCGAGTCTTTGGGAGACGAAGTCCACTTGAACGTTATAGACTTGCACCCTTAACCTGCACGTGGATTAATTAGCCACTACCAGGATACTATATCATGATGTTACCAATATCCTGATCCAGTATCCTGATCATAAACAAAAGAAACCTAGTCAGAATATTATTCAGGATACATGAGCAGAAAACCACCCATAACAGTACTGACTTGCGATAAATCATGATGGATGAAGCCCACAAGTCTCGATATTCTATTCATCTTGGTGCAGACAAAATGTATCATGACCTTCGTCTACGATACTGGTGGCCTGGGATGAAGAAAGATATCGCAATCTACGTTTCGAAGTGCCTGACTTGCTTGAAAGTCAAGACCGAACAACAAAGACCATCGGGCTTGCTTGAACAACCCGAGATCCCAATGTGGAAATGGCAAAGCATAGCCATGGACTTTATTACGAAACTACCACGTACAAACTCAGGTCATGATAGCATATGTGTTATGCTTGACCGCTTGACAAAATCTGCTCATTTCCTACCGATACGAGAAGACTTTAAGGTGGAAAAATTAGCCCGAATCTACACCGATGAAGTTATCTGTCGACACGGTACACCTCGTGACATCATTTCTGAGCGCGATGGTCGGTTTACCTCTCGTCTTTGGGAAACATTTCAATCTGCTCTCGGTACTACGCTAAATCTAAGTACTGCTTTCCATCCCCAAACCGACGGTCATACTGAAAGAACGATTCGTACTCTTGAAGACATGCTTTGCTCGTGTGACATAGATTTCGGTGTTAATTCGGATGCTTACTTACCTTAAGTTGAATTCTCGTTCAATAATAGTTATCATTCTAGTATACAATTGGCACCATTTGAGGCATTATTTGGAAGGAAATGTCGATCGCCGATTGTATGGCATGAGATCGGAGATGCGCAACTAACCGGTCCCGAGCTACTGCAAGAAACGACTGACAAGATTCTCCAAATTCGAGACAATCTGCTGAAAGCTCGAAGTCGTCAGAAAAGTTACGCCGATAGACGACGCAAGCCCCTTGAATTTGACGTTGGCGACCATGTACTCCTAAAGGTGTCACCTTGGAAGGGTGTGGTCAGATTCGACAAGAAAGGAAAGCTCGCGCCTCGATATGTTGGGGCCTTTAAGATTCTGGCAAGGATCGGAAAAGTGGCCTACAGACTCGAACTACCGGAGGAACATAACAACGTCCACCCGACTTTCCATGTATCGAACCTCATTAAGTGCCTAGCCGAGCAGGATTTACAAGTTCCGCTAGAGGATCTCCAAGTGGACGAAACATTACACTTCGTGGAGAAGCCAGTCGAGATCATGGACCGAGAAACCAAGAAGCTCAGGCGCTCACGCATTCCCATTGTGAAGGTTCGCTGGGAAGGCAAACGAGGCACAAAGTTCACCTAGGAACTCGAAAGTGATATGAAGGCGAAGTACCCATAGTTGTTTGCTACGGCTAAAGCCTAAATTCGGGACGAAATTCCCTTAAGTAGGAGAGGCTTTAACACCCCGTGTTACGAAAGTCAAAGTCAAAGACAAGATTGAAGTCAAAGGAAGAAAAGATTGCTAATTGCGATCTGTCACTCCTTGCTCAACTACTATGTTGACTTCTTTGACTTGTATTTGATCTATTTATTTTATCGCTTTAGTTGTATTATGTGTAGTATCCATTAACAATTGAGGTTTAATTGCTAATTATCGCATGTTTTATCGCTTATTCGCTAATCGCCCCGCAATCGCATTCGCGCCTTGATTGGTAGATTCTGTATATTGTTTTACATGTGTGTGTTACTTATGTGTTACTTGTGCATGTTTACTTTATGTTTGTGGTGATTAATCGAAACGCAATTGCAACTCTATTGCAACGCAACGCAAGGCAATCCAATCGCAAATGCTAAACCCAAGTTATTTATAGTGATTGTATGTTAGATATAGTAGTTAGGTTATTCGTGTAACTAATGGGTAATTCTAGCGCATCGCTCTACATGCATCGCAACGCTCAACACACTAATCGAAACGCCAAAACTCAACTCGCAAAACCCACTCGATCGAGTGGCCAACCAATCGAATGGCCAACCGATCGGATGACCATCCAATCGGGTAGCCATCCGATCGACGGCCTATTCGGCACTTGCACCTTTCCATTTTTGGAAACCCTATAAATACCCTCCTGTCACATCATTTGACCAGCCGCACTCAAGCCCTCTTTCTCTCGATTTCTCGCGATTCTTGTATGTTTTCAACCTAAGTCTTGTACTTCTATGATCTACACACACTTCTTCATCATTTTCACCTTTGAATCTTAACTTTTAACCGAGAAATCAGTGGATTTGAGGTGTTCTAGGGTGATGTCATCATGGAGTTCTTATGAACTTCATGTCTTGACCTCATTCCACCAAGAACAACTCAGATCTGAAGGATTTCCATAAGATTAATCAATGTTTTCACATAAATCTACACATATTCATGGTTGAAAAGGATTGAAAGATCGTTTTCCAACTTTCTTTCAACTCTTATACACTCAATGCACTCAAAACCGATAGAATCGGAGCTCGTTCTGATCTTCTACTCCTTCTTAGTGATGTGTTGGTTCAAGATCTGGGTTCTATCAAAGAGACTACCGATTTCGGGTTAATCATGAACAACCGTCTTGAACAGTTATGTAACATCTCGTATTTTCAATCCTTCTATTTTTGGCAAATCTGCTTGTACCTTCTATTTTTGTATGTTGTACCTTTGTCGTATTGGATTCTATTCTCAAATCGTACTCGAGACTTGAAATCATAATGGAAATGCATGATTTTATTCATATTTGTGTTTATATGCTATGTTATGTTATTACACGTTGAAACACGTTGAAACTATGTTAAGCACGTGAAAACAGTGAAATTCCATCTAAACCTCAGCTCTTAAATTCATCGTTGCCAAGAGATTACACTAAACCGTACAAAAATTGGGAATTCGTACGTTAATTCGGTAAAAATATCAAAATTTGGGTTAAAATGATTTTATACTATTTAGTATTTTAAATAAATAAATTAATAATTAAATTTAATTAAATAAATAAATAAATATTAAAATCTGATTTTTTTTGGATTTTAAGTATTTTGGTTAATTATTCTAACCCCGTTAGCGAAAACCCGGTTAAATAAGCCTAACCAGGTTAGTTTTATTAAGGGGCAGCACTAACTGAGTTAGAAAACTCAGTTAGTGGCTAACCCAGTTAGACTAAAGCTGTTATAAAAAAATGGGATCTTATGCGCGTGCCAGGGATCGAACCGGTGACCTCTCACTCAACAAACGACTCACTAACCACTCGGCCGGGTATGCCACATCCATTTGAATATGGAAACATTATTCATTTAACCGCTAATTAAGTTGAATCAAATTCAAACTTAAACAACCGCCAAACATGTCACGCGGTTCCCCCATTCTTTCCGGTCAACTTTCCTTACTTACCATTGATTGTCAATCAACGAATTCGTTTCCAAGTTTATACGACCACGACTCACTTATAAATTCCGGCTCCATCCTCCACCGAACCCGCACACACCTCCTCGTTCTTCTTCTTTCTACCGTCGCCGGAGCCCATCATCCTCACCGGAGAAGACGACTTCCCTTGCCGAAGCCTCGCCGGAGTCGCCAAAGAAGACGACTCGATCCGGTAACCACCCCCTTCCTCCGGCTTTCTATCTATCTTTCTTTCTATTTTTTTTCTTTTTGTTTCAGTTACTGTCACTACTATTATTATTATGGATATTATTATTTTTAGTATTATTATTATTATTATTATTATTATTATTATTATTATTATATTATCATTAATATTATTATTATTAATATTATTATATTCTAAATCAGATTTATTTATTATATCTATTATTATTATTATTAAAACAGAATTATTAATATAATTATTATCAGTATTATTAGCAGACTATTTATATAATTAATAACAGATTTATTCAAATAAAATATAAAATCTGATATATTATTATAAATCAGATTTAGTTATAAAAACACAATTATTTATATCATATTAAATAAAACAGATTCATTTCTATAATCATATTTAATAAAACAGATTTATAATTTAAATCTGAAATAATTTATTTATTTCAGAATTGATATTATTTAAAACAGAATTGTTTTTATATTTTAAATCTGAAATATTATAAATTCCAGAATTTATATTATTTTTTTTAATCAGAATTTAAATCAGGATTATTATTTCAAATAATATTCAGGATTTATATTTTATTTTCTTCAGAAATTATAATATCAGAAATTACTATTTATTTAAAACAGAATTTTTATTTTGTTATTTAAATCAGAATTTTTATTTTACTTAAATCTGAATTTTAATTCTCTAATTATTCAGAATTATTCTTGCATTTTTAGAAAAATCAGAATTTTTATAATTAAATCAGAATTATCTATTTTTATCAATATTTATATTTAAAATCAGAATTATTAATTAGCAGAATTTTTATTATGTAAATCCGAACTATATTTAATCAGAATTTTTATTTATATTCAGAATTATCATTTTAAATATATATATATATATAAAAGCAGAATTTTGCTTTATATATTTTCAGAATTATTATGTAACAGATATATATTTTAATTAGATTATAAATGTTATCAGATTTATTATTATCTTAGAAATATAATTTTGCCTTGTTATTTAAACAATCCCCAAATTCCCAATATTTAACAAATACTCAAAATTAATAGGGTAATTCTCTTGTGCAACGACACTTGGAACAATCCTCGTATTCTCGTTACAAGAATCGCAACGCAATCACTGTGAGTATACATGACCCATTTTCGTTTCACACTTTTGGGTGCAATATGTATTACATATCAAACATCACAACACATTAAACATTTTATGCACACTCTATCCTTACTCTATGTGATACATTTTAATCATGTTAGACATGTTATGCTACTGTAAACACCTAATGACTATGTGTTCATTAACTTCGTACAAGCCTCCCCTAACAATGGTAGCGCTATAGGTTGAGAAACGCCCCTCCTGTTCTATGAGCAGGTATTGTTAGGTTTAACTATGTCAACCTACTCAAATTCGTTTGGGTACACTTTAATTGCGTTAAACTTTGGTTTGGGCACATAGAGTAACATCGTTTCGAGTATATACTGTTAACATGATATTGTATTTCACATTTGGGATTGAGTAAACATTTTAAACACGTATATGCTATGTATGAAAACTTGTATACTCGCCAACATGCTTTTTGTTGATTTATTTTAATACATATTGCAGGTTGAATGATCAAGAAAACAAGAATCAAGCTAGGGTGGACATTAGAAACCCATTTAGCATTTTGATATTTGTTAAACGTTATGTTCATTTATTTGAAACTATGTATCCCATTTTGAGATTAATGAAATAAATTAATTCATATTGTCACAATAGTGTTATGTTGTTTTGAGCAATTTGTTCATCTCATCCCGATGTTTCCGCCATCGGTTGGGGTGTGACAAGTTAACTGATCGGACTAGGGTGATTCCTGTTCGATCGGATAACCTGGGCCATGATGGGGTTCTGTTGTCTAGCACGTTATCACATAGTCTCGATCAAAACTACAAAACTTTCAAAATAATCAAGTTCAAGACGATTAGGGTTCGTTGGGACGGATTGCCGATCGGATAGCCATCCGATCGCACGACTATCCGATCGGCTTGCACCTGGTTCCACACATACATTTTTTATTCAAACTTTCAAAGCTCTGAATGTCAAACGGGATGCCGCTCGATCGGATAGCCATCCGATCGAACGACAATCCGATGATATGACATTTGGAACATTCGACACTTAATCATTTCGTAGTTTTCAAAGATCATTAGTAGCTAACGGATTGTCAATCGATCGGATTACTATCCGATCGAGTGACCATCCTGCTGTGAACTTGTTCTCACTAAGTGTCCTACCAATCGGATCGCTATCCGATCGAATGACCATTCGATCGACCGACCTGAAGGGTAGAGATACTTCTCTGTTTTCAAAATGCGACAACGAAAACTTCAAAGCCATCATACACAAACACATCCTTACCAAATGAATGTCAATCCAATCAAATGGCCATCCGATCAAATGACCATCCGAACGGATTGACATCTGATCGAATGGTCAACCGATCGGATAGCCATCCGATCGGGTTGCTACTCGACACTTAGTCACTTTTCCCGTTTTACGCGTCGCTTATCGTTTATACTATCGTTAACTGTTCAGGCTAATCTCTCTCAGCGCTCCCTTCAATCCAAGAGAGTGTTTACTTGTTAACTGCTATCTATGAGTATACTCGAACCCTTTTTGCTTTACGCACTTTTGGGTGTTACATACGTTACTTATTCTAAGTCACAATCATCACACAATGCAAACACTATTTATACGCTGACCGTTATTGCATGCTACGTGTTATTCGATGAATGCTTGTATGTTATGTTAACACATTGATTGTTGCCTGACACCTTAGCAACGATAGTACTATAGTTTGGACTCAGCACCTGTCGTGGACAGGGTTTGTTAAGGGCTTTACTTCATGTGTCCTAGTGGGGATATGTGTTGCGCATTCTACAACTCGCAGTCACGTCTGTGCGTATTTCTCTGTCAATAATCTACTTGCCTTCACTTTGTACATGTTACATGCTGGTTATGCGTAAACAATTTCGAACTCTATTATACTATATCAAACTTGTATGCTCACCTTTACACTACGTGTCTTGACCTCTATTTTAACGTATGTGACAGGTGTTTGAATGCTTAGGATGCTTTGCTTGTTAATTGCTGGAATCAAGACTAGGATGAAGTCTAGAAACAAACTAAATAAAATCTGAGTTATTGGAATGGATATTTGTCTTTGAGAACATCGTTTGTAATAATTGTTTTTATTTTACATGTTTGTGGTATGGGACATGAACCGTTAATATATTATAACGAATAGTTGTTATGGATTCTCCTGGACAATCTGTTTCGCTCAGTGCCACGCCGTGATGTTTCCGCCATCGGTTGGGGTGTGACACCAAGAAAAGCTTGTTGCCATTATGACAGTGCAAGCTAGCTCAGGTATCTTCCACCCTAGAAAAAATCAACCTGAAGATTATGTTTTAGTCTCTGAAACTCTTGAGGGTTTGGATATTCTAGGGGCTACATCTGGCACTAACGGTGTTGCGTCAAGTATCGGGCCCTTGATTGAGCTGAAGAGGAAGGCCGAGGGTGCACCTACTTGTGTGCTACCGAAGAAGTCTACTATTCGTCATCAAAAGACGACAAGATTAGATGCGCATGTGGCCCAAACGTCTTTTGGTAAGTTCATATCTTTTTGAGACCTTTGCTTCATGAATTTTGAAGTTTCTTGAATGTTCTTTTTCTTTGTTGTAGTTGCTACACCCGCACCTTCTCCTCCACCTCCTCCACCAAGCAAGTATGCGGGTGATGAGAGGAGGGTTGAAGAACCTGAACACTTTGTTTGGGTTGAAAATATTGAAGAGACTACGCCTACGCGCGAGGTAGAAGTGCCCATTTCTGAATCGTTGGGTGAGACCACACTTTCTGATGACATTATGGATGCCTCCAATAATGTCATTAACCATACTACTAACTGGGGGTCAACTGAACGTGGTGGGGCGCACACGCAAAAGTCCCCCCACTTCGAGTTGGTTCCAGCTCCGGTGTGGGTGGAGGTGGTGATTTTGATCAGCCCCCAATCCAGCCCAATGAAAGCCCGCTGGAGTACTACTATAGCACGTACAATGAAGTGCGTGGTCAAGCCATCCACTCCCCCCTCCCCCTTGGAATATAAGATAAGGGGATGTGATGACTGACCCTTCCCTTTGTAGGGAATTTTTGAAGGGTGCCTTCACACCTGTGGAGGTGGAGCGCCTAAGGGTATTGGGGCGCGAGAATTTGTTTCTGCAACATGCCCTTTACCTTGTCGGTGATGCCGCCACGGGTAACGTGATCTTGCACGATTGGTACTCCCTCGCTCAAAAAGAGGAGGAGTACAATCATTTTAGAACTGAAGCTGCTGCCACCATGGAGTATATTAGAGTAGCTTAGGAACGCCTGGCAAAGGAGAAAGCCGACTTTGAGGCGTATAAGAGGACTGAGGCTGCTACAACCATGGAGAATATTAGAGCAGCTCAGGAACGCATGGCTAAGGAGAAAGGCGACTTTGAGATGTATAAGAGGACCGAGGAGTGGGCTGCAGTTGCCGCCAACAAACAGCTTTGGTCCTTAACCCAACTCTTATCACAGGAGCGCGAGCTCTGGAATGAAGCTTGCGCGTGTTATAATGATAAATTTTACCGTCTTCTCTAGGAAATCGTAAACCTGAAGGCGGCGAATGCCGGTCTTGAGAAGAGAGAAAACGTTGCAGTTGCGGCAATGAAGGAAGCCATTGTTGTGAGCACAACTGCAGTGGAGGCAATGGAGGAAGCCAACCTTGCGCGTAAAAGAATAGAGGTAAGTAATGCACCTTATCTTTCTTTGTTATATTAACTTGAAGGTTCCTTCTCATGTTGCATCTTGTCTTTAAACAGGAGAGCGTGCGTAAGGACCTGCAGGCCAAGGACGTGGCTTTGTCAGAGGTTAATCGGCGCTTGATAGAGGCCGGAGGGCGGGCATATGCTGAAGGTCCCCGCGCACCTAGGGTTGAAGAAGACCGTCAACAGGTGCTTGATCAGCATGCTGAGACTGTTGCTCAGCTTGATGATGCAAAGGTACTGAATGCAAACCTTGGTGCCAATCGCCAATGGATGCGGGACTATAGTGTCGTTTATATAAGTGCTTTCTTAGCTTGCCTTTTTATTTTTGTTCTTATATTGAAGATACCTTTTGTAATCACTTGTGCAGATTGCGAATGCAATATTGGACGCACCGGAAGTGAGTGTTGCGGTTAAAGTTGTCAGGACTAAGGCCCATGATGCGGGAAAAAAGGTCGGCTATACTGAGTGTTTAACTCAAGTGAATGCCGTGTCTGAAAGGAAATTTACTGATGAGCACTGTCCTGTGCGTGAGGTTGATACCGAAGGCAAACTGAAAGCTGCTTCGGAAGACTATGACAACTTGGTTGTCCCCACACTTGCTCAGGTCGAAGAGTGCTTCTCAGCGGACGACTACGTCGACCGTCTACGAGGCTTGTTCCAGCCTTAAGAAAATGTTGAAGGGGAAACCAAAGGCGAAGATCAAGGGTGATTTGGGTCTGCGTGCCTTGTATATTTTTTTGACTTGTTTAGTGTTTCTTTATGTAACTAAAATAACAATCCCCTTGCACTTCCAACCGGTGCGCAAGTGTGATGAATAGATGACTTTTTGGCTTTAAAGCGTTTAAGTAAAATGTATTTACTATTTTCAGTGTGTAAGCGCGAGTAAATCGAGCTCCTTTAATAAATAAGTCATTTTAAGGCGCAAGTAAATATTAGGTTAGTGTACTATGCACCGCTGCTAAGACGCAAGTAAGTAGGAAATTAATAATATCTCTTTGCCCAAAGGTCAAAGGAAATGTTTTAACTTGAAATAAGAAGTTACTATATTGCATCCCCTAGGGCGCATGGCAATGTTTGAACTTACGTAGAATTGTATTACAATGTTTGCATGTGTTAACCAATTTGTGCGGGTATTGCGAATGAAGATTTGCCAGTCTGTTTTTGTGAATACCTCAAAGTGGTGCATGGATTTGTAATATAGTTATGTAAGTTTGAGAATACACAATAAAGTTGCAAAAACTTGTATATTGATCAACGTGTGGCGCAATACCACTTAATTGTAATAGAAAAAGAAAACAAATTACAATCTTAAATATACAGCGTCTAAGTTGTTGCGCATTCCAGGTCCTTGGGATAATGTCACAACCCAACGTTTCCACTTTTCACGTGCCCTTACCCAAGACCTCTTGTATAAGGTAGGGTCATTCCTATTTGGGAGCAAGTTTGCCTGGGCGCTCTAAGTTAGAAGCTTTATAATTCCACATGACGTAATCTCCTAGGCTGAACGTGCAGATCCGCACGTGCACATTGTAGTACTTTTCTAGCTTGGAATTGTATTTAGCTTTGTTGATGGTGGCATTTTCACGCCTTTCTTCTAAGAGGTCCAAGTGTAGTCTGCGCTCCCTGTTGTTGTCAATGTTATTGACAATCAACATTCTTGGTGAAGGGAGGCCTATTTCGGCGGGGATCACAGCTTCAGAGCCATAGAACAGGCTAAAGGATGTCTTGCCGTTGTTTGTCTTGGGCATTGTTCTATGTGCCCATAGGATGCTTGGGAGTTCATCGACCCGACCTCTTCTTGCAATTCCCAACTTTGCTTTTATACCTTCGTCTAAACTTTTGTTGATACTCTCTACTTGGTCGTTCCCTTGAGGATGCGTCATGGAAGAGAAGACGTGTTCGATGTTTAGTTCTTGTAGCCAGTTTTGAAGATCTTCGGAGGCAAAGTTGGTGTCGTTGTCGGTTACGATGCACATGGGTAATCCAAAACGGCAGATGATATGTTCCCATATAAACTTCTACACTATCATAGTTGTGGTAGATGCTAAGGGTTTTGCTTCAACCCACTTTGTGAAGTAATCCATTGTCACTATGATAAATTTTACCACACCTGGTGCGTCTAGAAAAGGTCCCACCATGTCGATAACCCATTTTTGCAATGGCCATGCGGTGGTCACTGGGACCAAGTTGTTTTTTGGGCGCAAGGTCTTAGGTGCATGTTTTTGACAGTTCCGGCATTTGCGCAAGGTTTTGAACGCATCCAGGTGCATGCCGGGCAAGTAGTACCCAACATTCATAATCTTGGTTACCACCATGCGTGGCTAAGGGTTTTGCTTCAACCCACTTTGTGAAGTAATCCAATGTCACTATATTTATATTTGACCACACCTAGTGCGTCTGGAAAAGGTCCCACCATGTCGATAACCCATTTTTGGAATGGCCAAACGGTGATCACTGGGACCAAGTTGTTCTTTGGGCGCAAGGTCTTAGGTGCATGTCTTTGACAGTTTAGGCATTTACACAAGATTTTGAACGCATCCAGGTGCATGCCGGGCCAGTTGTACCCATCATTCATAATCTTGGTTACCACCATGCATGGTCCTACGTGAATGCCACATATGCCTTCGTGTATCTCGTGAACTTGGTATGTGACATCTTGAGAATACACACATCGGAGGAGTTGTCCCAAGTATGATTTTCGATATAAGATTACATCTCCCATTTTGTATTGGAACGATTTGTGTTGCAACTTGCGTGCTTCCACTTCGTTTTCTGGGAGTATGCTTGCTTGTAGCTGTTTTATGATGGGCGTCATCTAAGACAGTGACCCTAGTTCAATCACGTTTACTTGGCGTAAGGATATTGAAGGGTTTTTGAGAACTTCAAGAAATGCTTCGTATTCAGCCTCATTATTCGTGCTTTTGAATTGAAGGCGTATGGCATACGTGAATTCTTGGTTTTCTGAGGCTGACTAGGTGGAGGCATGTGCCTGCATCGTTTTTATTGGACGCACCATTTGTGTGTAATTCCCAAATTTCAGTTGACGGTGTGGGGGGGGGGCACAAGGTTCTGCTCTTCTTCACATTCTGTAACGCAATTCGCCGGCACTTCCGTGGTGAAATCAGCTAATACTTGCCTTTTGATAGCTAGTCTTGGCTTATAAACTAGGTTGTTCCCACCTGGTTTAATAGCTCCCTTGGCAAGTCAGCCGGAGATCTCAGGCTTTGTAATTGGTCAAGACGTTAATAACATGCCCTGCAAAGTATTAGCACAGGCGCCTAGAGGCATGAACTAGCGCAAGGACCAATTTCTTCATGATGGAGTATCTTGTTTCTGGGTCATTGAGCATCTTGCTCACATAGTATATCGGTGCTTGTACCCTGTTTCAGTCTACCAGGAGTACCGCGCCTATTGCTCTGTCCAAAGCGGATAGGTATATGGTTAGTGGCTTCTTTTTGCACGACGCTGTGAGAGTGGGGAGTTGGATCAGACACTCTTTCATTTCCATGAAAGTGCATTCCGCTTCATTGGTCCATTGGAAATGATGCTTTTTAGGTAGTTTCATAAGGTTCTAATGAAAGGAAAAGATATGGCTACATGATTGGTAAGGAATCTGTTCAGTGCGGCCAGGCGGCCGGCTAAGTTTTGCTTTTCCTTATTTGTGGATGGTGATGGCATGTGCTCGATCACTTGCACCTTCTCGGGGTTTATCTTGAATCCATCTTTGGTAACGTTGAACCCAAGGAACCTGGCTTCTTCCATTCCAAACGAGCATTTTCCCGGGTTGAGCTTCATGTTAATGCTGCGCAAAGTTTGGAATGTCTTCTCAATATCCTAGAGCATGATATCTTCCTCCATTCTCATAATGCCGAGATCATCCATATAGATTTCCACACGTTTGCTAATTTGTTCGCCAAACGTCTCGTCCATCAATCTTTGGTAGGTTGCTCCCGCATTGCGCAACCTGAACGACATTTTAGTTTAACAAAAATTTCCCATAGTTGTTCTAAATGTCGTTTTGTCTTCATCCTCGAGTGCCATTTGTACTTGGTGATACCCTTTATAGTAGTCAAGGAAGCACTTCCATCGAAATGGTGCGAGGTTGTCGCCCTTTTCGTCGATTTCCGGAAGTGAGTAACAGTCCTTGGGGCAGGCTTTGTTAAGGCCTTTGTAGTCGACGCACGTGTGCCAGACCCCAGTCACCTTTACTACCATCACCGGGTTTGCCAACCAGGTCTGCTATTTGACTTCCCGCTGAATCCTTGCGTCGAGCAACTCTTTAAGTTGCTCATTCATGGCACGGTTTTGCTCTGGTCCTAGGTTGCGCCGCTCTTGGACCACAGGCTTGATTGGTATTCAAGCAATGTTGTGTAACATTGCGCGGGACTCATGTCATGTCTGCAGTAGTCCAAGCAAATATATCCTTGTTAGGATCTGAGTTTGAATTGTTTGTGTACATTTAAGATGAATAATGGAAGTAGATAACAAATATGAAATAATTGCAGCAGAATGAAGGTAAACTTTATAACACAAACAATGATAGATTTGCTTTCATCATGAGTACTTTTACTCAATGATTGAATACATAGTTATTCATGTACGCATGAGTACAATCTCCCCCTCAATCGTAGATCACTCAGTTTATTCGTACAAAATGCAAGTGTGTGAAGTGATCAAACAGAATAGTACATGCACTGTTCTATTTATAGCACAAACCAAACCACTGTGGAATCTATGCTGACGTCACCTAGACAATGACATCTAACAACTATAACAACTTCTAACCTCTACTAAGCTAAACACTGTTATAATACAAATACTGATTACAAACTCTGATGATCCAATCCTCTGATGATCTCTATCCTCTGTTGAAGCTTTAGCAGACCTTCTTCAAAGGGTGATCAGACCTTTGCTTCTAGCAGACCCTTTGTCTTCAACATCGGTTTAACTTTAGCAGACTTTGTGAACCATCATACTTTAGCTTGTAGCAGAACTTTGAAAGCAGCAGTTGTTTAATGCCTTTGTCATTGGGAGGAGAATGAATCCAAAACACTGTTATTGACTGATCAAATAATTATAGATTTATTTTGGCTTTCAATCATTTGTTCTTCAGGTGGGATCCACATGAGCCAACAATCTCCCCTAGAACAGATGATGCCAAAACCTTTCTTTATTCTTCATCTTTATTTATCATCAATATTTCCTGGATTTTCCCTTTGAACTATAATTCAAAGTCCAAGGAAATCATGTCTTCTTCATCATCCCTTTCAAGTTGAAGGTTCAAAAGATCTTGAAGGTCATATGCATTCAGACCATATGCATCCTCCATTTTCATCCTTTCAACATCACCTTATGATCTGAGCAAAGTCAATACGTGAGTGTCTGAGGATGACTTCCACTTTAGTATTTTTGGATCAGATGGTTTTTTGGGACAAGACTTATTAATGATGAGTTTGGAAAGTAAGGTCTGCTTGAAAACTTTTCAATAGTTTTCTTTAATTGAGTAGTGAGTTGGTCAGTAGCATCATCCATGTGGAACTCAATCTGACATTTGATTGCCTTTTTTCTGTATTCTTCAAACCTCTACTCATCTTCCTCACCCGTCTGCTTTTGCCTTTTTAATTGATTTAAGTCATTTGCGGGTAAAGAAGATGTTGAGAGAAGCTTCTTGGAGGTTTGGGTCTGTTGAGGCATGTCGGCGGTGGTTGTAGGATAGACTAGCTTTTGAGGAACATTTGGATCTTTGGCTCTAAGCTCTTCCAGTGTTCTGTACGTCTCCACTATATTAAGTTTCAAACATCTGGCAATTGATCTTGCTGATCCATAATCAGCAACCACAAACTCTGCTCTCATTCTCTTAAATTTCAATGCTTCATCTGTGTCCACTTGCTTGGCTTTCTTCCAATTAGGTGGATTTTTCTTAACCAGAGGATCATTTTTCATTTTAGCAATTCTTTCAATTTCTTCCATAAGAGCATCTGATGACCAGTCTTTGAATTGAGCCCTAGTTGCTTTATATGGCTTATGCTTCATTATATGATTAATGTAATCAACCTTCAGTTCCATTTCAAGCTCAGTATCTATTGGCCTCTCATATATGGATTTACTAAGGTCTTTAGCATAGTATTTAAGCTTTCTGAGTTTGCTAAGCTCATGTGATAGTTGACGTTGGTATTTCCTATAACCCAACCATTTGCTCTCTTCTTTAGCTATCAGCTTAGCATGTCTTACTTTCATTTTCAGATACCCATCTAAGTTTTGAGGATGCCTGAAGCCATCAAGAGATAGAAAGGTTCTTTATGATGGATCCTCTATTTTGAAGAATGACTCAGTTTCACCTTGAACAGTAAGCAATTCTAGAGGATATTTAGCGGCCAGGGGGATGACTGATGGTAGTGATCCAATTAGAGGGTTTGAAGTGGGATTTTTAGGTGGTAGTGATGAGGATGGAATGGTTCGAAATGGGACAGATGATAAGGGGATTGGTGATGGATTCTCCTCATCATCTTCTTGTACAACAAAGTTTTTCTCTTGCGCACATAACTGATTTTTGGTGATGGAGGTCGTTTAGGTGGTGAAGGTGGGTGTGAAGGAAATCTTTTTGGTGTTAGAGGTGGTTGGGTTGATGGCGGTGTATTGAAATTGATCATGGCAGAGGATAGGCTACCATCTGCTGAAACCACTGGTGTCTCAGCAAATGTTTGGCTAACATCTGCTGATACATTTGTTGCATCAGCATCTGTTGGGTGAATGGGTGATGATGGTTGTAAAGCTTTCTTTTGCATCTTTTGTGGTGGTTGTTGTGGGGAAGGTTTGGTTTTGGGTGTAGCAGAGGACACAGGTTTTGTAGGAGTAGCAGTGGTTCTAGGAAAGGTGACAATTGGTGGTCTATTATTTCTAAAAGACTTTCTTCTCTATGAAGTAACAATGTTTTCCTTTTTCCTCTTCTCCTCCCCTAATTGTAAGCTTTGCTTTCTTCTGTATCTTGCTTCTTCTGCTTTTTTAAAGCTATCACTTCAGCCTTCTTGTTTAGGGTCTCATCAATCCCTTTTTTCTTTCTAGCATCTGAAGCTTTTGCAGAAGATTGTTGTTTAGCAGACTTTGGCTGTAACAACTCTCACTAAAATTAATATTTAGTAGGTTAATTATCTATTAAGGAAACCTTAATTGAGACACCCATGTAATTCTGTATACACCCTAAGATTTCCAGAACAATCGGAATCAGGATCAGGGCCCCTAAAACTCAAGGGGGGTAAAACCTAGCTAACGGTTATTAACATAATTCGTTGTCACAGTAGAATTTCATAAAACTGTCAAGTCAGCAAGGCTAGTCCCGAAACCAGCTAGCCTATAAATAGACTGCTTCCCTTACGGACCGTAAGGGATATGGCTTACGGTCCGTAAGCATGTCCAAATTTCGTGTATAAATAGCAGACATTGGCACTTGAATTCTGTTTTTGGAACGACGTAAATTCTCGTTGTATACGTCGAGTTATAGCAGAAACAGTACAGTTAACACACACGATTCACGAAACGCTGCTGCAATCAGGGTAATAACGCGATCGCTATTACGATTCAACGTCCGATCGATTATAACTATCCAACGATTGTCTAAGTGCCACTCAAATTGAGTTTATACTTTGTTATTCATCGCGATTTCAACTTGAATGTTTGAGTGCTGTTCGAACTCGGACTATACTCTGTCATTCGTTGTGAATCCGTTGAATTATTAAGTGTTGCACTTGTAAATCGTTGTGAGGGTTTAATCTCGTGAATTGTCGTAACTGCTATATTAGTTACTAACCCGTTTGTGTGTGCATTGTTATTTAAAATTAAGTTAATCAAGGCTAATCAGTAGGCTTATATTCTGCTCGTTAAATCTGCAAAGTGAGTCATTCTCTTTATATCAAATGTTTTACAATACCTCAAACTATCTTCAAAAGTTATAAATACAGGGATTAAGTCGTGGCTATCTTAATCAATGGCTAGTGGGGTATTGTGCACATTACTAAATTTCTCACACGGTTAGGCTAATAAGCCCTAACATGGGTTAGGCATATAAGCCCTAACAGTGATAATCATCACTATTGGGTGACAGGGCCCAATAGTGGTATGACCATCGTCACCATGAGGTGACACGGTGCCATATAACAATAAGATAGGAACCATTGTAATCGCTCTTGTGCTGTAATTTATAACTAAATGTTATTTTTATCAAAATAAATGATTCACTCAGTATTTCCCCGCTGACAAAACCTTTTTCAAACATGTTTCAGGTGATCTGTTGTAAAGCAAAGAAAAGTGCCGTGGAGCACTACAAGCTTAGAAAAGTGGCTCAATGTAAATAAATAAAAGAAACATGTTTTGAGAAATAAAGATTTCCTATGGAAATTACAGTATTGTAAATTATAGGGTTTTATCCCTAAATCTTGTAAACAGGCAGTTTTAATATCAAAAGATCCTTCATTAAAAAGACTTCCGCTGTCGCCTGAATTAAATACCACGGGATTTCCTGTCTCGCGGCTCTGGACCGGGTCAAACCGGGGCCAAGGGCCGTGACAGGAAAATGTGGTATCAGAGCCACTGATATAAGCTTACTACTGATTTAAGTCTATTAAATTATTTGAGGAATACTTAAATTGCCATTTTGTGATTATGTGTTTTAATTAGTTATTTGTTAGTTACAGTATGGGTAAACAAAGGCTTTCTGCCATCTACCACAAATTAGATACTGCACCCACGGAAAAAGGAACCTCTTCGTCCAAATACCCAGTAAACCTGGAAGAAGGAATTTTTGTATGGAAAGCACAATATGAGAATCCTCTTACACCAAAGAAAAGAAATTCGATTATTAGGAAACGCCAGAAACCCCAAGTCAAGAAAGTGAGGTTTAATCCAGAAATCCAGGAATTAGGCAATAATCCACCTTGGGAAGACGAATTAGACGAAAAATGGGCAAATCTTTATATGCTAGCTACCGTAGCAGAGAATGCAAACCTCTAAATTATCAATAAGCATGAAAATTACTACCCAGTAAATAAATAAATAAATCCTAGTGTATTCTCTTTCCTGTTGTCTCTTGTACAAATTAGTATGCAATAAAACTTCCATGTTTATTTGTTAAACTTTGTTCCAAAGTTTTAACTTTGCATTTTTGAGCATTTTTCGTATATGCTACACAGCATGAGTGAGATATCGGAAGCATTTCAGAATCTCAACCTCTACCCAGTACCAATTGAAGTCTCTCACGACTTTACTGGTTATATTGCTGACATAGAGGAACCCCTGGAATTCCAAGCTCCACCGCTGGAAAAAGCAAAACCTAAAAAGAGAAGAAGATATGTAGGATGGAGGAAAGTGCGCAGAAGAAAGCCAGCCACTAGGAAACTCCCAAAAGTAGAAAACCCTATAGACAAAGGAAAAGGAATCGAGACCGGAGAGAGTTCTAAACCAGCAGAGATAGAAACTAGAAAAGATTCTAAACAAAAAGAAATAGAAATTGGAGAGAGCTCTAGACAACCTGAAGAAATCACATTTCAAGACGAAATAGACCGTTTACTGGAAATTGTGATGTTATTAGCCCTATCCACAATAATCTATATCCTTACCCGGCCGAAAACCAACTTCCTGTAAATCTGGAACCAGCTATTCCAGACCCACTAATTCACACTAGACCTTTAGGCCAAATGGAAGAATGGTGGACGAATGACTGGCAATTCCAAAATATGATCAACAGTCCTTATTCCCTCCTCCCACAGTTTGATCCAGAACCGTTCCCCAATCCTCCAATGAGCAACGAAAACTTAGCCGAACTTCGTCAGTTCGGTGAAGAGCTGATAGGTACAGGGAATAGGATCCGGGAAATGGGAGAACAAATCTCCTGAAAGTACGATGAGAGGGAGCGTCGCTACTAAAACTGCCAGTTGACCAAAGGATAGCAGGGTGGGAAGTGTATCTCTATCATAATAGTAATAGTAAAAATCTAACTCTGTAAAATGGGAAATAAAACATTGTAAGATAAACAGTGTGTATGGATGCCTATATAATCTATAAATCAAAATAGAAGTCAAAACATCGACAATTTTGGCTATATATATATGTGTTGTGAAAAAGATTTATGTGATTACTTGCAATTGTTTTATTTACAATCATTTGATACTAATAGTTATATCTATAATAATTATCAGATGGAAAACGCCAGTAATGAACTAGTAAATGAAGGGAATCAATCTGAGCAAAATCAGGAAAACCAATATATGACTAGACAAGACATAGAAAATATTATTACTCAAGGGATAGCCAATGCTATTCTAGTAATCATGGCTGCTGCTCAGAAACCTGTTGAACCGCAACAAATCATTCCTAGTAAACGTACCCAGGAAGACAATTTTAGTCATAGTGTAAATGGAGGCGGCAATCATGACGATAATAATCCACGACAGCCTCCACCTCCTAAGAAAATGAAAGCTGCAACGCCTGGTTGCACTTACAAAGAATTTCTGGCTTGCAAACTTGCTGAATTTGCAGGTAACGAAGGAGCAACTGCAGTACTGCGTTGGTTAGAGAAAACCGAAGCAGTAATTGCAATAAGTAAGTGTGCCGAAGAAGATCAGGTTATGTATGCGTCGAATTTGTTCAAAGAAGGGGTGCTAGAGTGGTGGAACACAGTATTACAAGCAAAAGGAAGAAGGATGGCTTATGCTATGAACTGGGAAGAATTTAAGAATTTTGTAGAATGAAAATTTTGTCCCGAATATGAAAAAGAACAAATGGTGAATAAGTTCTTAAGCCATCGTATGGTAGGTGTAGAGTGTCGCGGTTATACTTCGACATTCTTTGAATATGCTAGAGTGGTACCAACACTGGCTTCGCCAGAACCGGTACTCATTTCTCGCTATATTTGGGGACAAATTAGTGAAATCCGTAACATCATTAAAGCTGCAAGACCTCGTACTATTGACGATGCTGTGGAATTAGCTAATACTTTAACCGATGAACTGGTACGCACAAGAGAAGAAGATCGGAAGAAAGAAGTAGCTCAAAAGATTACCCAAGGATTCCATGTGGGTAATCGTAACAACTCCAAAAGAAAGGGGACTGGACAATCCTCTAATGGACCATTTTGCAATTCTTGCAAAAAGAAGCATTTTGGAAAATGCAAAGGATATTGCAATTTTTGCGAAATTCCGGGGCATCGGGAAGAAGACTGTAGGAGAAAGAAATTCATAGTCTGCTTTAACTGTGGAGAAGCAGGGCATTTCAAAACAGAATGTCCTAAATTGGTTAAACCCACAGACAACAAAGGTAAACCAGCTGATGGAACAACAAAGAAGAATGCCCGAGCATTTCAATTAACTACCCAGGAAGCGGAACTAATCCCAGATGTGATAGCTGGTACGTTCTTAGTCCACGACGTGTTTGCAAAAGTATTATTTGACTCTGGTGCAAACCAAAGTTTTATTAATACTTCATTCTGCCAAGCTCTTAATTTACCAGTAACCACCCTTAGGCAGATTTTTACAGTCGAAACGGCAGATGGGAATTCTATTAACATAGATAAAGTTTTGCAGGAAGGAAAGATAGAACTTTTAGGCCATAAGTTTTCTGCAAACCTATTACCTATGAAATTAGCCGGATTCGATGTCGTATTAGGAATGGATTGGTTAATAGCCAACCATGCTCGAATCCTTTGTGATAAGAATTCCGTAGAAATCCGTACTCCCACAGGAGAGGTAATTTTAATTACAGGAGATAAACCTCGAAAGCCACTGAAATTCATTTCAATAATGAAATTGGCTAGTTATTCAAGAAAACAAGAAATGGTGTATATGATTTCTGTAATCATTAACACTAAAGTAAGGAACTTCAGGACATCCCTATAGTCTCAGAATACCCAGATGTCTTTCCAGAAGAATTACCTGGGTTACCACCCGATAGAGAAGTAGAATTTAGAATTCACCTAATTCCGGGTACTACACCAATAGCAAAGGCACCTTATCGATTAGCACCCACTGAAATGCTAGAATTGAAAAAGCAATTAGATGAATTACTAAGCAAAGGATTTATACAACCTAGTTCATCCCCTTGGGGAGCACCAGTGTTGTTTGTGAAAAAGAAAGATGGATCGATGAGGATGTGTATCGATTATAGGGAACTAAATAAAGTTACAATTAAGAATCGATACCCATTACCTAGGATTGATGATCTTTTTGATCAACTTCAAGGCGCTAGGTATTTTTCTAAGATAGACTTAAGATCCGGATATCATCAGCTAAAAGTACAAGAAGAAGACATACCTAAAACCGCTTTCAGAACTAGGTATGGCCATTATGAGTTTACAGTCATGCCCTTTGGACTAACAAATGCTCCAGCAGCATTCATGGACATGACGAACATAATCTGTAAACCATACTTGGATAAATTTGTAATTGTCTTTATCGACGATATACTTATTTATTCAAATAATCCGAAAGAACACTGTGAGCATCTGCATGCACTCTTAACTTTGTTAAGAAAAGAAAAGCTTTACGCCAAATTCTCGAAATGTGAATTCTGGTTACAAGAAGTGCAATTTTTAGGTCACGTGGTGAATCACGAAGGAATTAACGTAGATCCTGCTAAAATAGAAGCAATCACCAAATGGAAGGTCCCACAAACAGCTATGGAAATTTGAAGTTTTCTAGGCTTAGCTGGATACTACAGACGATTTATTAAGGATTTCTCTAAGATAGCTGTACCATTAACTAAGCTGACCTGTAAAGCCGTTAAGTTTGAATGGGGACCTAGACAAGAAGAAGCTTTTAAAATATTAAAGCACCGATTGACGAATGCTCCAATTTTAGCCTTACCCGAAGGAACAGAAGATTTTGAAGTATATTCTGATGCTTCAAAATTAGGATTCGGATGTGTGTTGATGCAACGCAAAAAGGTAATTGCGTATGCCTCCCGGCAGTTGAAAAAGCACGAAGCAAATTAAACAACTCATGACTTAGAATTAGGAGCCATAATTTTTGCCCTTAAGATTTGGAGACACTATCTGTACGGAAGTAAGTTTACCGTTTATACAGATCACAAAAGCTTAAGGTACATATTTGGGCAAAAAGAGTTAAATATGAGACAAAGAAGATGGATGGAAATCCTAAGCGATTACGATTGTAATATTCAATATCACGAATGAAAGGCAAACGTAGTCGCAGATGCCTTAAGTCGTAAGTATCAGGAGAAGCAAAAGCGAGTCCGTGCTCTTAGATTAAATCTACAAGTAGATTTAATGGAACAATTGAAGAAAGTTCAAGAAACAACAATCAAGGATGATGCTGAAGAAATGAAAGTATATATAAAGGAACTAGAACAAGGAAATGATGGAATTTGGAGATTCCACAAGAAAAGAACTTGGGTACCTAAGCAGGGAGAATTAAGAAATAAGATTTTAAAAGAAGCTCATAAATCTAGGTATACCGTACATCCAGGAAACAATAAGATGTACCAAGATTTAAGAAACAATTTCTGGTGGATAGGAATGAAAAAGGATATAGCTGAATATGTATCTAAATGTCTTACTTGTTCACAAGTTAAGGCCGAACACCAGAAACCTTGAGGATTACTACAACAGCTAGAAATGCCTGTATGGAAATGGGAACTCATAACAATGGATTTTGTTACTAAGTTACCCAGAACCAGAAAAGGTAATGATGCGATTTGGGTAATTGTGGACCGATTAACCAAATCAGCTCATTTTCTACCAATGAAGGAAACTTTTAGCATGGAAAGGCTAGCCAAGTTGTACGTAGATGAAGTAGCATCTTTACATGGAGTCCCACTCTCCATTGCATCGGATAGGGATAGTGGTTTTACTTCTCATTTTTGGACTAGTTTCTAGAAAGCCATGGGAACCCGACTAAATTTGAGTACGGCATATCATCCACAAACAGACAGACAAAGTGAAAGGACGATACAAACCCTGGAAGACATGCTTCGAGCATGTGTGATAGATTTTGGTGGTAATTGGGATAGCCACTTACCCTTAATTGAATTCTCCTATAACAATAGTTATCATTCAAGCATCGAAGCTGCTCCATTCGAAGCACTGTATGGACGCAAGTGCAGAACCCCAGTTTGTTGGGCAGAAATAGGAGAAAGTCAATTATCAGGTCCAGAAATTGTGCAAGAAACTACTGACAAAATAACTCAAATCAAGGAAAGACTAAAGACTGCTAGAGATCGCCAGAAAAGCTATGCCGACAATCGCCGCAAGCCACTTGAATTTCAAGTCGGAGACAAAGTACTTTTGAAAGTCTCTCCTTGGAAAGGAGTAGTACGATTCAGTAAGAAAGGAAAGCTGAGTCCAAGATACGTAGGACCATTTTCAGTAATGCAACAAATAGGACCAGTCGCTTATCGCTTATAACTACCAGAAGAACTAGCTGGAGTACATGATGTATTTCATGTATCCAATCTCAAGAAATGTTTATCTGACGAATCCCTGGTAGTACCTCTTCAAGATGTAGAGGTAAATGAAAAGCTAAAATTCATAGAAAAAGCACTACAGATCGAAGATAGAAAAGTTAAATTTCTCAAGTACAAACGACTAGTGCTAGTCAAAGTCAAATGGGATTCAAAGAGAGGACCAGAATACACTTGGGAGCTGGAATCTGAAATGAAGCGAAAATATCCTCATTTATTCCAGTAAATCTCGAGGACGAGATTTTTCTTAAGGTGGGAAGGATGTAACAACTCTCACTAAAATTAATATTTAGTAGGTTAATTATCTATTAAGGAAACCTTAATTGAGACACCCAAGTAATTCTATATACACCCTAAGATTTCCAGAACAATCGGAATCAGGATCAGGGCCCCTAAAACTCAAGGGGGGTAATACCTAGCTAACGGTTATTAACATAATTTGTTGTCACAGTAGAATTTCATAAAACTGTCAAGTCAGCAAGGCTAGTCCCGAACCCAGCTAGCCTATAAATAGACTGCTTCCCTTACGGACCGTAAGGGATATGGCTTACGGTCCGTAAGCATGTCCAAATTTCGTGTATAAGTAGCAGACATTGGCACTTGAATTCTGTTTTTGGAACGATGTAAATTCTCGTTGTATACGTCGAGTTATAGCAGAAACGGTACAGTTAACACACACGATTCACGAAACGCTGCCGCAATCAGGGTAATAATGCGATCGCTAATACCATTCAACGTCCGATCGATTATAACTATCCAACGATTGTTTAAGTGCCGCTCAAATTGAGTTTATACTTTGTTATTCATCGTGATTTCAACTTGAATGTTTGAGTGTTGTTCGAACTCGGACTATACTCTGTCATTCGTTGTGAATCCGTTGAATTATTAAGTATTGAAATTGTAAATCGTTGTGAGGGTTTAATCTCGTGAATTGTCGTAACTGCTGTATTAGTTACTAACCCGTTTGTGTGTGCATTGTTATTTAAAATTAGGTTAATCAAGGCTAATCAGTAGGCTTATATTCTGCTCATTAAATCTGCAAAGTGAGTTATTCTCTTTTTATCCAATGTTTTACAATACCTCAAACTATCTTCAAAAGTTATAATTACAGGGATTAAGTCGTGGCTATCTTAATCAATGGCTAGTGGGGTATTGTGCACATTACTAAATTTCTCACAGAGTTAGGCTAATAAGCCCTAACATAGGTTAGGCATATAAGCCCTAACAGTGATAATCGTCACTATTGGGTGACAGGACCCAATAGTGGTATGACCACCGTCACCATGAGGTGACACGGTGCCATATAACAATAAGGTAGGAACCATTGTAATCGCTCTTATGCTGTAATTTATAACTAAATGTTATTTTTATCAAAATAAATGATTCACTCAGTATTTCCCCGCTGACAAAACCTTTTTCAAACATGTTTCAGGTGATCTGTTGTAAAGCAAAGAAAAGTGTCGTGGAGCACTACAAGCTTAGAAAAGTGGCTCAATGTAAATAAATAAAAGAAACATGTTTTGAGAAATAAAGATTTCCTAGGGAAATTGCAGTATTGTAAATTATAGGGTTTTATCCCTAAATCTTGTAAACGGACAGTTTTAATATCAAAAGATCCTTCATTAAAAAGACTTCCGTTGTCGCCTAAATTAAATACCACGGGATTTCCTGTCTCGCGGCTCTGGACCGGGTCAAACCGGGGCCAAGGGCCGTGACATTGGCTGTTGTTGGACCTTTGGTTGTGGCTTAGCTTTTGAATCAGGTTCCAACTTCCTTATTGAATCTTTCTCCCCCTTTTGGGCATCGTCGTCATCTTTTTCAAAGATTGGTGTAGGGGATGAGCCAATAAGTTTGAGCAAAAGTTCCTTAATGCCCTGATGTCTTCTTGTGTATCTTTATACCTAGGATCAACCATAATTCTGATAAGCTCCATATGGGTGTTGTGGTTGATTTCAGACAGATTCTTCTGAACATGAAAGATGGGTTGCACTGACTTCCAAAGCTCATTAGCAATTTGCTGAGTACTAGGTTGACTTTTAGAAATCTCCATTATCTGCTTCATCATATCTTTCAGTTCAGCAACAGATGTTTCAACAGAAGACATTCTATTCGTCAAATCTTTATATCATAATTCATCACCTAATTTAATAGGATCATCTAAATTCCCACATGTGGTGGTTGTATTTGTTTTGATAATAGGAGAAGACTCCACTGGAGCAGAGGTTACAGTTGTAGCCTCAACAGTTGTTGCCTTCAAGGGAGTCTTAAGTATAAACCATTGTCCAACTGTAAATCAAAGGATTCAACAGTTGTAGTGGTTGCTCCACTTGAACTACCACCAAGAGTTTTGTAAAACTCAAGGGGTGTAACCTCCTCAACAGTTGTAGTGGCTGCTCCACATGGTACAATATTTTTTTTCCATTTACAAAAATTAGCACCCGTAGATGAAACAATTTTTTTCAATATACAATACCTAAGACAAAATACATGGAACAAAAGGAACGAGAGGTAACACTCTGGAGAAGAAGACTTGACTTAAAATGAACATAAAATAAAAGAAATGTTGCCAAATACATGACTTTTTCTTTAATCCAAACCTCCTAGAGAGAAAATGACATACAATTTTAATCCTATATCATCTTCTCTGTCTTCTCTTCCATGTAATGTTATCCATATGTAGCTGCAACTTTAAAGCTAAGAAAAACATCATTTTTTAACAATACAAACACAGTTTTTCCTTTCCTGTGACCATTAAAAAGGTTTTTCCCATTCTGTTTTCTACATCAACCCCGCCCTTTAGTTCTCACGCTCCTGTCTCAATCATAGCTATCTTGTCTATAGCTGCGGAGTTTCACTGTTTCCGAACTTGGGGGGAAGACTCCCTAACCCCTGGGTAGCTCGGAAAGCTAGTTCTTAAGCTACAGTTTCTAAGATCACTGAAGATATTTCTCATTTGAACATTTTTAGGTGCTCTCTCTTCTGCCATGAGCTCTCTCTCTCTCTCTCTCTCTCTCTCTCTCTCTCTTTTGTCATGATCTTAAAGAATTGAAACTAAAGTAAAAAGATCGATCGATCTTTTGAGTTTTCAAAATAGAAAGATTGAGGTTTTGAGTTTAGAAAGCAATGATTGTGCAGTTGAGTTTTCATGTCTGAAAACCGCTTTTCTTTGTCTTTTGTGTTTTCTTTCCTTGTGATTAGTTGCTTTTTAGGGTCAAAAGAATTCTATAACCATCTTGACTTAAGACAGAATGATTAATTTCAATATCAATATAAGGTACCATTTGAGACCTGTGAACAGTTTAAAAGAATTTAAAGCATTACATGGGTATTTATAGGTCAAACACATAACAATAAAAAACTGAAAAAAGTAATTATTAAAGTGGAAATGTCAGATTTAAAAAAATAGGTTGAAACATTATGCGCTCTCACCAGACTTCTGAGCCATTGGAGTCGGATCTCTCAAGCCCTTAAGCTAGTTATGAGCCAGCCATTTCCCAGCCATCTGTAGTGGCTGGCTTGACTTTTCCCATATTCTTGTAGCTTCTGAGCCGTTGTGGAAGGTTTTGTCCGCGTGTCACGTTCCGATTGATAGCCATCTCCCAATACTCCCTCCCAAGAGATGGGACGTGGCCATTTTTAAAAGAAGTCTTGGTAAGGGCTAATTTCCAGATATTCCCATGTTAAATAGAGTTTTCAATAAGTTTAGAAAAAATTGTCTTATACGTTATATTGTAATTTTCTTAAAAGTGTTTATTTAAAAAAATGTTATTTCATTAAATTACTAATTATTTCTTTAAACTATTATTAATTTTAAAAACATTGTTAAGTAGTGTTTTCAATAAATTAATAAAAAAGTCATATACGGCTAGTTAGGGTTATACACGTCTATTTTTTTAAATACGCTCCATATGATGTATGTAACCCTATACGCGTTGTATAGGACTTAACACAATTTCTAGATCTTCAAAATAAAACAATTTCTAGATCTTCAAATAGGGGAGTGGATCAACACACACACTTTCCCCTAAACACACACACGCACACTTTGTCTTAGAATTCTCTATCACTCTCTCTCTCATCTCTTATTGTGATTTTCGGCCAAATCAACATCAAAGGTTGGTGATATCCTTCTGTATCCTTGTATTTGTTGTTTAGCTTTGAATTTTTAATGTTTCTTTTAGGGTTTTTTTTATGTTGTATGGTGGTTTGTGTTAGGTAATTTTCAGAAAACCAGATGCTCAGAGAGGCGTGTAATCACTCTCAGATCAAATTATTTTGGTGGTTCACCCGTATAATTTAATCGGATACAACTCTAATTTTTCGAGTAATTGAACCAGGGTATGTGTGTCCGTGAAATTTTGTCTCAACCAGGAAAAACCTAATAAAAAAAATTGTCTACGAATTTTGCTTTTCTTGGGATGTAACTGCCTAATGGCAGTTATCTCTATTTTCATATAAAACTGCCAATAAAACTGCCATATAAACATTTCGAAAATGTGACGATTTCCAGAATATAAAATTTTCTGCCCCTTGGACCCCCGCCAAGGGGGCGTTGCCCCCTTGGAACCCCCATAGAGTACGGGCTCTGTCCGTACACTTCGAATTATAATGACTCAAACAAGCGTGCACTCCCGCACCTCCTAACTTGCCTGATGTGTTTTGTTATTTGCTTTGATCACCAGGTCAATGCCGATTACACTAAAGTATCTAACATTCCTCCCCATTTTAGCGTAATCTTTGATTAACTTAAACAAATTCACAACAATCAAACTTATGCATAAATGAAATACTGCGACGATTGAAACTCACATTAGTATATTACACATTCGAAATATTCGAATATAGGGGTGTCGCTAAGGATTGAACCCTTTCTATTCGGTGAATACATGAAGATAATTGTAACACCCCGAAAACGGGTTTGGTAATCAAACCCCATTAATACTAAAAGACGGGTAAAGTACCATTAGTGGGAAAAGTAACCCGGTAAATATTAGGATTTAAATAAATAATCCTAATATTAATTAAAAGCGGATAAGAACTTTCAAGAAATAAAATGGATAAAAGGCCCGAGTTAGCGGAACTTTCAAGAAATAAAATGGATAAAAGGCCCGAATAAACGGGTTAGAACTCTCGGGACTCACTAAGTTAACTAGGGGTAATTAACCTAGTTAATTATTTGTTTAAAAACAATAAAGAAGCATGGACTAGTAAGCCTTTTATAAACCATGGATAATTGAGGGACCAAAGTTGGACAATTGCAAACTTATGTTATTAAAACAAAAATTAAACACTAAACACACACTTAAGTGTGTGTCTCGTCGATTAGAACACAGGGGACGACCATGAGTTTTCTCTCAAACCCTAGTTTGTGCAATTTGATCAAATTGAAGGCCTAAATCAGTTCCAACTCAAAATCCGAGCATAGAATAGTGATCTCCTCTGAAAAAGGGGGTCATAAGGTATGTAAATTTCATAGAAAAGTTTCATCTAAATTTTTGGATGAACATAAGAAATTCGAAATTGATGTTGCATGATTGTTGTAGGGATGAATTTGAAGTGAAATAGTGCCTAAGAATAAACCCTAGTCATTAGATTGATGAAATTATGCTCAATACTTGTAAATTCCATAATCACCAATGTAGGTGATTAGTGGGTTTTGTAGAAACATGATAAACACTAGGATTAGGATGGTTATTCAAGTGTAATTTGAGTTCTTGGAAGTGATTTTAGAATATGATATGAAAAATTTACATGAACATGCTTAATTGATGTTAATCTTGGCTAAATGACAAGTTATGAACTTGATTGTAAATATGTAAAAATTATGCCCACTAGGTTCTTTTTAAAATGCCTGAATGAAATTGCGGTCTACTCGGTTGTGTATAAAACTTGATTATAATAGGTATTCAGATGAATGCTAAATAGTATGATCAAACGGGTCTCGCTTATAAAAGGGGACCCTTGGTTCTTGCGAAAATGAATAAAGAAACTTTTCACGATAATCACTTGAACTAGTTAAAGAAATTAGAAGTATAATGAATTTGATTAGAACATTGGTTAAAACGGTGTCCAAGAGATAACACCTACTGGATAATTAAGGAATGCTTAAACTAGTTGATAGATTTAATTATGCATTCCATATACTAATGGGCGTTTGACTTTAAAAAAAAAGTCAAACTGACAATAAATGAAAATTTGGTATAAATCCGTAAGATGGAAAATCGTATTTAGTTATGATTAATCTAACCACCTTGAGAATATTGAATAATAGTTGATACTCGACAAGCAAGGTGAAAGCTTGGGAAAGAAGCGGGTTAAACAGAGAGAGTACGCAAAAAATAAGCACAACCGGATGCAAGGTAAGTGAAACTTACACCTTTTGTAGAATACGTATCTATTCTATAAGTTATAAATACAATAGAGATAATATTTGAAATATGGTTACTGACGTGAAATGATACGGGTCGGAACTAAAAACAAGTGTTAAAAATCATAGTAATGGTAAAACGGGGTGGAACGGTAAATTAGTCACGAAAAGACTAAGATCAAATGAGTTTTCGAACGGCTACTTATTAAGTAAGCCTAAACTAATTAAAAAGGGTAAAACAGATCAAATGGTAATATTGATACCATTTGACAATTAGCGACTAATAAGTATATGTCGAGTCTCATGCTCGCAGGATGAACGGCTCGTGATTTGGCTATTCTATGAAATAGCAAACAAGTGAAGACAAGTTGTTAAAACAGGTCAATATGTTGATCCGAGCCAGGTACGCATAAATAGATCTATAGTTGAAAGTGATATTCTGGTCAAATAATTAGCGAAAGTCCTTTGTCGTAAAAGAGTTATAGGAAAAATCTTTTGTGAGTCAACGAAAGGTAAATTTGGGATTTGGGATTTTCTTTAGTTAAATCCACCACAACAATAGTTGTGGTAGAGAATAAGTAGGTATTTGAATTTGGAAATGCGAGGTGTGAAAAGAGAAGAGCGGATTTGATGCTTAGACGCTCAAAAATCCTCTAAACGGGTCAAAATGGATTACGCGCAAAACTCAGATATTGGACGCGTAATTCACAAAAGTCATGAATCCGAGATAAAGATTTTGAGTTAAATACTTGGGTGTATGATTTATGATTAACTAGAAACAAGTTTGTGATTTTAACATAAACAGGTCAAATAATAATAAAAAGGTGTTTATAAGCTTTAAGCTTATAAATCGGAATTTTATATGAACAAAGATGATAAACAGGTCTGTAATTTAATTACGGACGCGTAGGAAAAAGAGTCACATAAAACGGGTAAGTAGAATGAAAGTTATGACCATTTGAAGTTGATATTTTAGAAAACATGGAGCTGGATCTGCTGGAAACCAGCCTCCCCAGCGACACGCAACAGGAAGCCGAAATTCTGGCGCGACACGCGCAGGCGTTCGCGGCACGCGAAAGATCGAGAGGAGTCTGTCTCGTGGCGTGACAGACTTAATTCTGAATTTTTAATTTGTTTTTGTTTGTTCGATACTAGAACTTGATTATACTATTATCTAAGATATCAAAACTAACTTTTAAGTTGGTCTTGATCGTAGGTGAATATCAGGAGTACCGGATGAAGATCAAGCTCAACATAGAACCAAATTCGATGTAGTTACAAGCTTCCGCACATAGTTTAGTCGTTATTCTAAAAAGGCAAATTGCCGCTGATCATGATGTAACGTTTTTAAAATTTAGAAATGTTTTAATTGACTTGTATTTTCAATTTATATGTAATCATAATTACATGTTTATTTTCGTAAATTATACGAAAATTGTAAGATAATAGGAAGGGTGTTACAATAATATACACAAGTTTACATACTCTAATATTCTTTATTGACAATGTTTTTACTAGCCTGTGTCCCATCCTTCAATGAGCATATCAAAGCCAACTCCTAGGTAGCTCTTTATTCTTGCTCATGCATATGCAATTTTTCAAAGAACTATTAAGAAGAAAACCTTTAACCTCTTTTAACTTGCAGGTTTGAAAACATACCTTGGGATGATGCTACTATTGTGTTCCAATTTCTAGATGTTAAGCTTTCCGCATTGAATTCAGCACCTAATGTCAGATTAGGTGGGAATTGGGTATCTCAACACAAGAAATCTCATGTGGACTTTAATCCCATCCCTACAGGCGCCTTGTGCAAAAGATCTCTACATAACTCTTTGGTTAAGTGGTCGGCTAAATTTTGTTGAGTTCTCACAAACTCCACTGATATCACCCCATGCATGATGAGCTCAAGAATCATCTTGTGTCTAACACATAAGTGTCTAGACTTCCTTTTATACACTTGGCTATAGGCCTTAGCCAAGGTAGCCGCACTATCACATCTAATAGATATTGGTGATATAAGTTTAGGCCACAATGGAATCTCATAAATCAAGTTTCTTAGCCCCTCAGCTTCTTTGCCAGCTACGGCTAATGCTATAAACTCAGACTCCATTGTCGAATCAGTTATGCAAGTCTGTTTCTTAGATGCCGAAGATATGGCACCTCCTCCAAGCAGAAAAGTCCATCCACTTGTGGAAGAATGATCTTCCTTGTTGTTAATCTAACTTGCATCCGAATAACCTTCTAAAACTTAAGGAAATCCAGTATAAGTCAAACCATATTTCATGGTTCCTTTCAAGTACCTAAATACTCAATTTATTGTTTGCCAATGACTTGCACCTGGATTGGTAGTATACCTACTAAGCTTTCTAACAGCATAAGCTATTTCTGCTCTAGTGCTAATCATGGCATACATGAGAGATCCAATGGCCCTTGAATATTCAAGTTGGCTTACAGCTACACCTTCATTAGGTGAGAGCTTAAAAGCTTGATCCATTGGAGTGTTAACTTGAGAACTATCATGAAAATTAAATTTTTCAATATCTTCTAAATATAATGAGATTGAGAGATCGATATGCCATTGTTCTCCTGTTTGATCCTTATAGCAAGGATAACTTCCATCTCCCCCATGTCTTTCATGTCAAAACAAGATGACAAAAATTTCTTTGTTTTATCAACTTGATCCTGGTCAGTACCAAAGATCAACATGTCATCTACATATAGACAAATTATGACTCATTTCCTAGAATCATCAAATTGCTATATACTTCTGGGATTGGAGTAGTCAACACGTACACAACTTTCAGGGTTGTGAGAAGAAAGTGTATCTTCTTCTGCCACCGACGGAAATCCTTCCCTTCGAACTTCTCCAGTTTGTCAGACTTGCTTGTTATATCCTTTATTGATCTGCTTGCCATCTTCACATGAATAATTTGATCTTCGTTGGCAATTTTCAGAAAACCGGATGATCAGATAGGCATGTAATCACTCTCAGATCAAATTATTTTGGTGGTTCACCCGAATAATTTAATCGGATACAACTCTGATTTTTTGAGAAATTGAACTAGGGTATGTGTGTCTGTGAAATTTTGTCTGAACCAGGAAAAAACGTAATAAAAAATTGTCCATGAAATTTGGGTTTCTTGGGATGTAACTGCCTAATGGCAGTTATCTTTATTTTCAGACAAAACTGCCAGCTCGACCCCAGCCAGGGGCTCTGCCCTTGGACCCCTCTAGGGGCTGCCGCCCCTTGGACCTTGCTCCCAATTGCGCTGCCCTCGGACACCCGCCAAGGGGGAGTTGCCCTCTTGGAACCCCCGTAGAGTACGGGCTCCGCCCATACACTTCGAATTATAATAACCCAAACAAGCGTGCACTCCCACCATACACTTCGAATTATAATAACCCAAACAAGCGTGCACTCCCGCACCTCCTAACTTGCTTGATGTGTATTATTATTCACTTTGATCACCAAGTCCATCCTATTACACTAAAATATCTAACAATTTGGTGGTGGGTTGACAGTGGGGCTGCGGTGGTTAGATGGTGGGGATGTAGTGATTCGACGGTGGGATAGGGTTTGGTAGTGGTGGTGCCGCGCGCGCACGAGGGTTGGTGGTGGTGATGTTCGCGACACGTTTTTTGAGATGGGCCCAAGTAGTTTAAATAATTATTGATTTAAAAATTAAATAATAAATTAAGTTATAAAATAGAAGTCAAATACGTAGATTGAGATAACCCTAGATAATTTAGACTTAACACGTAGATCGAGACAACTTCAAATAATTTAGACTTGACGCGTAGATCGAGACGAACCCGTATAATTTAGAGTTGAGACGTAGATTCGAGACGGACCCGTAAAATATAGACTTGACACATAGATCGATACGGACCTGTAAAATTTAGACTTTACACGTATATCAAGACGAACCCGTATAATTTAGACTAGATACGTAGATCAAGACAGACCTATATAATTAGGTCTTGACACGTCGATTGTCACACCCTGTCTTTTGCGGAAGCGTATGATGTGTGACTGGTTTAATATCATTGCATTCAATCGTAATAAACAACTACATGATCAAAACGATGTTCATCCATTCATAAAATTTATGTATTACAAACATTGTTTATTCAAATTTTTAAAACACAACCTTCGACTAGGTTACAACCCAACAAAAGTGGATGACATCTAAACTTCTAGTTATGACACCTACGTTCAAGATCCATCCTGTTACCTGAAATACATGTAATTTTGGAAAATATCAACAAAAAGTTGAGCGAGTTCATGCATATAGTTTGTGTACTGTAATTGTTGTAAATCTTTGAGAGACTCTTTTGTAAACATATATGAAAAACGTGTATGAACATGACTGTTTTACAAGAACTTTTAAGGCATGTGAGGACATGGGGAGTACTTGTTATGACTCCTTGTCGGAATACTCGTTCTGATTCCTTGTCGGAATACTCGTTCTGATTCCTTGTCTGTGTCGATTACCCTCGACTGTGTCGATTAACCTCGACTGTGTCGATTAACCTCGACTGGGACTCTGAAGCACTACTAGGTACTAGTTGTGAACATGAGTGGGGTTCGGTCGTACCCGTTAGATCTAACCCTCGTCCCTAATTAACGAATGTTTTTAATGGCTTGGTACTAGTTTTCACCAAGACTTTATGGCATTTTTAGTAATTAGTCTATGCTCACATGATCTAGTATTTCATGGCGTTTGATACCGTTTAAGCATTTGTAACATGTATTTCACCCCCGAGAGTTATAAAACCAAAAAAAAAAAACAGTTAAAGAAAAGGGGGAGCATGAACTCACTGTTTTGCGTCTTCAGTACTCATAACTCAAATCCCGTCAGCATACGACTACCTACAATGTGCTAGGGTCTATTAGACGAGCGGGTCGTGCCTTGTCTTAGTATTCATGTTTTGAGTTACGTTTTCTTTATGTCTTTACATCATCCAGAGTTATAATACTTTTCAAGTATTTGTTTTCGTGTTTCCTTCCCAAGGATGGGAGTATTTCATACACGTATTCTTGTATTCTTGTATTTGTAGTTTCCAAAATAATATATTTTGACTTAGAAAATATACGTAGACTTGTTTTGTCCAAAAATAATGTATGGTCAAGAAAATATATATTTTTCTTCAAAAATCATATATCTTCTGAAATTTTCTAGGAAAATAAATTTGTACTTTCAAAAGTAATATATTTCCTTTTTGTCGAAAATATGATATACTTTGTAATAATAACGAAAATCATATTTTCACCTCTTTCGTTTCCAAAATAATAATTTCCAAAAATATATTTGTAATGGTATTTTCCGGAATATTTTATAAGTTACGTTCTTGTTCGGTTGTCAATATTTAAGCGTGTAACTTATATACTTTATTCCTTGTAATTTTTGGTATTATTTTGGTGTTGTAAGTTCTTGGTATTTGTAAGTTATATTAGTTTCCCTAAAATAATATAACTATTTCACATAATCACACCCAATGTCTTTAATGTAAATATATATATCCTAAATACATATTTACCGATTTTTATTTGTAAAAACCAACCTCCAATGCTTGTATTTTTGTTACAAAAAGCTATGGCAAAGTTTATATGGAAAATCATAGTTAAAAATACACTTGTAAACACTTGTTTAGAAGATATTTTCTAAGCGTTGGTATTTTTTTTAGAAAATTTTTGCCATAGTTTCCCCTGAAAATGGAGGTTTCCATGCTTTCAAGCATATTATTTTCTTTTGTAAAATCATCACCAATCATCAACAAATCATTCAACACTTACCATATGTCAAAAATATGAAATTTACACTATGACATGAACTTGAAAATTTACAAAAATTTGTAGTAATTACTAGTGTGTTTAGTAAGCTTAGTTACCCTTTAAAGTGTGGTTGTTTATTTGAAAACATCATTTTTGAAGAATTTAGATCTTTACAACTTGTAAAATATTTTTCTAAAAATATTTCTTCTTGCATTTTTCTTGTTAAATACATGTTTATACACTTGATTAACCACTAAAAGTGTGATTGGTTTCTTTAAGAACCAAGTTTATGTAAATCTTGTAATTTAACTTAGTTTCTTGAGAAAACTAGTTTTGTAATCACCCATTTACAAGATTCATAACATGTTTCATAATTCATCATACACAAAAATAAGTTTATTTTCAAGTTCATGTTTAACATAAAGGATGATCATTAAAAATTTCTCAAGATCTATCCATTCACTTGCCAGATCATGTGTTTAATCATCATCTAGCAAGCTTCATATGGTGATTTACACCACAAACACAAAAAATCATCAAACAAACTCAATACATACACTAGAACAACTTGATCTTCATGTTTTAGAGCTTAATGTTCATGTTTATGCTTATGTTTCTTTATGATCTTTAGTTTACCAAGTTACTTCATACTTTAACCACTAAAATTGTGAGTAAGAACAAGATCAAAGAGGCTTACTACTAGCACTATGGCTAGGGAAGAACTCAAGTTGATGAAGATGATAAACTAGGTGGATAAAAGCACTAGAGAGAGTTCCTTCAAGTTCCGTTGCTTGCAACCTTCTTAGATAGGCCCGAGACACCTTAGATTCACCTTGGATTACTTGGAATTGGATTGAAAATGAAGGTTGTGTGGAGGGTTGTTGTGGCCGTGAGCTAGAGGGGAAAGAAGGAGAAGATGTGGTGTGTGAAATGGTTAAGTATTTAGTCTCATTGTCCTTATAATCTTCACCCAACATTAGATGGTATAAGGCATCTTATGTGTGGCATATTCCAAACACAATCTATTAAAATATGCAAAAAATCCCCAAATGGGACCTCCTTGTAACCGGCCCAACTATGGGGGGGGGGTATTGGTTAGTTTCTAACTTCTAGTCAAGGGTGTTAGTTAGATATAAGGTGCAAGGTTTAGTGTTTAAGGTGTTATGGTGTTTTATGGTGTATTATGGTGTTGGATGATCATAACTAGCTTTAATACACTAAAACAATGCTTCTAGTGAAAATTTGATGTTTCGGGTAGTGTCCGGCTGTTCCGTTGGTTACCGGCTCGTTAAAGTGCTAAATAGCGTAGTTTAGTGTGCTTTATGTAGTCTTTTATGACAGTTTCGATTCCCGACACTTAGGAAAGTATTTTGGACCATTAAACCATTTTTCTGCATTATAATTGGATGTTTAAATGCTGAAAATAGCTTAGTTGTAGTTATTTTCTGCAGAATTCTGCACTTTTAGTGTGTTTTAGGCACTTTCCGACATTTTTGTCTGTCACTTAGGCATGCAGTTTTGTGGTCATACTAGGCCTCAAAATATTGTCTGTCTATGTACTGAACGTCGTCAGTATTATTATTATTTTTTTGTTTGTCTAATAATGGTGCCAATTCTGTTATGTGCATTATTAGCACTATATCGTGTTGCATGTAGCAACGAATATGAAATGCCATTGTATGTATATAACATTAATCAAAAATTCATTTGTCCTGTAAACTAGATCATGCACAATTATTTAAGCACAGATTACTGTTCAACTAGTGTACGGAATGTACGGAAAAGTGATGGTTGTCACATCGATTGTGACGAACCCATGGAAGACTTCACAAGCAGTTCTAGATTGACTAATATAATTTAGGATTTACACGTTTATCGAGATTTGACACATGTTTATATTTATTATTGCAGATATGTGGTCATCAGATGAGGAGGGTGATATACCGGTAGGATTCGATGAGATTGCCGGGGGTGAGTGTTCGTAGTACAAGTATATGCAGTATGCACATGGTAGTTAGGAATGAAAGAGGTTCCTAAAGTTCAATCAGATGAGGGTTGGGCGGTAGGGGGCGTTGTCCTGGGATGTGTTGCGGGGTGTAGGGGTTGAGGAGAGGGCATTTTAATGCGTTGAAATCCCTTTGGGTTCGTTAGTTTGACACTGTAGCTGGGTCGTCTCATCAACCGATGATGGTGGGGCTTCTCTCTATGTTCTGATTTAGTCACAACTTGCTTACCTGCCTCCGAAGGTATCTTTAAGTCTTTTTGGGCAACGACGAATAGCTTTACTTTACGCTCGTCTCCGATTTGTATGATGAACCGAAGATGGTCACCGACTTATACACCACCGTGGTCCTATCTATCTCGATGATAATCTTATTGCTTGGTGATACATGATCGGTGGTGGTTCCTTTGTTAAGAAGATAGGAGCCTTGATGCTTCCTTCGATATATACATTATTGCATTCGCACGTCCATCGCTAGATGTGGCAAGAGCAATGAGTGGGTCACAAAGGCCGACCTATTCTATTTTCATTTTTTATTCTTGGGCAAGTCGTTCGCCCTCCATCGTTGCTTGGCGGAATATTTCGCCTCATACTACCGCAGGTAGCGGTGTAGCCGTATGTACGGAACAATGTTCATCACTACTATCGTCCAACATTATGACCAGCGTATACTGGCCACGTTGACGACTTGCCACTGCCATCACTTCACATTTTTTGGATACGAGGACGATGACAGGGATGTACATAATAATGAACTTTGATGATACTGGATATAGCTTTGTCGGGAGGATGGTCAGAACTTTATACCGGAACCGTTAGTACATCAGTCACTTAGGCATGCAGTTTTGTGGTGCTTACTTCCCTACACATTATACTAGTGTAATACATCGTCTCTGGCTCATAATGGGCCTCAAAATATTGTCTGTCTATGTACTGAACGTCGTCAGTATTATTATTTAATTTTTTTTTGTCTAATAATGGTGCCAATTCTGTTCTGTGCATTAGTAGCACTATATCGTGTTGCATGTAGCAACGAATATGAAATGCCATTGTATGTATGTTACAGTAATAAAAAAATTCATTTGTCCTGTAAACTAGATCATGCACAATTATTTAAGCACAGATTACTGTTCAACTAGTGTACGGAATGTACGGAAAAGTGACGGGTGTCACAGTCTCCCCCCGTTAAAAGTATTTCGTCCCGAAATTCAAGCGATGCCATTGGTCGCAGGGGAGTTGTGAATTGAATGTTGTCACTTAGATTCATGATTTGTCTTCATGTTCCCATGTACTCTGGGCAATGTTATGTATTCTGTCGTACTCAAGTAAATCAATTATGTCTTTTCGTTGTTTTGTGGACTCTTGGTCCGTAACCTTAAGAGGTTCTATAGTATTGTGGACTCTTGGCTCGAAACCTTAACAGGATTTATAGTAATTTTGTCATTTGTCATTGACGTGAATCTTATTTGTGGGAACAACGACTGTTCCTTGAGTCAGACTCCTCTAAAGACTAAACATATGAATGTGTCGCGATCTCTACTAATCTTTTTCTGGAAGTTTCATCTTGTGTGCAATGGTTCCGATCCCTACACCGGGGATTGACCCTTTTCGTTTTCCAAATCACATCATGCATTCTCTAGGCGAGGCTCCCATTTAAGTCATACTTCTTTATCTCAAATTCTTACGGTTTCTGCCGCTCATCGGTGCAATCTTTCTGTATTATGCGGGCTGTTTCGACATGATCACATATCTGAACGATCTTGCCTCTAGTTTTTCCTGAACTGACTCGGGCCAGTAGATTGCTTATTCCCGGTCTCTGATCAACACGACGGGGATCTACTTATAATGTTCCATCTCAAGCGTCACACGAAGCGGTTTGAACGACGGTGTGATAAATACTGTTGTAGGAAGACTTCACTAAGGGCAAGTGAGTGTTCCAACTTTTCATCAAAGTTTATCACACAATTACGTATCATGTCCATACAGTTTGCATCATTCAGTAGCTTAGTCCATCTATGTTAATATTTAAGTTCTTACGATCAACGGTGTGCTGCAGTCTTTGTGATCAGTAGAGATCGTGCAGCGTTTTCTTTCAGGTAATGACGTCAAATTTGCAGCATGCAATACTGTATCTAGCTCAAGGTTTCTTCTTATGATTCCTTAATCAATGTGCCGCGTATGCAATGTTGTGGTCTCGTTGTATCGATGCGCAATCGAGACTTTGTCGAGAAGCGTCACATAGTTGCAACTCTAGCTCCTTAGCTCTTGGTTGCAGGGTTGGCATGAATTTCGTTCTTATCCACCATGTATCTTAAAGTTCTTACTTCACGAACTCGAAATCCGCCTTCCGTCGTTATAGCACATAACTGTTCTTTTCTCTAAGAGTTGCATGGTAATTTGCAGCTGTTGCCTACGACCTTCCTTGGTCGTTAGCCATATAAGAATGTAGTCAACCAATATAATCATGATCTATCTAGGTATGGCTTACACGTTCGATTCATGAGGTCCATGAATATAGTCGATGCATGTGTTAAGCCAAATGGTATGACAAGGGACTCATAATGCTCGAAGTGAGTCCTAAAGGTCGTTTTAGGATATTTCTTTCTTGTATTCACAGTTGTGGACATCCTGTCCTCAAGTTGATCTTTGAGTGGTAACTAGAACCTTACGATTGGCCTGTTCATGTCATCATCCTTTGTAAAGGATACCAATCCTTGATATCTAATTCCCTGGAATTTATGCAAAAATGGAAACTATCAACTTTCCCTTTGTGTCCTTAACTAAGGGCGTCATATCCTTAATTTCCTCTGTCTAGCAGCTCTTGCAGTTATATCGGAGGCTCATGCTTTGCGGACGAAGCTAGTCGGTAAGGCGTCATTCGGCACTGGTGCCGCTTCTCGCACGAGGCTCATCTTAAACCTCTTTTGTCGCTGCGGAGGGGCGTTCCTGGCAAGTCTTCAGAAAAGGCTTCTGGAACTTCTTTCATCACGGGGATGTTCCTAGGATCTATACTTGGATATCCAATCCATGCTGATTATCATATTATGACTTCTCAAGTCAACGGTAATAGAAGGTTCCGGCCTTCTGAGTCCCTAAATACAATCCTTGATTGCTTCGTCTACTTAAACTAGCCTTCCATATGCCCATTTCTAAAGAATACGGGACGTCTATTTTACTCGAAACTAGACCAAGCAGTTTCTTAAGTTCTAAGCATACAAAATTAAAGTTGATGCCAGTGTTAATAAAAAATAGATGCATAAGGTTGGTTAATAGGGAACGTACCCGTAACTGCATCTGGATCCTGGCGCGCTTCACGAGCTCCGATCGTGAAAGCCCTTTCTTGCTTGTTTCTTTCTAGGGCAATCTTTCCTAAAGTGCCTTGCTTCACCACATGTGTAAGAACTTGGTACTCTAGCTTTATTTCTTCCATCTGGGTCCTTTGCCCAACAGGCATCCTTGCTGTGCCCTTCTTTTCCACACTTCCTGCACTTAGGCCTCAGACATCGACCTTTATGGTGAGAATTGCATTCCCCACACCTTGGCTTAGTCCCGGAGTAATCTTTACTGCAGGCTTTATTAGTGGCTCCAACAGTTTTCTTGCCATGCGGCGGATTCACTTTCTTTCTTTTGTTTGCTTTAGAGCTCGCATAGCTGACTTGGGTGCTTATCTTTAAGTTTGAAGACTTCCTCTTCTTGTTGCCTGATGACTCCATATGAGTCTCTTTCTTGTTATCCTCAGATTCCGAAAATTTTCCCATGCGCAGAGCTTCTTCAGTAAGAGTGACACTCAAATCGATAGCCTCTACGATGGTCGAGGGTTTTGAGGTAGTAACCAAGCTCCTAATTTGGGGTGCAAGTCCCCAAATGAATCGTTCAATCCTTTTGAATTCCGGTTTAACTAAGTAGGGGACGACCCTAGACAAGTCGTGAAATCGCTGGACATATTCAGGAATCTTCGGTCCATCCATTTTCAAGTTCCAGAACTCCACCTCGAGCTTCTGGATTTCATCCCTAGAACAGTATTTCTTTTCCATCATTTCCTTGAGCTCATCCCAGCTCAGTGCATAAGCAGCATCTGCACCAAGGGTTTGAACCTGAAGGTTCCACCAGGAGAGTGCGCCATCCAAAACAACCCTAAGATAAAGGTAACTCTCTGCGGGGGTGAACAGTTACTCATTCTTAGAATGGAGTCAGTCTTTTCTTCCCAACGTAGAAATGCAACGGCACCTCCTGTGCCATCAAAATTCAATGGCCTGCAGTCCAGAAATTGTTTATAGGTGCAACCAGTTGGGGGGTTATTTCTAGGAGCGCCACCGCTGTGTTTGGAGCGGAGGGCTTCATGTCGTGCAATTGCCTGTGCGATACGTTCTTGAAGTTCAGCTTCTGTTCTTGGTAACGTACTGGTGTTTGTGTCTCGTCTGGGCGGCATTCTTTTCTGTTAAAAATATGGGATGGATTAGACAACATTCCATAATTGTCTATAGCACCATAAGTAAACATGTAATCACCCACTATCACATGTATATATAATCATCATTGTATGAGCGAGGAAACGATTACTGAGCCTTGACATAGGCTTGGTGACTTGGATTATTGTTTGTAACAATGTATTCGAGGCTACATCACCTTGGTCATACAAGTTTTATAAAGTGGTAGAGTGTATCGTCACTGAATCTTTCTGAATGTTATTCCTCCTCTCTTGCTTAAATATTGTTCCTCAAACGTCTCGTACACGGGTAGTCACGAAGTAGGCAAGACAGGTTTCCTACTTTATAAAGTGCTAAAGCACTGGTCTAGGTATTGTCCTACCATTTGAAGGTTTGAACACCTAGAGTTTATTTTTGTGATCGTTAGCTTGGCCTGCAGAGTCCACCAGGATTTCCATGCACTACAAGACGTTATTACGTGGGACCCCGTAATAATAAATTGTCTTGTACAGTTACCCTAATTTCCTCTCATCCAAGCAGATGATCATTCAAGGAGGGGACACTACTGTCCTTATACCTCTGTCATGGGAAGGACCATTGCGATGGTCCATGCGCTAACACTCGTTATCGTTACGCGCGTATAGGCACGATGATAGGAATAAAGAGAATTCCTAGTAGTTTTAGGGGCACCTTTGAGATGAATACTTCATCTTCCTTTTCTGGCCAAGTATGTCGTCAATCTTGCTTCACATAAGCCGCAGGGATCTCGTCCCGTTGATTTAGAATTCATTCAAGGTTGCCGCCTCTGCCTTGTCATCATCACCGTAGTTAGGCACCTTCACGATCGAGAGGGAAGAGCAGCCATCTCCTATGGAAGCAAGCTCAGAATCTTGTCTGGTAATTACTCTAGCTATGAGCTTTGCAATGAACGCCAGGTCGATAGCTTCATCGTGCGAGTTGCGTACAGTAATAGGTGTCGGAGTCGAAAGTATCTTGTTCACGTCAATAATTATTCCGTACACTTATTTGTATGTATGTATTGATAAACAATATATTACTTAGCAAAAATAGGCATTTTGATCATATCACGTATAACTCTCGTTTTTTTTTTGGGGGGGGGGGGGTCATTTTTCTAGTCGTTGATTCACGACAGAAACACTACTTGGTACTCGTTCTCACCAAGAGTGTATTTTAATTTTGGCAAGTCTAACTCGTGTAGACTATGCCTTGGTTGGCACCTTATCTTGAGGGGAATTCCCTACTAATGTCCTTCCCTTGTCTCTTTTTGAAAAGTGTTTGACTCGTGAATCTTGACGCTTACGTGAATGCAGTGAAAACCTTTTTGTAAAACGTTTTCGTGAGAGAACTCTTGTGATTGTAGTCTAGACTCAAGAAGGAATCCTAGTTCACTACAATCGAAGCTCTGATACCAAACTGTCACACCCTGTCTTTTGCGGAAGCATATGATGTGTGACTGGTTTAATATCATTGCATTCAATCGTAATAAACAACTACATGATCAAAACGATGTTCATCCATTCATAAAATTTATGTATTACAAACATTGTTTATTCAAGTTTTTAAAACACAACCTTCGACTAGGTTACAACCCAACAAAAGTGGATGGCATCTAAACTTCTAGTTACGACACCTGCGTCCAAGATCCATCCTGTTATCCTGTTACCTGAAATACATGTAATTTTGGAAAACATCAACAAAAAATTGAGCGAGTTCATGCGTCTAGTTTGTGTATAGTAATTGTTGTAAATCTTTGAGAGAGACTCTTTTGTAAACAGATATGAAAAACGTGTATGAACATGAATGTTTTACAAGAACTTTTAAGGCGTGTGAGGACATGGGGAGTACTTGTTATGACTCCTTGTCGGAATACTCGTTCTGATTCCTTGTCGGAATACTCGTTCTGATTCCTTGTCTGTGTCGACTACCCTCGACTGTGTCGATTAACCTCGTCTGGGACTCCGAAGCACTACTAGGTACTAGTTGTGACCATGAGTGGGGTTCGGCCGTACCCGTTAGATCTAACCCTCGTCCCTAATTAACGAATGTTTTTAATGGCTTGGTACTAGTTTTCACCAAGACTTTATGGCATTTTTAGTATTTAGTCTATGCTCACCTGATCTAGTATTTCATAGGCGTTTCATACCGTTTAACATTTGTAACATGTATTTCACCCCCGAGAGTTATAAAAATAAAAAACAGTTAAAGAAAAGGGGGAGCATGAACTCACTGTTTTGCGTCTTCAGTATTCGTAACTCAAATCTCGTCAGCAAATACGACTACCTACAATGTGCTAGGGTCTATTAGACGAGCGGGTCGTGCCTTGTCTTAGTATTCATGTTTTGAGTTACGTTTTCTTTATGTCTTTACATCATCCAGAGTTATAATACTTTTCAAGTATTTGTTTTCGTGTTTCCTTCCCAAGGATGGGAGTATTTCATACATGTATTCTTGTATTCTTGTATTTGTAGTTTCCAAAATAATATATTTTGACTTAGAAAACATACGTAGACTTGTTTTGTCCAAAAATAATGTATCGTCAACAAAATATATATTTTTCTTTAAAAATCATATATCTTCTGAAATATTCTAAAAAAAAATATTTTTACTTCCAAAAGTAATATATTTCCTTTTTTTCGAAAATATGATATACTTTGTAATAATAACGAAAATCATATTTTCACCTCTTTCGTTTCCAAAATAATATTTACCAAAAATATATTTGTAATGGTATTTTCCGGAATATTTTATAAGTTACGTTCTTGTTCGGTTGTCAATATTTAAGCGTGTAACTTATATACTTTATTCCTTGTAATTTTTGGTATTATTTTGGTGTTGTAAGTTCTTGGTATTTGTAAGTTATATTATTTTCCCTAAAATAATATAACTATTTCACATAATCACAGACAATGTCTTTAATGTAAATATATATCCTAAATACATATTTACCCATTTTTATTTGTAAAAACCAACCTCCAATGCTTGTATTTTTGTTACAAAAATCTATGGCAAAGTTTATATGGAAAATCATAGTTAAAAATACACTTGTAAACACTTGTTTAGAAGATATTTTCTAAGTGTTGGTAATTTTTTTAGAAAATTTTGCCATGGTTTACCCTGAAAATGGAGGTTTCCATGCTTTCAAGCATATCATTTTCTTTTGTAAAATCATCACCAATCATCAACAAATCATTCAACACTTACCATATGTCAAAAATATGAAATTTACACTATGTCATGAACTTGAAAATTTACAAAAATTTGTAGTAACTTACTAGTGTGTTTAGTAAGCTTAGTTACCCTTTAAAGTGTGGTTGTTTATTTGAAAACATCATTTTTTGAAGAATTTAGATCTTTACAACTTGTAAAATATTTTTCTAAAAATATTTCTTCTTGCATTTTTCTTGTTAAATACATGTTTATACACTTGATTAACCACTAAAAATGTGATTGGTTTCTTTAAGAACCAAGTTTATGTAAATCTTGTAATTTAACTTACTTTCTTGAGAAAACTAGTTTTGTAATCACCCATTTACAAGATTCATAACATGTTTCATAATTCATCGTACACAAAAATAAGTTTATTTTCAAGTTCATGTTTAACATAAAGGATGATCATTACAAATTTCTCAAGATCTATCCATTCACTTGCTAGATCATGTGTTTAATCATCATCTAGCAAGCTTCATATGGTGATTTACACCACAAACACAAAAAATCATCAAACAAACTCAATACATACACTAGAACAACTTGATCTTCATGTTTTAGAGCTTAATGTTCATGTTTATGCTTATGTTTCTTTATGATCTTTAGTTTACCAAGTTACTTCATACTTTAACCACTAAAATTGTGAGTAAGAACAAGATCAAAGAGGCTTACTACTAGCACTATGGCTAGGGAAGAACTCAAGTTGATGAAGATGATAAACTAGGTGGATAAAAGCACTAGAGAGAGTTCCTTCAAGTTCCGTTGCTTGCAACCTTCTTAGATAGGCCTGAGACACCTTAGATTCACCTTGGATTACTTGGAATTGGATTGAAAATGAAGGTTGTGTGGAGGGTTGTTGTGGCCGTGAGCTAGAGGGGAAAGAAGGAGAAGATGTGGTGTGTGAAATGGTTAAGTATTTAGTCTCATGGTCGTTATAATCTTCACCCAACATTAGATGGTATAAGGCATCTTATGTGTGGCATATTCCAAACACAATCTATTAAAATATGCAAGAAAATCCCAAAATGGGACCTCCTTATAACCGGCCCAACTATGGGGGGGGGGTGGGTATTGGTTAGTTTCTAACTTCTAGTCAAGGGTGTTAGTTAGATATAAGGTGCAAGGTTTAGTGTTTAAGGTGTTATGGTGTTTTATGGTGTATTATGGTGTTGGATGATCATAACTAGCTTTAATACACTAAAACAATGCTTCTAGTGAAAATTTGATGTTTCAGGTAGTGTCCGGTTGTTCGGTTGGTTACCGGTTCGTTAAAGTGCTAAATAGCGCAGTTTAGTGTGCTTTATGTAGTCTTTTATGACAGTTTCGATTCCCGACACTTAGGAAAGTATTTTGGACCATTAAACCATTTTTCTGCATTATAATTGGATGTTTAAATGCTGAAAATAACTGAATTTTAGTTATTTTCTGCAGAATTATGCACTTTTAGTGTGTTTTAGGCACTTTCCGGCACTTTGTCTATCACTTAGGCATGCAGTTTTGTGGTCCTTACTTCCCTACACACTATACTAGTGTAATACATCGTCTCTAGCTCATACTGGGCCTCAAAATATTGTCTGTCTATGTACTGAACGTCGTCAGTATTATTATTATTTTTTTGTTTGTCTAATAATGGTGCCAATTCTGTTCTGTGCATTATTAGCACTATATCGTGTTGCATGTAGCAACGAATATGAAATGCCATTGTATGTATATAACATTAATAAAAAAATCATTTGTCCTGTAAACTAGATCATGCACAATTATTTAAAGCAAAGATTATTGTTCAACTAGTGTACGGAATGTACGGAAATTGACGGTTGTCACATCGATTGTGACGAACCCATGGAAGACTTCATAAGCAGTTCTAGATTGACAAGTATAATTTAGGATTTACACGTTTATCGAGATTTGACACATGTTTATTTTTATTATTGCAGATATGTGGTCGTCAGATGAGTGTTCGTAGTACAAGTATATGCAGTATGCACATGGTAGTTAGGAACGAAAGAGGTTCCTAAAGTTCAATCAGATGAGGGTTGGGCAGTAGGGGGCGTTGTCTTGGGATGTGTTGTGCGGGGTGTAGGGGATGAGGAGAGGGCATTTTAATGCAGTGAAATCCCTTTGGGTTCGTTAGTTTGACATTGTAGGTGGGTCGTCTCATCAACCGATGATGTGGGGTTACTCTCTATGTTCTGATTTACTCACGACTTGCTTACCTGCCTCCGAAGGTATCTTTAAGTCTTTTTGGCTAACGACGAATAGCTTTAGTTTTCGCTTGTCTCCGATTTGTATGACGAACCGAAGATGGTCACCGACTTATACACCACCATGGTCCCATCTATCTCGATGATAATCTGATTGCTTGGTGATACATGATCGGTGGTGGTTCCTTTGTTAAGAAGATAGGAGCCTTGATGCTTCCTTCAATATATGCATTATTGCATTCGCAGGTCCATCGCTAGATGTGGCAAGAGCAATGAGTGGGTCACGAAGGCCGACCTATTCTATTTTCATTTTATATTCTTGGGCAAGTCGTTCGCCCTCCATCGTTGCTTGGCGGAATATTTCGCCTCATACTACCGCAGGTAGCTGTGTAGCCGTATGTACGTAATAATGTTCATCACTACTATCGTCCAACATTATGACCAGTGTATACTGGCCACGTTGACGACTTGCCACTGCCAGCACTTCACATTTTTTGGATACGAGGACGATGACAGGGATGTACATAATAATGAACTTTGATGATACTGGATATAGCTTTGTCGGGAGGATGGTCAGAACTTTATACCGGAACCGTTAGTACATCAGTCACCATTGCAGGCTGAGCTTGTTGAAATAGTTGATGTTGTTGAGCCACCGTTGGTCGCGCAGTAAAGCTGCCACATCATCCTTCGCGCGTTTATCATGCGGTGAGGTTGCTTGCATCTACAACGTGTCTCCTTGAGAGGCTTGTGGCGGGTTAGGACCAGTAGATCCAGCTCCTGATACAAAAGGATCAGCTGATCGATCGCGTGGAGGATTGTGTGGCGTGGATGATGGAGAGCGATGCCGAGAGGCGTAGCGCTGCGGGTATGCCAGTTCTAGCCCAACCAACACCACGAGTGTATCCAGATGTGGGCTTATCAAGCATGCATGCCGTGACACCCTACACGTGGGTCGGTACGTCACCCATGCATGTAGGGATGTTTGGTCATGATGCCGATGGTGATAATACAACCATCCACAATGTTAGACGCCATGAACACCTAAGATCCTTTAACTTCTACATTATCCCCTCCCTTTTTTATGTTATTTTTAACTAGGTTTGAACCCCGTGTATTACACGGGCTGCATAAATGTAACTCTATATAATAAATAATAAAAATATATATCTTTTAAAAAACCTCGTGTATTGTACGCATTGAATAAAAATATAATATCATATGTTAACACCTACAGTCATCAAGATTTATCTTTTAAAAATGAACTTTGATTTACTATTTACTTATTATAAAATTTATATGTTTTATTTATTTGTTATTAGGTAAAAACACATGTATTACATGGGGTTGAATCAGGTTTTTATGATACATTCCATTATGAGATACAAGGATTTTAGTTAGTTTTATGCACATCATGCTTATTTGTTTATTTAATTCATAAAAGATTCGTCTCAAATTTGTATTCAAGAGAGTTTACAATACAAAAAAGTGGAGATCGATCCCCCCATTTTTATATATTTCAACATTTTATGAGCTATACCGTAAAATCAAGAATCAAATTCTCTTTGAATGGAGTATAGCAGTGTTATATTTAAAAAATGGTGTTCTTTCTAAATGTTGATGCAATGTGCGATAAATGATGAGTTTAAACCAATTATAACAGTACGCCTAACATTACAAAGTATATATATCTACTAATAATATTGGGGATATAATTTTATGATCATATAAATAAAAAAAAACGTTTATCCTTGTCTAAATTTTTGTTTAAATTAATAATAGAAAAAACAAATATTTATTCACACGTATAATTTTAATTTGATAGAAGCATATGCTCCGGACTTATAATAATTATTTATTCTAGTGAAAAAAAAAACTATAATACAATTATTAAGTATATATCAAATGGGAACCTTTGATTGCTATTTTATCATAGTTGCAATGACCGAACCGCAAAGTATACCAGGATTTAACTTTATGATTATACAAAAAACAAACGTTGGTCCTTATCTATTTTTTTAAATAATGTATAGAAAAACAAATATTTATTCTTATTGAGTTTTTGTTTAAAATTATTATTATTATTATTATTATTATTATTATTATTATTATTATTATTATTATTATTATTATTATTATTATTATTATTATTATTATTATTATTATTATTATTATTATTATTATTATTATTTAACACAAGGGATAAATAGAAAAGTAAGGTGAGAAAGCATCAGAAGATGACACGTGTCAAAAAAGGATTTACATTTATTAGTATAGAAAATAACCAATTTATTATAAGAGTTTGACAAGTTATATTGAGAGAGAGAGAGCCGGCCCACCTTTTTTCCCATCCGAATACCATATCCGGATGAACATAACACTCGCCCCTAGAGGACAACTCCTTACAAACAAAACATTTCCTACACAAACGTTATTTCGAAACCAAACAATAAAGATTGATTTGAAAATTATGTGAGACGAATTGAGGAAGGGTAACCTATGAAATACAAGGAGATACATTTTGATTGATACCTAATTCCCCGTTTGGTGGGCAGTGTTTGATAATATTGGTAATGAATGATGCCTAATTTTCATCCGCAAGTCCCTTGTCGGTTTAGAGTTAATGTGTATGTAGTATGTGATTGATATAGTTTTTAAAAATTTCCATTTGCAAAATACCAAATGGAAATCATAATTTCATTCATATTGGAAGTATTAAATATGAATAGCTAAAGCTAACCTTTATACGCTCCCCACCCTAACACTATGCGTAGTAATTTAGTTGGTGAGTTTTACGTTACTGTTATGTAAAGGGTGGTCTCTTAGATCATTACCAATGCAAGGAGTTAAATGCACTTATAAGACCATGGGGTATGGCTTGGGTAGTTCCTTTGGAGACTATCCGTCATGTAGGTGCCACGTCAGCATGGATGGAGGACCATCCCCTTGGGGACTACCCAAGGGTGTGGGGGGATAGTCCCCCACTTTTTTATTATTTTTTCTATTTAGTGAAATAATTAAAACAAAGTAAATAAAAACAAAAAATACATTTAAATAAAACCTAAAGTTACATTTAAAAAAAACTAAACATTAAAAAAAATACCACACAAATAAAAAAAACCTAAAGTTACATCTAACGAAAAACTATACTTTCTCACTCCATTTTTTTTTTAATTTTTTCCTTCATTTTTTCTAAGATGTGACGGTCTTCCTCAGTATATGCGTTAAAGTCGGTAGTCATTATTCTCTATTCCTCCAACTGCTAAGCTTCTTCTTGCCTCTTATGCTTCTTCTCGGCTTTTCGTTTCTTCACTTTTACCTTCTCATTTTGCGTCTCGGTAAAGGTTTGGTTGAATGCTTTCAACTCGGCCATTAAACCTTCCAACTTCGTACCACCACTTCTTCCTGATGCGGCTTGTTTCCTTTTTTTAAGCCACTATCCTTTTGCTTTTGTCCCTTTCTGGGGGACGTTCTTCCTCCTCAATCGGCTCCTCGTCAAACTCGGGCTCGTCGTTGATATTTATTTGGCAATGACCGATTGAGGCTCCAAAGCTATAACTTCCTAACTCGGAAGTTTTAGACCGTTTGCTTGCTCGTTTCGCGCTTGCAACCTCATTCGGAACCACCGCCCACTTTGGAGAATCCTTTAAAACTTGCCCCGCACGGACATGTGGGAAAGTTTTCTTATGTTCATTTTAGTATAAACGCATCGCCTCATGGAAAACATTTTCATGGTTCCACCCACTCGGTTTGGTGGAGAGCGTTTGGTTATAAAACCCACAAAAGCGTTGGATCACCGTATTCATCCTTCGCAAGTGACAAGAGCATCGCTTCTCTCGTCGCCAAGGAAATGGATAAAGTCATACCTCAGATCGTCAGTGAGATCAATGAGGTTAGCAGCAAGTCGTTTGTCGAATCTAAGAGCGACTCGCCTAAAGCGCCTTTCAGCTTTAAGCAATTCAAGGCCTGCGGTCCTACTAACTTCACGGGTGAAGATGGACCCAACGCGATGTTCCAGTGGTTTGACTCCATCAAAGTCACCTTCAGGCAAAGCAGGTGCCCAGAAAATATGTGTATTGTTAACGAAACTAGAGTTTTTCAGTCCAGGGCTCTGGACTGGTGGACTGCGGAGCGCAATGGGCGCGGTAATGATGCAGCTTACGGACTTTCATGGGAAGAGCTCAGGGAGCTTATGATGAAGGAGTTATGTCCTCCTCATGAGGTGCAAAAGCTGGAGAATGAATTCTTGCACATCAAACAAAAAGGAGTTGACAACGCTGGTCTCACCGCTCGCTTCAAGCAGCTCAGTATTATTTGTCCTTGTCAAGTGACAACGGCGGATATCACGATCAAGAAGTACATTCGAGCTTAACCAGACTGTGTAGCTGACTTTTTTCAGGCAGCTAGGCCTACTACCATTGAGGAAATATACCAAATCACTGCTTAGATCAATGATAAGCGAGTTTTGGCTGGTTATTTCAAAACCTCAACCAAGAGTCTGAATCAAGCAACCGCTACTCCAGCTACCGAACCTGCAACATCCCAAGCTTCAAAATCTTCACGCCAGAATCGCAAACGCAAGGGTAACAACAACAAGAACTACGTGACTACCGCCGCTCCTCTCAACGTTGTCCCTGTCCAATCCAACCAGAACCGTTAAGTCACAACACCTGTGACCAACGCACAGCCTACTAAGTGTCCGTACACTGGTCCTCATAATTATGCCCCACTTGCACCTATCACCACCCAGCTGGGATAGCTTACCGTTTCTATGTCCACTGCAATCTCTATAGACACTTCACAGCGAACTGTCGCACTGGCCCACATCACCAAGATCAAGCTCAAGCTCCTCTAGCACTACCAGCTCCACTCCCCGCTCCTCAGGGTAACCAACCAGCTCCTGCTCCCACTGCCCATGCACAAGCCTGCTACTCATGTGGTGACCCTAACTATTTTGCTAACGTCTGCCCAAACCGTGTTGTGAAACAAGAGCCGCAGCAACCACCACAGCAGCAACAACAGCAACAGCAGGAACCGCAGTAGCAGCAGCTAGCACAATAAGCAGCCCGCGGAAGAACTTTTATCATCAATGTCCGCTAGACTCAGACTGACAACAACGTTGTTAATGGTACGTTTCTCGTTAACAGTATTTATGCGTTGTGTTTATTTGATACTAGAGCCGATAAATGTTTTATGTCGTTTGAATTCGAAAAGCTCCTAAACCGTAAATGCACTAACCTCCCAACGATGTTCGACGTAGAAATTGCCACCAGAAGAACCGTCACCGTTAGTTCTGTTCTGCGTGATTGCACTTTGGAACTCAACAATCACGTTTTCCCGATCGATCTTATTCCGATGCAACTTGGTAGTTTCGATATCATAGTAGGCATGGTTTTTCTTCATGAAAACCGTGCTGAAGTTGTTTGTTTCGAGAAGATGATTCGTTTCTCTTTTGCTAATGGCGACCAGCTCTGTGTTTACGGCGAAGTATCATCGAAGGAACTTAAACTCATGTCGTGCATTCAAGCAAGCAAGTATCTCCGCAAGGAATACATGGCTTTCTTGGCACACATCGTAGTAGCGGAGAAGGAAAAGAAGCCGATGGAAAAGGTACTTGTGGTTCATGATTTTCCTATTGTCTTTCCTGACGAATTACTTAGTCTACCCCCGTCTCGTGATATTGATTTACGTATCGACCTTATTCCTGGAGCTAACCCTGTTGCTAAAGCCCCTTATCGTCTCTCTCCGTCCGAAATGCGTGAACTTTCTTGTCAACTCCAGGAATTACTTGATAAAGGCTTTATACGCCCTAGCACATCTCCATGGGGCGCACCTGTCCTTTTCGTGAAAAAAGAAGGATGGATCATTCTGAATGTGCATCGATTATAGGGAACTCAATAAGCTTACTATCAAGAATCGCTACCCCTTACCCCGAATCGACGATTTGTTTGATCAATTGCAAGGCGCTACATGTTTTTCTAAGATTGATCTATGCTTTGGTTATCATCAGCTATGAATTCAGCAGGAAAATATTCCTAAAACCACTTTTCAAACTTGCTACAGCCATTATGAATTCGTCGTTATGCCCTTTGGTCTTACCAACGTACCCGCGGTCTTCATGGATTTGATGAACCGTGTGTGTAAACCCTTTCTCGGCCGCTTCGTTATCGTGTTTATCAATGATATCCTTATCTATTTGAAGTCGATAGCCGAACACATGCAACACCTTCGTTTGTTACTCGAGCTTCTCCAAAGGAATCGCCTCTATGCCAAGTTCTCCAATTGTGAATTTTGTCTTGAGGAGGTTCAATTCCTCATTCACATCATCAACAGTCAAGGCATTCATGTCGATCCCGTGAAGATTGAAGCAGTTAAGAGTTGGATTACACCAAAACCCCGTCCGAAGTTCATTCTTTTCTCGGATTGGCGGGTAATTACCGTCGATTTATCGCTGATTTCTCTAAAATCGTCATTCCTCTCTCCTCCCTTACGCAAAAAGACAAGCCTTTTGTTTGGGGAACTGAACAAGAGGAAGCCTTTCAAACCCTCAAGCGTATGCTTTGCGACACTCCCGTACTGGCGCTACCCGATGGAAATGATGACTTTTTTGTCTATTGTGATGCCTCTAACCTCGGTCTTGGTTGTCATCTTATGCAACGGGATAAGCTCAAAGTCCACGAGAAAAACTACACAACCCACGATCTCGAACTAGGGGCAGTTGTTTTTGCGTTGAAGATTTGGCGACACTACCTGTATGGTACCAAGTGTACGGTCTTTACCGACCATAAGATCCTATAACACATCTTGAACCAGAAAGAGCTGAACATGCGCCAACGCAGATGGGTTGAACTTCTCAACGACTACGACTGTGAGATCCGCTACCACCCAGGCAAAGCAAACGTCGTTACCGACGCTCTTAGCCGATGAAGCTATTTACATAGTGTTCGTAATGTTCAAGCCCAACACGATCTCGAAGCTCTCATTCGCGACACTCAACACACTTGTTTTCTCGAGAACACTTTGAAGGAAGAACGAATTCTTGGAACTGAAAACAAACTAGTGAATAAATCTAACGGTATCTTTCATTACCTCGATCGCATTTGGATACCTATTCGCAATAATCTCCGTGAGATTTTGTTGACTGAAGCCCACAAATCCCGATATTCCATTCATCCCGGTGCCGTCAAGATGTACCAGGACCTCCGTGCCAGGTATTGGTGGCAAGGAATGAAGAAGGATATCGCTCTCTATGTTTCGAAGTCCCTATCTGTCATACCCCCAAATTCCACTTGCGGAGTATCACCGCTTGGAGGCGTGACTGACAAGGATCAAGCCACCAATCATATTGAACATAGCGTATAAATAAAGTAGTTTATAAAATCCAACACAATACAATTGGTGTCCAAACAAAACATAGTTTCAGTTGTAAGTGGAAGCATAATGTTTAAAACCATAACATATGTTTAAGTGTTTCAAATGTTTAGCATGGCACACAATAGTCCATGTCCCACAACGACTCTTCCCACTCCGATGCAAGCTCCATAGATACCTAACGACCTGCAAGGCATGTAACAGAGAGTCAACTACAAAGTTGAGCGAGTTCACAGAAGATGTTTGTTTTAAAGTCTTTTCTCAAGAACAAAGAGTTTGTTTGCAACTATGTTAAATCAACTTTCCTGGTTTTCCAAACCATGATTAGTGGGGGCTACCCCATGTTATAAATCGCTAGACTAGATGCATATATTGATGTCCTTCCCAAACCGAGGACATAAGTATGTACATGAGTACATTGGTTTAGCGCAGGTGCCCTTCCCAAACCGAGGACAGTGGTACGTAATGAGTACGTAGGTTTAGCACTGGCGTCCTTCCCAAACCGAGGACGGAGGTATGTATAACAATACGCGGGTTTAGCGCTGGCGTCCTTCCCAAACCGAGGACGGAGTTAAGTAGTCTAGTAGTGGTGAAAGTACAAGTTCCGTTTTAGTTATTTTATCCCATTCCCAATCCACCAGGAATCCCATGCCTTAAGAGTGTGAACTCGCCTCGGTTTGCTCGATATGAATAACTACTTGTGCACAATTAATTCAATTAAAGCCTATAGTTTGCACGTACACACAATCAGTTTGTATTCACAATGTTCGGCTAACACTCAAGATCGTCACTCATATGCAAGTAACAACTAACACATAGCATTTATCAGTTATACAAGTTCATGCAAGTCATGCTTATCATTTAATAATAGATAACTAACCCAGTTAACCCTTAACAGACTTAACTGAGTTCACTGTGCAGTTTACCCATCTGACGAAATGCCCCCCTGTTTCGTCGAAATGCCCTTATGACGAAACTCCCTTGTTTCGTCGTACTTTCCCTCGGTGAAACTCCCCTGTTTCGTCGTGATTGGCGTTTCGTCATATCACATATGTTACGTCGCGTATCAGTTTCAAACACAGAAAACCCTAATCGTCTACAGTCGTTACACAATGATCATCAACATCAAAACTTTATCCATGAATCACATGTTACCAGATTATTGATTATTGACATGACGTAACTGTGATACTTATTCATTTAACCAATCTAAACAAATAACATCATGATACACAAGCACCAACAGATTATGAATTGTGAACATAAACCATTTCACCATCTCATACAGATCATCAGATCCTAATTTTACAAGTATCATACGCATCAAACGATTGAATCTCAACATACAGATCATCATAACCGTCCACCCATACAACCCTATGCAAAGATCATTAGACAGTAATAATCAAATCATTCTATTATGGCATCGTGCAAATCAAATACGACAGGAAATTGAATCGGTTAATTAATATCTATACACTAACCGGTTACAAGGCGAACTAGCAAGGATCCGAGAGAGATGATGGTGAAAGATGGCAGTTGCCGTCGCACAGTGGAGAGAGACCTTAGGGTTTCACAATAACAAGTTACATAACCTATGTCCTTTAAATACGTAGGTTTTACCGTGTTGGGCCCCTACGGGGCTTCGGGGAAACTGGGCCGGCGAAACACCCATTTCGTCGAGGTGTTTGTGATGAAACAAACCTTTAGTTTCATCGAGATGGTTAGCGACGGAACTCTGGGTTTCATCAAGATGTTTGGGGTACAACATTTTAAGATTTTAAATTTCGACACAGGTTAACAGGTTACCAGTTTAAATCACCAAACATATAACACAACAATCACAATACGATTTAACATATCACAAACGTGTACGGTTACAAAGCAAACAAGTCGTGTAAACAAACAACTTAAACAATTAACGTGCAATTAATGCGAAGATAGAGTCTTGGAAACTCGAGTTGTCACACTATCTGTCACACCACGATATTTCCACATACTATTGGTGGGCCCGGTGGGGAGTATCGTGCCGTAGTTGATATCATCATAGTCAATACACACAATTTAATAGCATAACGGAAGGATTGATATTTAAATACTATCACAAACCATAGTGTCCGAGTGTCCAAATAAACGAATATACAGACTTGGTTATAATAGGGATCCACAGGTGGATCATAAAACAAAATACATGAAACTGAAATAACAGACTTCAGGCATCTAAGGATTTGCAAGATCTTCTTATATGACACCAAGTAGCTCCAGCCTAATTTCGTGAGGTACCTGTCACTTAGTCTTTGGAAAATACGTCAGTTTACACTGGTAAACACAATTAACCGACTCATTTGAAAAGAGTTTATGAAAATTGATTTAAGTGCACAAAGCACAAACCATTTATAACTTAGGACAATTATTTAACATAATCTTGTATACCGTTTTACATGTTTGTCATACATATGGGGCCGGTTCGGAAGCCGGTCATGATTAACCGACTCACCACTATAAAACCCACAAAGGAGTTATCCCTAACATGTGGGTTATTTAGCATTTGCATCTGTCAGGTGTATGCCTACACCCCATGCGTAGGTCGTGGTCATTTACAAATGAAATGAGCCAAGGATATCCAGGACACGGTCGTATTAACCCCTAATGTTTATGTTATCAAACAAAACAGATTAAAGTGGGTTATGTAAATTTATTAATCACAATCCGATTAAATTATTTCATACCCAACCAAGCGGTATTATTATAATACCGTATCCTAAGCCCGTATAACGGAAAATAGGTTAAAAGTATTTACCTAAGCTAGATGTGTAAGGATGTAACTCAGCCGTATATTTCCTAAAGCTTTATGAAAATACCTTCTACCGAAGCTACTTAATCTCTATGGAAGGTTCATTAACCTATTAGGATACTAACAGGTCTTTATTTAAGTCAAAGACTTAGACCGGTTAGTTTAAAAGACACTTTGTGGTTCTAAACGCTAGATTAAGCGGAGACCGGAATGGAATGTGATTTAGACCCGACAAGTTTGGATACTTGTATAATATGGGTAAACTAAACGCATTCTGGATTTTGAAGATTTAATGATAAGGTTAAACCCATTTCGGCTAATTTATGTAAACTAGTTACATAAACTGTACCGAACGCATAAATTGCATAAAGGGTAACCAAATGAATTATATACAAGTCTCATATGTTATTATGATTAAAATATGTTAATACATCAATAGGATGTTAACACATATACCCAAGAAGTATTTAAACCAATTTAAGTCCCGTAGGGGCATTTTGGTCTTTTTAATGTTTATAAAAGAGATTTAATAGTAAACTGAGGTTCTGGTCTAAAACATTCAGTTAAAATATTTATTTTATCAAGTTACATCAGTAAAATATCATACATATGTGACGTTTACCATTTATGGCCAAACTATGCCCCGAAAGGGTATTTTGGTCATTTCACATATGCTTTTAAGGACATTTTTGGAAGTCTGAGCTCATGATTTATACCTAATGTAATAATATTAAAATTTATTTAAAAATTCAGTAGGTAACAAGTTTTAGGTGTTAAATATGGTTTTAAACCATACTATGCACCTAATTAGCGTAAAAATCGCTAATTGACGATAACTAAGATGTTTATGGGCATTTATAAGCATAATAACGAAACTTAGCATATAATTCAGAATACAAATGACCAAGTAATATAACCTTGGAGGGTTATACTACAACATAATATGGTCCTAATGGAAGCTTAAAACATGGAAGAACTAAGCTCAATCGGGTCAGAACTGAAAGTCAGAGCAAAAGTCAAGCTTTTGCGATTTTCGGTTGCGAACCGACCCTAAACTCAGAATTGTCGGGTTGAACATGCTTAGACATGTTCTAATAATAATTACCAAGTCATTAGAGTGATAAAATATAATTTATAACCTCTGCATTGTTAATTTTGATTATTATTTCAAAATCTTACCAGTTTGACTTTTTGGTTAAATAGTTTGACCCGATAATTAACTAAGCAAATGAAATAATTCGGAGGTGCCCTTTTAAGGGTTTAACACCTACCTAATTATGGTCACATAACCATATTCATTTTGAATAATGGCTGGACCATTTGAGTTTAAACCGAAGGTCAAAGTCAGATTACGATAACTTTGAGTTTTCGGTTTTAAACTATAAAACTGAACTAAAGAGGGGGACTAAGACACATACAAAGGGTCCTAGCTATCTTTTCTACTAAGGTGAGCTTCCTTTTGAATTAGGAACCTCCAGAAATGCTCAAGAACACTTGAACTAGTGAGATGAGAGTGAATTGTTTGAATGAGCAAGGAATATGGCTGCACAATGAGCCTATTTATAGTTGAAGGAGTTGCATTCATGTCACACCCCGATATTTCCACGTATTACCGGTGGGCCCGGTGGGGAGTATCGTGACGTAGTTGATATCATCATAGTCAAATTATCACAGTTTACTGCACTGCGGAAGCTAAAGATAACAACATTACAAACCGAATGAAAGTAATATCAATTATTACAAAAATGGTTGTAAGGGATCCACAGGCGGATCAGGATAAAAGGAACATTGTTCAACAGATTTATGACATCTAAGCTTGCAAGAATCTTTATTGATGCTAAGAGTAGCCAGCCTATTTTGATTAGTGCCTGCACTTAACCTTTTTGGAAAAATATGTCAGTTTTCACTGGTAAATACAATCAACCGACTCATTTGGAAAATGTTTAAGAAAATTGATTTGAATGCACAAGGCACAAAATATCTTTTATAACTTGGGATAATTATTTAAAATAATCTTGTAAAAGAATTACATGCTTATTATACGTTCAGTAGCCCGAGCTGAATACCGGGTTAAAGATTAATAGACACACCACATAATGTATCCCACGACAAGTTATTCTCGAACAGGCGGGTACATTGATTTTACATACGCACCGGCAGGTGTATGCCTACACCCCATGCTTAAGTCGTGGCCATTTCAATGAATGAGCCGAGGATATCCAGGACATGGTCATTAACCCCCTAAAGGCTTAAAACAAACAAAACAGATTAAACGGGTTATGTTGGTACACTGAATGTCTGCTGACTACATCTTAATCGAGTCTTAGGTCTAGATAGGTTAATTAGGTTTAGAAAACAAGTTTAGTGGTTTTATTATGTAATTCCGCTTGAAATGACCAGAAGTCATTTCAAGCGAAATCAGGTTAAACTTGTGATTCCGCTCCAGATGTAAGATTGTTATTCCGCTCGAGATCATACATGGTGATTTCGCTTGGAATGTTTCAAGCGGAATCAGATACCGCTTGGCATTTCAAGCGGAATCACAGGCTCTATATATAGGCTTAGGTCGATCTCATTTGTAACACTTGGAGAGGAATCAAGTCATTGTTGTACAGACGAGGTGCTGCCAAAATTTATTCAGAAACACGTGTAAAGTCTCAGAAAAGCAATAGAAAGAAAGTTAAAAGGATACAAGCTGTATTTGACTTTGTTTACTTTGTTTCCGCCTCTGTAAATGAAGATGAACTGCCTTTACTGACTGTTTAGGGTCACGGAACCGGTCCAACAAGTGGTATCAGAGCTCAGGACGAGGAGTTCATACCAATTCAGCTTAATTCTACCAGATTTTCTCATTTCTACTCACTTCTTCTCATACTTTTCTGATTTGAACAAGTTCTAACGGTTGAAATGGCCTGATTTTCACATATGTTGTGTAAAACATAGTATTAACAAACCCTACAAAGAATCAGATTAAAATTCGGATTAAAAATGGTAAAAATGGTCCTAAAACCTGATTCCGCTTGAAAAGCTTTGCGCTAATTCCGCTTGAAAATTCTTTAAAACTAAGATTCCGCTTGAAAGTTATCATCTGATTCCGCTCGAAATCAAACTAGTTCGTATCTCGCTTGAAAAGTAAAGTCTGATTCCGCTTGAATCAGATTTCGCTTGAAGTTACTGTTTGATTTCGCTTGAAAGTATCTGGGTGATTCCGCTTGAAGCTGATTCCGCTTCAAGTGATTCCGCTTGAACTTGCAATTTTTCAAAACTTAAAACTTTTTCTAAGTGTTTGCTGATTTTTCAGGTACGTACAAGATGGATGATCTATTTATGAACCCGTTTAGTGATATGTATGCTTTTGCTGGTAATTCTGGAGATGATACTTCTTCTAGCAACACCAATGAGAATACATCAAGTACAAAGAAAAAGTTATCGGACGCTTTAGAAGTTGAAAGCACATTTGGAACTTATAACAAACCCCCAAAGTTGATGGCTATCGAAGAATACAGTCGGTGGGCAAAGAAGTTTGAAGAATGGTTGAAGGCTTTTGCTTATCCCAGCTGGAAGAGTCTAAAGAATGGATATATTGATGGAGGCAAAACTGGTGAAAGCTTGCCATCATCTGAAGAAATAGATTCGTTTGTTGCTGAGCAAAAGTGCATCGCATTGCTGTTTCAGTCTGTCCGAGAAGATATAATATCTTTGATTGAATACACCAATGCTACAGATCTATGGAAAAAGTTGAAAGTTAAATGTGTGGGATGTGCAGAAATAGTGAAAAACAAAAAGAAACTGTTAAGAAAAGAGTTTGATTTATTTGGTTGTTTAAAGAATGAATCAGTTTGTAAAATGATTGAAAGGTTTGGGCACCTGAAGTTGGAGCTGGCGAGACATGAAATTTGCTATTCTCAAGATGAGCTAATAGATAAATTGTTTGATTCATTGCCAGATGAGATGGATTGGCAATATTATGCGTTGATGTTGAAGAATACTATCAAGCCGCCAGAAGTGTTGACTGTAGATTTGTTGATTGTGAGACTAGAGAGTCACGAGCTGGAGTTAAGGAAAATACACAAAGTCAATCACTCATCATACCAGCAGAACTTGGATTTGTATTATCCAAAAAGCATGATGCCAAGGAATACATCTCCCAAGACAGCTTTTTCTGCCGAGAATGTCAACACATCAAACAAAGAAAGTCAAAGCAGTGGATTTCACAGTGGATCTTCGTCATCTGCAAACCAGTCTGATGCAAAGAATTTATTTAAATGCAACATCGTTGTAGAATTAAAGAACGCTCAAAACTTCAGCGAAGAGTCAGCAAAGCAACAGATGGTTTTTCTAGCTTCTGTGCAAGAATCCTATGAAAGTCTTGTGGCTGGCAAGATAGGCAACACCAACTTGACAAAAGAAGACTATGATCAAATAGATCCTGAGGAGATGGAACTGATCGACATAAGGTGGTGTATGGCCAGTGCAGTTCGTCGGGCACAGCGTTTCATGGAGATCACTGGAAGAAAGTCTATTGGTGGTCCATCTACCAAGTTGGGCTTTGACAAGTCTAAAGTGACATGCTTAAAGTGCAAACAGAAAGGTCACTTTAAGCGTGAATGCCGAAATGCGTATGCTGATGATGTCACACCCCCAAAATCCACACGCGGAGTATCACCGCTTGGGAGCGTGACTGACCAGGATCAAGCCACCAATCATACAGAACATTGTATAAAGTAAAAGTAAATGCAATATAATCCAAACCAATTCCATATGAAAGATGTTTCCAAAACATAAGTAAGTTGTCATTGTTTAGCGGAAGCGTATTATTGTAAAACCCATAGCAAATAAATATCAAATATCAAAAGTGTTCAATAAGGTGTTCAAAATCCAAGCCCCACAACGACCAGCTCCTCCGTGTGCAAGCTCCAAGTACCTAACGATCTGCAAGGCATGTAACAGAATGATCAACAAACTAGTTGAGCGAGTTCACAGTTTATAGTTTAGTTTGAGTAATAGTACGTTTGTTCAATTAAGTTTCATATCGTATCAGTTCCTTCGCGGCCTCACAGGCATGTGTGCGAAGATTAGGTTCATTAGTTCGCGACCGTAGTCTTTACCGACCAGGGTGTGTGCGAAGGCAATTTATCAGTTCGTTCGCGACCATAGTCTTTACCGACCAGGGTGTGTGCGAAGGCAGTTGAGTAGTTCGTTCGCGACCATAGTCTTTACCAACCAGGGTGTGTGCGAAGGCAGTTCGACAAGTATCATTTAAGCATGCACAAATAATCATCCAACCCATTCCCACCCTGGGAACCCATGCCTTGGCTGTGTGAACTCACCTTGGTTTGCTCGGTATGCTAGGTTATGCACTCACAAGTAATTAATCACGTCCTATTGTATGCACGTATAACAAATCAGTTCATGTTCGCAATGATACGTATGCAATTTAATGTTCACATAACAGTCAGTTTGCATATCGGCATAACACGTATTGTTTCACATCAAACCATCAGCTAGTGTACACGAATACCAACGTTAACATTCATCACTAAGCATGGCATGCCAAATAAATCAAACATACATTCCAACATTCAAAATATGTTCATAATTATATATCTTTCGATCCACCTTTATCTTTCGGTACATTAGTGATCTTTCGACAAACAGTTATCACAGTTATCCTTCGGACCGAATGTTATGTTTCGAACCAATGCCATCTTTCGACCAACTGTCATCTTTCGGTCAACCTAATTATGTTTCGGTCAATGCTATCCTTCGGTCAACACTACTATGGTTCGACTAACAAGCATCTTTCGACAACAGCTATGTTTCGAGTAGCAAGTATCTTTCGATACATATCAGTTACGTTTGATCACAATCAGTTACGGATATCACGCAGTCAATTACAGAAACAGAAACCCTAATCATCTACAGCCGTCATCATCATTAACAAGCACATTTCATCAGTTACATTACACAGAAGGCACAAGATCATCTACGACAGTTACTATCATTCCCAGAAATCATTTAACAGTAACAGAATCAATCATCAACCAATCCGAATCGTCATCTATGTGTCATGTAAACATAATCATCATTCGGTTCAACTATCTAACATACATATCCGGTTATCATAACCGATCCATAAAATATTATCATTGAACATCATCAAAACAGATCCGATAGTCATGCATATCCGATTAACATACAGCAATATATTGCAAGACAATAGATTAATCATGAAATCAAAGCATCGTGAAATCAAAGCATCGTAAACAACACAACACACTAACCGGAAATCTGGATTACGGAATGAAATCCTTCGAACAGAGAGTAGGTCTGCTATATGCCGTCACACACACACAATGGAACTAGGGTTTTCCGAAAACTAACTGTTGACTTACATGCATTCACGTATTTAAACGTATCACAGAAATGGGCCAAGCCCATTAGAAAGGCTGGGCCGAAAGATGTCGAAGGATAGGGTCCTTGGTCGAAGGATATGTTTCGTGGTCCTTCTGGTCGAAAGGTGTCGAAGGGTCCTACCTTTGCTCGAAGGGTATGGTTCGAGATCCTTCGAACCTAATGTTATCTTTCGTGATCCTTCGAATCCTTCGAACTGTATGTCATGTTTCGTGATCTAGACTAAGTGTTTGAATAATAATTCTAACATTATTTTCTACCACAGCAAGTAATCACATATAGGCAAAATGACAATACGTTTCATTAAAACACAACGCGTACAAATTTCAAGTCCACAATCCAAACAACTAAACAGTCAAAGTCAACGCGCATTTAATGCGAAAGTGAAAGTCAGAAACTCGAGTTGTCACATTATCCCCAACTTAAAAGAAATTTCGTCCCGAAATTTGGTACGCACTCACTGAGGAAGCTAGGCAAGTTACATCGTTCACTGGTTTTCCTGGGGTGTCACAGATGAGTCTGAAAACCCATTCAGAGAAGATTACTACAAGAAGCGATTTATCATCAGAATAAATCAGAACCGCCAAGAATGAAGCAGCTTGAGGATAACAAAGAGAAATCTAGAGCTCTTGCGGTGATTCATGACGATGAAGGTTTTGACTGGAGCGAGTTGTTACCTGAGGAGGATGTGGTTGGATATGCATTCATGGCAAAATCTGAACCTGTTCCTTGGAAAGACAACAGACCTGAAGAACAGAGGTATGCTTACAGAAAGATGATAGCTCAGCAAAGAATGATCAGAATATTTGGTATCTATCTTGAAGCAAAAAAAACGAGGAGATGGGATCCAGACAGGGAATGTTATCTTGACCCCGATGGAAACATTGCCATAGACCATAACACTCTTGATATGGAAACCATAATTAAAGAAATGAAAGAAGAAGATGATTATTGGCAAAGAAAATGGTTGGGAAGCGGAGAAGAGAAAGAAGAGGAAAAGAAAGAAGAGAAGCCAAAGAAGATTGATGATGGGATCATTGACACGACTCAAGGGTTGAATGCTGAAAACATGGGAAAGATGGCTGACAAAGTGATGGCTGCTAAGGAACTTGAGGTAGACTCTAAATCCGTTTCTGACTCTAAAAGCCAGGTCAGTACAAATGCGTCAACGACTGAGTCAGGTAAGAAAGTCAATTGTGATGTTGACTGCAAAAATTGCATCAAAGAATGCAAAGTTGGTAGCACAGTCACCTATCTCAATGGTAAGAAGATTAATGATCTGACTTCTAGAGTCAAAAGTGTTGAGGATCAAATCCTTGATCGTGATAAAATGGTGAAAGCTTCAACTAACATATTAAGAGAATTAACCAACAAAATTGAAAATGATAAAATTGACCTAGAAAAGGTTAAGAAAGAAAATGAAAGGTTAGTTCTTGAAAATCGTCAGATTACTGAAAAATTTGAGAAGTTTAAAAGCACGGTTAAAGATAATGATGATAGGAACGGTAAGACATATAAAGAAAATGTTCATTTGTCGAGTGTGCTTCGAGTAAAAGAAGAATTAATGAATCAACAACTGGATGAAATTGCAAAATTAAAGCTTAAATTTCAAGAAGCTGAAATTGAAAATGAAAGAATCCAGTTGAAGCTAAAAAGTCACAACTCTGCAAGTTTTGTTTTGCAACACATTGTTCCAAAACCCATAGGTAAAAATAAAGCTGGCGAAGATGTCTTTTCGGATGGAACCGGGGTGGGTTTTCATCAAGTTCCACCACCAGTTCTAGAAAATTATTCGAAAAAACAATATGGGTTGGTTGATCTTGAAGATGAAAATGAAGTAAAACTTCCTGATTCAATTGATGTTACATTTTCTTCTTTATCATCTGATGATAGTGTTCAGATAGAAATTGTTAAAAGCACAGCTGAAAGTGTTTTGATGTCTGAAAGTGATTCAGCTGAAGATGATCAATGTTTTCTGGACAAATACATTCCGAAACAAAAGTCCAAAAACAACTTAAATGATGAACCTACTCTTGTCATGTACAAGATGTCGGGATCTGATAAGTTGTATTCGGATTTTGAGTTTCCTCTGGAAAATGTAAACGTTTCAAAATTGACAAATGTGTTCAAAATGGTTGAAGTCGATTTGTCTGAAGTGAAAGATTTAAAACAAACAAAAAGGCAAATGAATTTCGAGAAAGATAAAGCTTACTACAAGAAACCTATTGTTCCACCGCGTTTTTATAACAACAATCGAAACAATCGAAACAATTGGTCGGGTGGTTATCAGGGTGGTAAGAGTTATCAAAAGAGAAATGTTCGAAACAAAAAGTTTGTTGAAAAGAAAGTGTTTGTGAACAGTTCAAGTTCACTTTCTGATGAAGATGCAAAGATTTTTTCGAAATCAAATGAAGAATTCTTTGAGAAGAAAGCCTCACAATCTCAGTCTGAAGGTACAAGTCGAGTAGTTGACACTCGAACATGCTTCAGATGTAATCAAGTTGGACATATTGCACGAAAGTGTACCAACTTGAAACCTAAGACTGAAGATTCAAAAGAAGAAAGTTGATGCTAAGGGAAAAGCTCCATTGGTTGTTGAGAAAAAGGTTTTGAAAAACGATAACATCAAAGTCAAAGTCAAAACTGAACCTGTTAGGAAAATGGTAACTAAAAATGACAAGTTTTACAAACGGGTTGCATCACCTCAACAAATTTGGAAGCCTAAAACAGAGAAACAAATTTCAAATCCACAAGTGAAAAAGGTGGAGAATTCAGTCCCAATTGTGAATGATGCAAATTTTCCACCACTTCAAGCTAAAAATTCTAAGAAACAAAATGCGAAAGTTGAAGATAACAAAGTATTACCCAAGGCTGGTCAGGCTTGGGTGGATATTTTCTTCGTTTGAAAAACTTGACTTGCCGGAGCTTCCTTGTTGATTATTGCGAAGCATGAATCGGCATCTTTATTGAAATGTTTTTAAATCAATTTGTGATATGTGCAGGAACTTCCGAGATTAGTTTCACGATGGATTATGGATAGTGGAGCGTCTCGACATATGACAGGGAAAACTGCATTGTTGTATGATGTTAGAAATTTCAATGGAGGATATGTAGGATTCGCAGGTAAACAAGGAGGTAGGATTATTGGTGAAGGAACGTTATCCAATGGGATTGTGACGTTTGAAAGAGTTAACTACATTGCTGAGCTGGAGAACAATCTGCTGAGTATCTCGCAGATTTGTGACAGGATGTATACCACTCACTTCACTGACAAAGAATGTTTGATCTTGAAGCCAGGATTTGTTATCCCTGAAGAATGGATTATCATGAGAGCACCAAGAGTTAATGATCTGTACGTGTTGGATATGAGCGTAGCTACTACAACCACGGGTCAGGCTCATTGTTTTGTGTCAAAAGAAACTGAAAAATAATCGAGATTATGGCACCCGAAAATGGGGCATATTCACCTACGAAAAATGAATCACCTGGTGCATAACGATTTAGTTTTAGGTGTTCATGTGAAAGGATTTTATCTGGAAGGGGAGTGTATAAGCTGCATCAAAGGCAAGCAGAAGAAAAAGTCACACCCTAAAAAGCAAGTCAATTCAGTATCAAGACCCCTGGAGAGAATTCACATGGATTTGTTTGGTCCCGTGAATGTCAAAAGTATTACAGAAGATCTTTATTGTCTTGTGATTACTGATGATTATTCCAGATTTTCGTGGGTATCGTTTTTGAAATCGAAAGATGAAACATATGATAGTTTGATAGCGTTGTTCAAAAAGATTGAAAATCTGTACCAAAGGCGTATCAAAAGAATCAGAAGTGATAATGGTACTGAGTTCAAGAACAACAAGATGGAAGAATTTTGTGATGAAAGAGGTATATTGCATGAGTTTAGTGCTCCATACACTCCGCAACAGAATGGAGTCGCAAAACGCAAAAACAGGACGCTAATCGAGACGGCTAGAACAATGCTTGTTGATTCAAAGTTACCGATAAATTTTTGGGCAGAAGCAGTTTCTGCCGCATGCTATACGCTCAACAGAGTTCTCACTGTTAAGAGATTCAACAAAACATGCTTTGAGTTGATCAATAAACGCAAACCGAATCTGAAGTATCTTGAACCGTTCGGGTCACCCTGTACAGTTCTAGAGCCTTTTGGAAAGTTTGGTCCGAAGAGTGTTGAAGGGATATTCATTGGTTACGCAAGTCCATTATGACGTGTCTTCGTTCCAAGTTTAAAGCGGATTATTGAAGCTCCAAATGTTGAATGTCAAGGTAATACTATGCCGCCGCAGAATCCTGGAGATTCATGGCGTTATCATTACGACAAGTTGTGGGATTCGTTTGACAAGATGGAAGAACCAGAAGAAGAAGAATATTTCTTTGATGAGTTGGATATTTTGCATGAGTATGAGTCATCGCAGGAAAGGTTCCCAGCCGAGTATTCAATGCGACCACAACAAACTTCAAACGACGATGAAGCAGGTCCGAGCAATGCTGGTGAACATGATGATGTCCAACAAGATGAAGTTGCTCAAGATAATCAGACAGTTGCAAATGATAAACAAGAATCTGAGAACATGCCTGTATTTGATCATGGTGATTCAGATTCTGAGGGGGAGCAAATTCAGTTTTCAAATCAAACAGATCCTATCGGTGAACATGGTGCAAATTAGAATGTTACTAATCTGGAAGGCAATGTAGATGTTCCAAGCGAAGTAATGCCACAAACTCTTTCATACCATCCAGAGGAGCTGATCATAGGAGAACTACAATCAGGCGTTCGCACTAGACGTCAAATTGACCAAGGACTTACATGTTTTTATTCTATAGTAGCACCTTTACAAACTGAATTTTCATTGAGTTGTTTTATTTCGCAGATCGAACTGCGAACTTACAAAGAGGCGCTTACTGAAGATTCTTGGGTCAATGCTATGCAAGAAGAATTGAGTCAGTTTGAAAAATTGGGAGTGTGGAAGCTAGTAGATTTACCTGAAGGTCACAGGAAGATCAACACAAAATGGGTGTTCAAGTGCAAGAGAGATGATCGAGGAGTAGTTGTGCGAAACAAGGCTCGACTCGTAGTCCAGGGCTTTAGTCAGCAGGAGGGGATTGATTTTACTGAAGTGTACGCTCCTGTAGCTCGACTAGAAGCAATCAGAATCTTCCTGGCATTTGCATCGTGGAAAAACTTCAAAGTATATCAGCTAGATGTAAAATCGGCGTTTCTCTATGAGAAGGTTAAAGAGGAGGTTTATGTTGGACAGCCGCCGGGCTTCACCGATCCAATTCACAAAAACAAGGTTTTGTTGCTGGACAAAGCGTTGTATGGTTTACACCAGGCCCCGAGAGCTTGGTACGAGACTTTGTCTCAACACCTACTAGCCAACAGCTTTATCCGAGGGAAAGTGGATGCCACTCTCTTCACCAAAGAGGTCGACGGACATCTTCTGATAGTGCAGATATATGTGGACGACATAATATTTGGGTCAACGAATGAGAAATTGCGAAAAGATTTTGAATCAGTTATGAAGCAGAAATTCGAAATGTCATCGATGGGGGAAATAAAATTCTTTTTGGGATTACAAGTTGATCAACTACCTGAGGGAATTTTCATTCACCAGACGAAGTACGTTCATCATATTCTGGAGAAATTTGGAATGTCAGGATCTACTCCAGCGTCAACCCCACTAGCGACGAATCATGGGATTCACCCAGATCTCACCGGAGACAGGGGAGATGAGACGCTTTATCGTTCCATGATCGGTTCGTTGATGTACTTAACTGCTTCAAGACCCGATATAATGTACCCAACGTGCCTCGCAGCAAGATTTCAATCTAACCCGAGAGCTTCGCACATGATTATTGTGAAGAGGATATTACGCTACCTGAAGGGAACTCCAACATTGGGGTTGTGGTATCCTAGAAAAGGCGACTTTACGCTCGAAGGGTATTCCGACTCGGATTTTGGATGCTGCAAAGTTAATGCAAAATCAACAACAGCAGGATGCCAGTTCTTTGGACCTCGCTTGGTCACCTGGAAGTGTAAGAAACAAACGTCTGTGGCGCTATTCACATGTGAAGCGGAGTACGTTTCTGCTAGCAGTTGCTGCTCTCAGATCCTGTGGATACAACAACAGATGCGCGATTACGGTTTGCAGTTTCTTAACACACCTCTTTTTGTTGATAATGAGGTCGCAATTAGCATTACGAAAAATCCAGTACATCACGCTAAAACTAAACATATAGAAATTCGGCATCACTTCATTCGAGATTGCTTCGAGAAGAAGTTGATACGAATTGAGAAAATCCACACTGACAATCAGAAAGCTGATTTACATACCAAAGCTTTTGACAAAACGCGTTTTAAATTTCTTTTAAAACTAAATGGTATGAAGCTTCTCTCGGTGTCGGATGGCATTATTGGCGTTGATGAAGGTACTGTTGTAGATGACGATGAAAAACAATCTGCAATGGTTTGTCGATTTTTTACTTGTTTTGGTATTCAAGGGGAGTAGATATATTTTCAGAAAATACAAAAACAGTAAAAAATTCAAAAATCCAAAAACATGATAAAATTTCAAAATTCAAAAACAATAGAATACTTAAAAGAGCTTGTGTGAAAAAGGGAAAATGATAGTACATCAGTTTGACAGTTACTGTACGCTAAAGATTTGTAAAATTTAAAGCGTTAAACAGTCTCACTGTTGATGTGTCGATAAGTTTTTACATATTTAGTAGATTTGTTCGGGATATAAACCTAAAATTGAAACTTACTTATTTCGTGGGGAACACTACTTGGATATATAGGTAACCCCCGAAATCTTGTTCGAAAGGTCTCTATTTCTGAATTATTAGGTCTTTATACTCAGTGATATCTGGGGTATTATTCCGGGACTTCTGCTGAATGGAAGTTCTGACCTAGTCCTCGAATAATACTTTCCGCATTGCTTGAAACATAGCATCGCCCTCAGCAAATTGATTAAATAATAAAATTGATAGTCATTGCTGTTGAAACAAAAGATCCTCTAAAGGGGACACACCGAAAAGACGAAGTCGTCATCTCTCTGTGTATACGGAAGTATCGATCTGAGTTCTCACGGCCCTCGCACTTAACCCCTTACAGATATCATCTGTGATAAACTCACCTATAAGACTGAATATTGGGATTCTGGATACGGTAGTTTATTCAAGAGGTGTGACACATGAATGAGTTTAAGTTCTTAATTCACTTAATTAGTATCCTGAACAGATTGAAAATTGTGTAAGAATTTAAGTGGACCAGTATATCGACAATCTACGTGAATTGTTTAATTCTGAGTATGAAATTAAAGCTTAACGGTACTAGTGACTAATCTGATAATTATATGATTCCCTAACACGCTCATCAAAAATATGTTTGTAAATAGTTTATTTTCTTTTACATTCTGCATTTAACTTTCAGTATTTCATTTCCTAGTTTAGAAACATTATTAAAAATCCAAAAAGATTTTTCATTTCTGCTTTATTTTCCGACAAACCAGAGTAGAAAGTTGATTGTCTGAATCTCAAATCTGAAGCAGATGCAGGAAGTTTTTGGACTGGAGGATGAGGAGAGCTTATCTAGTTAGAACCTGATTGTTGAAAAGTTGACAGCAAGTTCATTAACTTGAAACTTGTTATTTTCAGAAAACGTTTGAAAATTCTTGAACTAAATCTGTTTGATTTGTCTAAATTCAACCAAGGTCATTAAGTTGGACTTGGTAGATTAATTGAGTAATCAGGGTCATTAACTTGGACCTGAATACTTGAGTGGATTTCTGAAACTGATAGATTGTGATTTATTGTTGAAAATCAATAGATTGTAATGTTATATGTTTGAGAAACAGGTTGTGGATTTCAAAATCCCCACGGCATCAAAATGACAAAGTTTGAACCAGAAATTCAAGTTCCAGCATACAGAGAGGGGAAGTCTGTGAAAGGGGGAGTCAGAATTCTGGATCAACAGTCAAAGGGGAGATTGAAGATAGAGATAGGATGAGATCGTGAATGTGACAACTCGAATTTCCAAGAATTCTATTTCGCATTTATTGCACGTTCATTTATTGTTTAGTTTTTTATTTGCACAAATAATTGGCTATGGAACTGTAACGTTTTAATACAATGAAGTGTATTGTGTGATTATGCATGGTTATGTGTTAATTGTGATAGACTTGTCAAATGCATAAACTTGGTGGTGAAACTGTGAAACTGTTTGAGATGGTGTACTATTGTAAGATATAGTAATTCAGGGTGTAGAGAGCAATTAGAGAAATCCTAATGATACTTAACCCTAATCCCTTTTTCACTAATCATTTCACAAAAATCCAAGCACGTACTTTTCTCTGGCAATCATCACCACCATCATCATTGGCACAAGACATTCAGCACTTTGATTTCCACATTTTCTCTAGAATCATTCAAGGTAATTGTTTATTGATTATTGTAATACTTGTAAACCCTAATTGATTATTTGATTTGTTGTTATTCTTGATTCTTGTAATACTTGAAAAACCCTAGCTTTCATCTGATGGTTCTGTGCTTTGGTTGATTCTTGATTATTGTGTTATGATGATGATTAGTCGTGAAATCATTTTCTCGTATGATGATGTTATTTGTTGTATTGATTTGTGCCATGTAATGTACGAATTAGGGTTTTCAGATCGTATGAACTATAGAACGTAACTGTTGAATGTATAAAGTCTAACTGTGCAATCGCAAAGAACGCGTGATTGAATGTTTGTCTGAGTTTTAAATGATTGCACATGTCCGGCCTTTATAGAATGATAGTAGTCCGATCTTTGTGAAGCTTTGAGGTCCGATGTTTATATTAAGTGTGGTGGTCCGAATTATTTGATGATTCCATATGTTGTCCGAGTTTTTAAACAAAGCAAAGGGTCCGACTTTTAAAGCCCTTATAGTCCGAATTTTTGTATGTTAAGGGGGATAGGTCCGATTTTTGTTGATAGGCTTGTTGTCCGACTTTTATCCAAGTTACATGTCCGAATTTGTATGCTAGCTAAAGGATGTCCGAGTTTTGATATGGCAGAGCATGTCCGACCTTTAACACATTGTGTGTCCGAGTTTTAACTAGTGTCCAAGGGTCCGAGTTTGGTGGGGGTGGAAATTAGTCCGACTTTTAAACCCCCCACCCTTGTTCTATCCGAGTTTCATGATCTTAAGGGTCCGAATTCTTGGCCCAAACCACTGTCCGAACTTTAAGCCCCCACCACCCCTAGTCCGAGTTTTATAGGGGGTTAGTTATCCGAGTTTGGTTATGATGTGGGTCCGAGTTTTAATGGTTATCACGTGATGTCTGAGCTTTGTTAATGCTGTTATGTCTATAAACCTCTGTTAAGATGCTTACTTAGCTAAATTATTTAACTCTTTCATTTTATATAACTCGGTTAAGGAAATACATTTAACGTTTGTCAACACGCTAGCTAATATGTCCTGTTAGACATGTAACATTTCCAGTGTACGAGTTCTGTTAAGTGCGTTAATGGTACGAAACATGTTAACTGCCTGTTAATCTTGCCAAGCATAAATAGTGCGATTTTGACTAAACTACATACGTGATATCTGATAACTGTTTAAACACACTTCGTGACATAAATGGCATGCGAACATGAACTGATTTACTACACGTGCAATCAATAGGACTTGACTGATTACTTGTGAGTGCATAACATAGCATACCGAGCAAACCAAGGTGAGTTCACACAGCCAAGCCATGGGGTTCCCAGGGTGGGAATGGGATTGATTTATTTATTTGTACTTCTCTAGATAATGGAACGTAGTGATATGATCCTCGGGTGAGGAATGTGATTGGTTAAGATACTGCTAGACTAGTGATGCTTATAGAACTGATCTTCGCACACACGCCGGGGTTGGCTGCGATAATATGACTGATCTTCGCACACATGCCAGGGTTGGCTGCGATAATATGACTGATCTTCGCACACATGCCAGGGTTGGCTGCGATAATATGACTAATCTTTCGCACACATGCCTAGGAAGGCTGCGAACTATACACTAAAACTTCGCACAGGTGCCGGGTGGCCGCGATACAAACATACCTAGTCTAGAATACTTGAGAACTTTCCCTAATCTTCGCATACATGCCTAGAGGGCTGCGATACGAACTAATACGATACATGACTTAATGAACGAACACAAGGCTTACCATACTATTACAATTACTGAACTATAAACTGTGAACTCGCTCAACTAGTTGTTGATCCTCTATTACATGCCTTGCAGGTCGTTAGATACATGGAGCTTGCACAGGGAGGAGCAGGTCATTGTGGAGCATGGTCCGTGGATGCCATGTTAAACATTTAAACATTTGAACTATGATATACTTTGGATTTTCATACTTATGCTTCCGCTACACTTGATACTATAATTATGTTTTGAACACCTATCGTATTGAATGATTGGTTTGCATTTATTTTACTTGATATTAATTACATGTTCAATATGATTGGTGGCTTGGTCCTGGTCAGTCACGCTCCCAAGCGGTGATATTCCGCAGGTGGATTTTGGGGGTGTGACAGATTGGTATCAGAGCCATTGGTTATAGAGAACTTGGTTTTAATATGGGAAAACGTTTTTATTAAAACCGGACTATAATCGGAACAATGCTCTCAACGATCCACAACGATGCTTCGCTCCACATGCAAGACTCAACATCCTAGGTAATAAGGTTTATGTTTATTGCCTACTTGCTAGAATTACATAGAACTTTGCTCGTGGTATGCTTAGATTACATTGCTCACTATTTGTTATTGCTTGAGAACACCTGTGTGCTTACACTCTTCTGTCATCGCACTATTCGCGAACATCTCTCACTCATGTTCTCCTTGATATCAAGATCATGAGTGGACGCATTAACCTAACTCAAGCCCAGTTGGCGGCTTCGATCACTGAACAAGTTACCGCAGCACTCGGAGCTGCCCAGGCAGGAGGTGTAACCTGCCATCACCACTTACTCTAGGATCTTTAGATCCTACTCGTGCTGAAGTATGTTTACTCTTACGCACACGACAGGTCAACACGCTCAGCCACCTGTCTACACATTCAAGAACTTCATGGACTGTCGACCGAGCACGTTCAGTGGCACGGAAGGAGCAGTGGGACTACTCCATTGGTTTGAGAAGCTCGAGTCAGTATTCGAAATGTGTGAATGCCCTGAGGCTCGCCGGGTGAAGTACGCCACTGGCACTCTCGAAGGAATAGCGCTAACTTGGTGGAACGCGCAAGTACAGATCCTAGGGTTGGCAGCTGCTAACACCACACCTTGGGAAGATTTCAAGGAACTGATCAAACGAGAATACTACACACGCGATGACATCCACAAGTTGGAAGTGGAGCTTTATCATTTGAAGATGACGGGGTCAGAGATTGAAGCTTATACGAAACGGTCGAACGAACTGGCCATCTTGTGTCCAACCATGGTGGACCTTCCGATCAAGCGTATCGAATTGTCCTCAAGGGTCTAGCCTCAGAGATTCAAAGTTATATGACATCGGCCAACCTTGCTACTATCCAGGATGTTACTCATCTTGCTCATCGCCTCACAGATCAGGCAGTGGAACAGAACAAGCTGCCTAGACGCATTGGTGCTACTACTACTACTTCTGCTATTCCAAGTGACAACAAGAGAAGGTGGGATGGAACCTTCAGCAAGGGTTCAACTTCAGTTCAGTCTCAGGCACGGCAGCGAAAGATTGATGACTATCAGAGCACTGGTCAGCAATCTTCTGGTAGTCAAGGGTTGTAACCTCGTCTTAGCTGGTCAGACATTCTCCATCAACCTCATTCCCTAGTCTTGGGTAGTTTCGACATCGTCATTGGGATGGATTGGTTATCCCAACAGCAAGCGGAGATCCTATGCAAAGAGAAGATTGTTTGTATTCCCCGTTCTGGTCAAGAACCTCTCGAAGTTCAAGGCGACAAGAGTGGTGCTGTAGTGGGCATCATCTCCTTCCTTAAGGCCCATAAGTGTTTGCGAAAGGGCCACACTGCTATGTTAGCACTTGTTACTGACGCATCATTGAGAGAGAAAAGAATAGAGGATATTCCAGTTGTACGCGAATTTCCTCAAGTGTTTCCTGAAGATTTACCTGGTCTACCGCCTCATCGCCAGGTCGAGTTTCAAGTTGAGCTAGCTCCAGGAGTAGCACCTATAGCTCACGCGCCGTATCGTTTTTGCTCCAACTGAACTGGAGGAACTGTCAAAGCAACTACAAGAGCTCTTGGATAAGGGCTTCATTCGTCCAAGCTCTTCGCCTTGGGGAGCTCCGGTATTATTCGTGAAAAAGAAGGATGGCACTTTCAGGATGTGCATTGATTACCGTGAACTGAACAAGGTGACAGTGAAGAACCGCTATCCTCTTCCTCGTATTGACGACTTATTCGACCAGTTGCAAGGGTCGAGTTACTACTCCAAGATTGATATGAGGTCAGGTATCATCAGTTGAGAGTCCGCGAGGAGGACGTCTCCAAGACAGCATTCAGAACTCGCTACGGTCATTACGAGTTCCTAGTCATGCCATTTGGGCTTACGAACACGCCTGCAGTTTTCATGGATCTTATGAACAGGGTGTGCAAACCCTATCTTCATAAGTTCGTCATTGTCTTCATCGACGACATTCTGATCTACTCCAAGAGTCAGGAGGAACACGAGCAGCACTTACGTCTTATCTTGGAACTTCTTCGAAAGGAACAGCTGTACGCCAAGTTTTCAAAATGCGACTTCTGGCTTCGTGAAGTCCACTTCTTAGGCCATGTGGTGAACCGGGATGGGATTCATGTCGATCCATCTAAGGTAGATTCGATCAGGAACTGGCCTGCACCGCGTACACCAACGGAAATACGCCAATTCTTGGGTTTGGCGGGGTATTACAGGCGATTCTTCAAAGACTTTTCAAAGATTGCACAGCCGCTTACACTACTGACACAGAAGGGTGTCACCTACCGTTGGGGTAACAATCAGGAAACTGCTTTTCAACACTTAAAGGATAGACTTAGCAGTGCACCTATCCTCTCTTTGCCAGAGGGCACAGACGATTTTGTAGTATACTGTGACGCATCCATCCAGGGTCTTGGATGTGTGTTAATGCAGCGCGACAAGGTCATTGCTTACGCTTCTCGTCAACTCAAGGTTCACGAACGGAACTACACGACGTACGATTTAGAGCTGGGAGCTGTTGTTTTCGTACTTAAGATATGGCGACACTACCTGTACGGTACCAAGTGCACTATTTACACCGATCACAGGAGTCTCGAGCATATCCTTAAGCAAAAGGATTTGAACATGCGCCAACGAAGATGGTTTAAACTTCTGAACGATTACGAATGCGCCATCAAGTACCATCCAGGCAAGGCCAATGTTGTGGCTAACGCTCTCAGTCGGAAAGACACTCTACCTAGGCGTGTACGAGCTTTGCAGCTCACTATTCAGTCTGATCTTCCTGCACAGATACGAAATGCTCAGGTTGAGGCATTGAAACCAGAAAACGTCAGGGCTGAAGCTTTATGCGGCTCAAGGCAACGATTAGAACAAAAGGAAGACGGCGCCTACTATGTAACAGGGCGTATTTGGGTCCCACTATATGGCGGTTTACGAGAACTTGTGATGGATGAAGCTCATGAGTCTCGCTACTCGGTACATCCAGGGTCGGATAAAATGAACCACGATATCAGAACTACATATTGGTGGCCTAGTATGAAGACCCACATTGCAACTTACGTCGGCAAATGTTTGACTCGCGCGAGAGTCAAGACAGAGTACCAGAAACCCTCAGGCCTACTCCAGCAACCCAGGATACCACAGTGGAAATGGGAAGAAATTTCCATGGATTTTTTTATTGGCCTGCCTAGATCCCAGCGCGGGAATGATACTATTTAGGTGATCGTGGACTGACTCACCAAGTCTGCTCATTTCCTAGCAATCAAAGAAACAGACAAGTTTTCCACACTAGCAGACTTATACTTGAAAGAAGAAGTCTCAAGGCACGGGGTGCCCATCTCTATCATTTCGGATCGCGATGCACGATTCACGTCAGAACTATGGCAAGCAATGCACAAAGCTTTTGGCTCTCGGTTAGATATGAGCACGGCTTATCACCCTCAGACGGATGGGCAGTCTGAGCGCACGATTCAAACTCTAGAAGACATGCTTCGGGCATGTGTTATCGATTTCGGCAACAGCTGGGAAAAGCATCTCCCTTTGGTGGAGTTCTCGTACAATAACAGTTATCACACCAGCATACAAGCCGCTCCATTCGAGGCATTGTACGGACGTAAATGCCGTTCACCTCTCTGTTGGTCAGAGGTGGGGGATAGTCAACTCATGGGTCTAGAACTCATAGTGGACACCACAGAAAAGATTGCACAAATACGACAACGCATGGCGGCAGCACGCGACCGTCAGAAAGCCTACGCGGATAAGCGTAGGAAGCCATTGGAATTTCAGGTCGAGGACCGGGTCTTACTTAAAGTCTCACCCTGGAAGGGTGTGGTTCGTTTTGGTAAACGAGGCAAGCTCAATCCACGGTATGTTGGACCATTCGAAATCACTGAAAGAATAGGCAAAGTAGCCTACAGACTAAACCTACCAGCTGAACTCGGTGCAGTACACAACGTTTTTCACGTGTCGAATCTGAAGAAATGCCTATCAGATGAGACCCTCATAGTTCCTTTCAAGGAACTCACTATCGACGAGCAGTTGCACTTCGTCGAGGAACCAGTAGAAATCACGGACCGGGATGTTAAGGTCCTCAAACACAAGAGAATCCCTCTTGTCCGAGTTCGTTGGAACTCCAAACGTGGCCTAGAGTACACCTGGGAACGCGAAGATCAGATGACAGAAAAGTACCCCCAGTTATTCGGAACCAATGCAACCACTACTGAGACTGAAGCTACTACTGCGGAATTTCGGGACGAAATTCCAAATCAACTGGGGGATGATGTGACACCCCATGAAAACCAGTGAACGATACAGCTTACCTAGCTTCCTCAGTGAGTGCGTACCAAATTTCGGGACGAAATTTCCTTTAAGTTGGGGATAATGTGACAACTCGAATTTCCAAGAATTCTATTTCGCATTTATTGCACGTTCATTTATTGTTTAGTTGTTTATTTGCACAAATAATTAGCTATGAAACTGTAACGTTTTAATACAATAAAGTGTATTGTGTGATTATGCATGGTTATGTGTTAATTGTGATAGACTTGTCAAATGCATAAACTTGGTGGTGAAACTGTGAAACTGTTTGAGATGGTGTACTATTGTAAGATATAGTAATTCAGGGTGTAGAGAGCAATTAGAGAAATCCTAATGATACTTAACCCTAATCCCTTTTTCACTAATCATTTCACAAAAATCCAAGCACGTACTTTTCTCTGGCAATCATCACCACCATCATCATTGGCACAAGACATTCAGCACTTTGATTTCCACATTTTCTCTAGAATCATTCAAGGTAATTGTTTATTGATTATTGTAATACTTGTAAACCCTAATTGATTATTTGATTTGTTATTATTCTTGATTCTTGTAATACTTGAAAAACCCTAGCTTTCATCTGATGGTTCTGTGCTTTGGTTGATTCTTGATTATTGTGTTATGATGATGATTAGTCGTGAAATCATTTGCTCGTATGATGATGTTATTTGTTGTATTGATTTGTTCCATGTAATGTATGAATTATAGAACGTAACTGTTGAATGTATAAAGTGTAACTGTGCAATCGCAAAGAACGCGTGATTGAATGTTTGTCTGAGTTTTAAATGATTGCACATGTCTGACCTTTATAGAATGATAGTAGTCCCATCTTTGTGAAGCTTTGAGGTCCGATGTTTATATTAAGTGTGGTGGTCCGAATTATTTGATGATTCCATATGTTGTCCGAGTTTTTAAACAAAGCAAAGGGTCCGACTTTTAAAGCCCTTATAGTCCGACTTTTTGTATGTTAAGGGGGATAGGTCCGATTTTTGTTGATAGGCTTGTTGTCCGACTTTTATCCAAGTTACATGTCCGAATTTGTATGCTAGCTAAAGGATGTCCGAGTTTTGATATGGCAGAGCATGTCCGACCTTTAACACATTGTGTGTCCGAGTTTTAACTAGTGTCCAAGGGTCCGAGTTTGGTGGGGGTGGTGATTAGTCCGACTTTTAAACCCCCCACCCTTGTTCTATCCGAGTTTCATGATCTTAAGGGTCCGAATTCTTGGCCCAAACCACTGTCTGAACTTTAAGCCCCCACCACCCCTAGTCCGAGTTTTATAGGGGGTTAGTTATCCGAGTTTGGTTATGATGTGGGTCCGAGTTTTAATGGTTATCACGTGATGTCTAAGCTTTGTTAATGCTGTTAAGTCTATAAACCTCTGTTAAGTTGCTTACTTAGCTAAATTATTTAACTCTTTCATTTTATATAACTCGGTTAAGGAAATACATTTAACGTTTGTCAACACGCTAGCTAATATGTCCTCTTAGACATGTAACATTTCCAGTGTATGAGTTCTGTAAGTGCGTTAGTGGTACGAAACATGTTAACTGCCTGTTAATCTTGCCAAGCATAAATAGTGCGATTTTGACTATAGTGCATACGTGATATCTGATAACTGTTTAAACACACTTCGTGACATAAATGGCATGCGAACATGAACTGATTTACTACACGTGCAATCAATAGGACTTGACTGATTACTTGTGAGTGCATAACATAGCATACCGAGCAAACCAAGGTGAGTTCACACAGCCAAGGCATGGGGTTCCCAAGGTGAGAATGGGATTGATTTATTTATTTGTACTTCTCTAGATAATGGAACGTAGTGATATGATCCTCGTGTGAGGAATGTGATTGGTTAAGATACTGCTAGACTAGTGATGCTTATAGAACTGATCTTCGCACACACGCCGGGGTTGGCTGCGATAATATGACTGATCTTCGCACACATGCCAGGGTTGGCTGCGATAATATGACTGATCTTTGCACACATGCCAGGGTTGTCTGCGATAATATGACTAATCTTCGCACACATGCCTAGGAAGGCTGCGAACTATTCACTAAAACTTCGCACAGGTGCCGGGTGGCCGCGATACAAACATACCTAGTCTATAATACTTGAGAACTTTCCCTAATCTTCGCATACATGCCTAGAGGGCTGCGATACGAACTAATACGATACATGACTTAATGAACGAACACAAGGCTTACCATACTATTACAATTACTGAACTATAAACTGTGAACTCGCTCAACTAGTTGTTGATCCTCTGTTACATGCCTTGCAGGTCGTTAGATACATGGAGCTTGCACAGGGAGGAGCAGGTCGTTGTGGAGCATGGTCCGTGGATGCCATGTTAAACATTTAAACATTTGAACTATGATATACTTTGGATTTTCATACTTATGCTTCCGCTACACTTGATACTATAATTATGTTTTGAACACCTATCGTATTGAATGATTGGTTTGCATTTATTTTACTTGATATTAATTACATGTTCAATATGATTGGTGGCTTGATCCTGGTCAGTCACGCTCCCAAGCGGTGATATTCCGCAGGTGGATTTTGGGGGTGTGATAGTGAACCTATGAAGAAAGAGTTTTTTACATCAGAAGACAAATTTGGAAAGAGACCAAGACTGAAGACTCGATGCCGAAGACTTCGTCAACATCCAAGGGGCAGTCTGTTGGTACACTGAATGTCTGCTGACTACATCTTAATCGAGTCTTAGGTCTAGGTAGGTTAATTAGGATTAGAAAACAAGTTTAGTGGTTTTATTATGTAATTCCGCTTGAAATGACCAGAAGTCATTTCAAGCGAAATCAGGATAAACTTGTGATTCCGCTCCAGATGTAAGATTGTTATTCCGCTCGAGATCATACATGGTGATTTCGCTTGGAATGTTTCAAGCGGAATCAGATACCGCTTGGCATTTCAAGCGGAATCACAGGCTCTATATATAGGCTTAGGTCGATCTCATTTGTAACAGTTGGAGCGGAATCAAGTCATTGTTGTAGAGACGAGGTGCTGCCAATATTTATTCAGAAACATGTGTAAAGTCTCAGAAAAGCAATAGAAAGAAAGTTAAAAGGATACAAGCTGTGTTTGACTTTGTTTACTTTGTTTCCGCCTCTGTAAATGAAGATGAACTGCCTTTACTGACTGTTTAGGGTCACGGAACTGGTCCAAAAGGTTATCTCAATGATTTAACCTTCATATGATTAAAAATTCAATATCCAACCAAGCGGTATTTTATATACCGTGCCCAAGCCCGTATAAGGGAAATAAGTTAAAAGTATTTGCCTGAGCAAATTATACAAATTTATCCCAGCCGTACAAATCAGCAAGTGCAAGTACCTTTTACTGGTCTCCTAAATCTGGAATGAAGGTGTTAATTAACCTATTAGATTCCTAACGGGTCTTACATAAGCTCAAACTTAGTCCGGTTAGTTTTAAAGAAAGGAATACGGCTCAAAACGCAAGATTAAGCGAAGACCGAAATAGAATGTGATTTAGACCCGACAAGTTTGAAGACTTGTATAATATGGGTAAACTAAACACATTCTGGATTTTGAGATAAAAATGATAAGGTTTGACCCATTTCGGTTAATTTATGCAAACTAGTTACATAAACCGCACCGAACGCGAAAAATGCATAACGGGTAAACAAATGAGTCATGAACAGGTTTCCTAAGTTAATATGCCTTAAATATATTGTGATATCAGTAGGATATCTTCCATTATGCCCAAAACGAATTTAAACTCAAATTAAGCCCCGTAGGGGTATTTTGGTCATTTTAAAGGTTATAAAAGAGATTAAATATTAATCTGAGGTTCAGGTCTGGAATGATTAGTAAAAATACTTGATTTAATAAGTTATATCAGTAGGGTATTGCATATATGTGAAATTTATCATTTATAACCAAACTATGCACCGTAGGGGCATTTCGGTAATTTCACATAAGCTTTAAAGGTCAAATTTGGAAATCTGAGTTCAAAACTTTTTCTTACTGTTAAAGTATAAAATTTTACTTAAAACATCAGTAGATATTAAGTCTTATATGATAAAAATAGTTTTAATCCATACTATGCGTTTAAAACGCGTAAAAATCGGTTTTAAGCGATTTTCATGTTATAATAGGAAATCTGAGTTTTTGATCAGTTTATAAAGTTCAAAATACTTTATATATCATATAAAATCAGTAGCAAAAGGTTTGGTATCAAAATGTTATGTAAAACTCATTTTATTAGCAAAAAGGGTATAACTGATAATTACTGAATTAAAGCAAGAACCCTATGTTATGTTCAGTTTAAAAATAGATAAAAATCTTCAAAAATCCCAAAATATTATATTACATCAGTGGGTAAAAAGTTTGGTGTCAAAATTTGGGTTTAGATAGGCTTTATGCTAATAATGTCGTTTAATTAATAAAAAGCTTTCTAATTACGATATTGAGCATAACTCCTAATTTAGACCTCAAACTGATGTCAAATTTTTAGGACATGTTTAATAATTAGTAATAAAGGTTTTTGTCCTCTCACATTTTCAAAATCTCGTTTTAAGGTCAAAAGGGCATAATGGTCAACATTTAAGCAATTAACGAAACATGCAAATGAATCGGATTAATTAGGAACCAAGTTGTATAACCTCAGAGGGTTATACTAACCTATAACCTGGTCCTAATGGAACTCTAAGGCATATCTAAACTAAGCTAAATCGGGTCAGAACTAAAAGTCAAAGCAAAAGTCTACTTTTACGACTTTCGGTTCCGAACCGACCCTAAACTCAAAATTGTCGGATTGAACATGCTTAGACATGTTCTTAAATTAATTACCAAGTTATATAAGTGTTAAAACAGGTTTCATAGCTTCTACATTGCTAATTATGAATTTATTTGCAAAATAGTTTTCTGTTGACTTTATAATATTAAGTTTGACCCGACAATTGACCAAGTTAGAGTGGAAATCAGAGGGTGCCCTTTTAAGGGTTTATTACCCACATAATTACCAACTCATAGCCACTTTCAATTCGAAAAATGACTGGACCATTAGTGATTAATCACTAAGTCAAAGCAGAATTACGTCAACTTTGACTTTTGGTCATTACACTAACAAAAACTTAATTACAGAGGCTAAGCACACTTACAAGAGTCCTTAGCACGAATATTGAGACTAATAGAGTTTCCTTCCTAAGTAGGATGCTCCGGAGAGTGTTTAAAAGCTTCAAGACTTGGGAGTGATGTTGCAAGTATGATTTTGATCATGCAAGTGAGAAATGCTGCCAAAAACCCACCTATTTATACCCATTGAATGTGTCATAAGAGTAATACAGGTGTCTTGGCTCTTCCCTGATCATCACATCTGTCCAAAACGGTTTTTAAAACCATCAAACAGTCCCTAGATTCGAGTTATACTATGCAAGAATGAAGAGAGGTGCAGTGACCTGCACCTGTGCATGTTTCTGTCCAGATAAGGCCGTCGCGTCGTGCGACGGTAGAGGGTGATGGTGGTGGCGTGACGCCACCATATGGCTAACCAGATCAGCAAGTTTCAAAAATGACATTTTCACCCCCTGAACCTTTAAAACGCAATATCTTTCATTTTAAGAACATTTAACCCATATAACTTATATTTCTGTGATCCATGAGATATAACCAAACATCGTTTGGTCCGGTTTCGTTGAACGATAACCGAAAACACATGTTTTGCCTTGTTGACGCTTTTAACCCCTTAATCACGAAAGTTAACGTATTTTCCTCATACGATATCGAAACCTTGTGACATTTTTATCACTTATTCTCGGGAGCATAATTAATCGTTACAAAGCTTCGGGTTCGTTAAAAGGTCACTCAGAGGTATAATTTAAACATGTTGACACATTTAACCCTTGCAGCTTGTAAACTTTCACTTTCTTCCACAAACGGTTTCATACGATTCATGATTCATTCGTTTAAGGGTATAAACATCATGTAGGGTTGATGAAAGGGAAAATTATCAAATGTTGACGCTTTGAATCCTTTTACACACATACTTTCTTTGTTTCTCAACTTTAGTCCCTCGTAATCAATTTGTTACTTGTTTAAAGTCCATGACACGTGTCGATATTATATTGGACATGATTTTGCGAGGTGTTACATCCTCACCCCCTTAAAAGAAATCTCGAAATTTACTGAAATAAATGAGGGTACTTTTGTATCATTGTGGATTCAACCTCCCACGTGTATTCGGGACCTCTTCGGGCATCCCATTTAACCTTTACAATCGGTACGTGCTTCCTTCGAAGCTTTTTAACCTGTCGATCCTCAATCGACAAGGGTTTTTCAACAAACTTTAAGTTCTCATCTATATGCACATCCTTATGTGACATGGCTAGCGATTCATCAGCTAGACACTTCTTTAAGTTGCGAATGTAGAACACATTATGGATTCCATTGAGCTCTTCAGGCAGGTTTAACTTGTAAGCCACTGTTTCGCACAGGTGCCGGGTGGCCGCGATACAAACATACCTAGTCTAGAATACTTGAGAACTTTCCCTAATCTTCGCATACATGCCTAGAGGGCTGCGATACAAACTAATACGATACATGACTTAATGAACGAACACAAGGCTTACCATACTATTACAATTACTGAACTATAAACTGTGAACTCGCTCAACTAGTTGTTGATCCTCTGTTACATGCCTTGCAGGTCGTTAGATACATGGAGCTTGCACAGGGAGGAGCAGGTCGTTGTGGAGCATGGTCCGTGGATGCCATGTTAAACATTTAAACATTTGAACTATGATATACTTTGGATTTTCATACTTATGCTTCCGCTACACTTGATACTATAATTATGTTTTGAACACCTATCGTATTGAATGATTGGTTTGCATTTATTTTACTTGATATTAATTACATGTTCAATATGATTGGTGGCTTGATCCTGGTCAGTCACGCTCCCAAGCGGTGATATTCCGCAGGTGGATTTTGGGGGTGTGACAGTGAACCTATGAAGAAAGAGTTTTTTACATGAGAAGACAAATTTGGAAAGAGACCAAGACTGAAGACTCGATGCCGAAGACTTCGTCAACATCCAAGGGGGAGTCTGTTGGTACACTGAATGTCTGCTGACTACATCTTAATCGAGTCTTAGGTCTAGATAGGTTAATTAGGATTAGAAAACAAGTTTAGTGGTTTTATTATGTAATTCCGCTTGAAATGACCAGAAGTCATTTCAAGCGAAATCAGGATAAACTTGTGATTCCGCTCCAGATGTAAGATTGTTATTCCGCTCGAGATCATACATGGTGATTTCACTTGGAATGTTTCAAGCGGAATCAGATACCGCTTGGCATTTCAAGCGGAATCACAGGCTCTATATATAGGCTTAGGTCGATCTCATTTGTAACAGTTGGAGCGGAATCAAGTCATTGTTGTAGAGACGAGGTGCTGCCAATATTTATTCAGAAACATGTGTAAAGTCTCAGAAAAGCAATAGAAAGAAAGTTAAAAGGATACAAGCTGTGTTTGACTTTGTTTACTTTGTTTCCGCCTTTGTAAATGAAGATGAACTGCCTTTACTGACTGTTTAGGGTCACGGAACTGGTCCAACAGGTTATCTCAATGATTTAACCTTCATATGATTAAAAATTCAATATCCAACCAAGCGGTATTTTATATACCGTGCCCAAGCCCGTATAAGGGAAATAAGTTAAAAGTATTTCCCTGAGCAAATTATACAAATTTATCCCAGCCGTACAAATCAGCAAGTGCAAGTACCTTTTACTGGTCTCCTAAATCTGGAATGAAGGTGTTAATTAACCTATTAGATTCCTAACGGGTCTTACATAAGCTCAAACTTAGTCCGGTTAGTTTTAAAGAAAGGAATACGGCTCAAAACGCAAGATTAAGCGAAGACCGAAATAGAATGTGATTTAGACCCGACAAGTTTGAAGACTTGTATAATATGGGTAAACTAAACACATTCTGGATTTTGAGATAAAAATGATAAGGTTTGACCCATTTCGGTTAATTTATGCAAACTAGTTACATAAACCGCACCGAACGCGAAAAATGCATAACGGGTAAACAAATGAGTCATGAACAGGTTTCCTAAGTTAATATGCCTTAAATATATTGTGATATCAGTAGGATATCTTCCATTATGCCCAAAACGAATTTAAACTCAAATTAAGCCCCGTAGGGGTATTTTGGTCATTTTAAAGGTTATAAAAGAGATTAAATATTAATCTGAGGTTCAGGTCTGGAATGATTAGTAAAAATACTTGATTTAATAAGTTATATCAGTAGGGTATTGCATATATGTGAAATTTATCATTTATAACCAAACTATGCACCGTAGGGGCATTTTGGTAATTTCACATAAGCTTTAAAGGTCAAATTTGGAAATCTGAGTTCAAAACTTTTGCTTACTGTTAAAGTATAAAATTTTACTTAAAACATCAGTAGATATTAAGTCTTATATGATAAAAATAGTTTTAATCCATACTATGCGTTTAAAACGCGTAAAAATCGGTTTTAAGCGATTTTCATGTTATAATAGGAAATCTGAGTTTTTGATCAGTTTATAAAGTTCAAAATACTTTATTTATCATATAAAATCAGTAGCAAAAGGTTTGGCATCAAAATGTTATGTAAAACTCATTTTATTAGCAAAAAGGGTATAATTGATATTTACCGAATTAAAGCAAGAACCCTATGTTATGTTCAGTTTAAAAATAGATAAAAATCTTCAAAAATCCCAAAATATTATATTACATCAGTGGGTAAAAAGTTTGGTGTCAAAATTTGGGTTTAGATAGGCTTTATGCTAATAATGTCGTTTAATTAATAAAAAGCTTTCTAATTACGATATTGAGCATAACTCCTAATTTAGACCTCAAACTGATGTTGGATGCTCCGGAGAGTGTTTAAAAGCTTCAAGACTTGGGAGTGATGTTGAAAGTATGATTTTGATCATGCAAGTGAGAAATGCTGCAAAAAACCCACCTATTTATACCCATTGAATGTGTCATAAGAGTAATACAGGTGTCTTGGCTCTTCCCTGATCATCACATCTGTCCAAAACGGTTTTTAAAACCATCAAACAGTCCCTAGATTCGAGTTATACTATGCAAGAATGAAGAGAGGTGCAGTGACCTGCACCTGTGCATGTTTCTGTCCAGGTAAGGCCGTCGCGTCGTGCGACGGTAGAGGGTGATGGTGGTGGCGTGACGCCACCATATGGCTAACCAGATCAGCAAGTTTCAAAAATGACATTTTCACCCCCTGAACCTTTAAAACGCAATATCTTTCATTTTAAGAACATTTAACCCATATAACTTATATTTCTGTGATCCATGAGATATAACCAAACATCGTTTGGTCCGGTTTCGTTGAACGATAACCGAAAACACATGTTTTGCCTTGTTGACGCTTTAACCCCTTAATCACGAAAGTTAACGTATTTTCCTCATACGATATCGAAACCTTGTGACATTTTTATCACTTATTCTCGGGAGCATAATTAATCGTTACAAAGCTTCGGGTTCGTTAAAAGGTCACTCAGAGGTATAATTTAAACATGTTGACACATTTAACCCTTGCAGCTTGTAAACTTTCACTTTCTTCCACAAACGGTTTCATACGATTCATGATTCATTCGTTTAAGGGTATAAACATCATGTAGGGTTGATGAAAGGGAAAATTATCAAATGTTGACGCTTTGAATCCTTTTACACACATACTTTCTTTGTTTCTCAACTTTAGTCCCTCGTAATCAATTTGTTACTTGTTTAAAGTCCATGACACGTGTCGATATTATATTGGACATGATTTTGCGAGGTGTTACATCCTCACCCCCTTAAAAGAAATCTCGAAATTTACTGAAATAAATGAGGGTACTTTTGTATCATTGTGGATTCAACCTCCCACGTGTATTCGGGACCTCTTCGGGCATCCCATTTAACCTTTACAATCGGTACGTGCTTCCTTCGAAGCTTTTTAACCTGTCGATCCTCAATCGACAAGGGTTTTTCAACAAACTTTAAGTTCTCATCTATATGCACATCCTTATGTGACATGGCTAGCGATTCATCAGCTAGACACTTCTTTAAGTTGCGAATGTAGAACACATTATGGATTCCATTGAGCTCTTCAGGCAGGTTTAACTTGTAAGCCACTGTTTCGCACAGGTGCCGGGTGGCCGCGATACAAACATACCTAGTCTAGAATACTTGAGAACTTTCCCTAATCTTCGCATACATGCCTAGAGGGCTGCGATACAAACTAATACGATACATGACTTAATGAACGAACACAAGGCTTACCATACTATTACAATTACTGAACTATAAACTGTGAACTCGCTCAACTAGTTGTTGATCCTCTGTTACATGCCTTGCAGGTCGTTAGATACATGGAGCTTGCACAGGGAGGAGCAGGTCGTTGTGGAGCATGGTCCGTGGATGCCATGTTAAACATTTAAACATTTGAACTATGATATACTTTGGATTTTCATACTTATGCTTCCGCTACACTTGATACTATAATTATGTTTTGAACACCTATCGTATTGAATGATTGGTTTGCATTTATTTTACTTGATATTAATTACATGTTCAATATGATTGGTGGCTTGATCCTGGTCAGTCACGCTCCCAAGCGGTGATATTCCGCAGGTGGATTTTGGGGGTGTGACAGTGAACCTATGAAGAAAGAGTTTTTTACATGAGAAGACAAATTTGGAAAGAGACCAAGACTGAAGACTCGATGCCGAAGACTTCGTCAACATCCAAGGGGGAGTCTGTTGGTACACTGAATGTCTGCTGACTACATCTTAATCGAGTCTTAGGTCTAGATAGGTTAATTAGGATTAGAAAACAAGTTTAGTGGTTTTATTATGTAATTCCGCTTGAAATGACCAGAAGTCATTTCAAGCGAAATCAGGATAAACTTGTGATTCCGCTCCAGATGTAAGATTGTTATTCCGCTCGAGATCATACATGGTGATTTCACTTGGAATGTTTCAAGCGGAATCAGATACCGCTTGGCATTTCAAGCGGAATCACAGGCTCTATATATAGGCTTAGGTCGATCTCATTTGTAACAGTTGGAGCGGAATCAAGTCATTGTTGTAGAGACGAGGTGCTGCCAATATTTATTCAGAAACATGTGTAAAGTCTCAGAAAAGCAATAGAAAGAAAGTTAAAAGGATACAAGCTGTGTTTGACTTTGTTTACTTTGTTTCCGCCTCTGTAAATGAAGATGAACTGCCTTTACTGACTGTTTAGGGTCACGGAACTGGTCCAACAGGTTATCTCAATGATTTAACCTTCATATGATTAAAAATTCAATATCCAACCAAGCGGTATTTTATATACCGTGCCCAAGCCCGTATAAGGGAAATAAGTTAAAAGTATTTCCCTGAGCAAATTATACAAATTTATCCCAGCCGTACAAATCAGCAAGTGCAAGTACCTTTTACTGGTCTCCTAAATCTGGAATGAAGGTGTTAATTAACCTATTAGATTCCTAACGGGTCTTACATAAGCTCAAACTTAGTCCGGTTAGTTTTAAAGAAAGGAATACGGCTCAAAACGCAAGATTAAGCGAAGACCGAAATAGAATGTGATTTAGACCCGACAAGTTTGAAGACTTGTATAATATGGGTAAACTAAACACATTCTGGATTTTGAGATAAAAATGATAAGGTTTGACCCATTTCGGTTAATTTATGCAAACTAGTTACATAAACCGCACCGAACGCGAAAAATGCATAACGGGTAAACAAATGAGTCATGAACAGGTTTCCTAAGTTAATATGCCTTAAATATATTGTGATATCAGTAGGATATCTTCCATTATGCCCAAAACGAATTTAAACTCAAATTAAGCCCCGTAGGGGTATTTTGGTCATTTTAAAGGTTATAAAAGAGATTAAATATTAATCTGAGGTTCAGGTCTGGAATGATTAGTAAAAATACTTGATTTAATAAGTTATATCAGTAGGGTATTGCATATATGTGAAATTTATCATTTATAACCAAACTATGCACCGTAGGGGCATTTTGGTAATTTCACATAAGCTTTAAAGGTCAAATTTGGAAATCTGAGTTCAAAACTTTTGCTTACTGTTAAAGTATAAAATTTTACTTAAAACATCAGTAGATATTAAGTCTTATATGATAAAAATAGTTTTAATCCATACTATGCGTTTAAAACGCGTAAAAATCGGTTTTAAGCGATTTTCATGTTATAATAGGAAATCTGAGTTTTTGATCAGTTTATAAAGTTCAAAATACTTTATTTATCATATAAAATCAGTAGCAAAAGGTTTGGTATCAAAATGTTATGTAAAACTCATTTTATTAGCAAAAAGGGTATAATTGATATTTACCGAATTAAAGCAAGAACCCTATGTTATGTTCAGTTTAAAAATAGATAAAAATCTTCAAAAATCCCAAAATATTATATTACATCAGTGGGTAAAAAGTTTGGTGTCAAAATTTGGGTTTAGATAGGCTTTATGCTAATAATGTCGTTTAATTAATAAAAAGCTTTCTAATTACGATATTGAGCATAACTCCTAATTTAGACCTCAAACTGATGTTAAATTTTTAGGACATGTTTAATAATTAGTAATAAAGGTTTTTGTCCTCTCACATTTTCAAAATCTCGTTTTAAGGTCAAAAGGGCATAATGGTCAACATTTAAGCAATTAACGGAAACATGCAAATGAATCGGATTAATTAGGAACCAAGTTGTATAACCTCAGAGGGTTATACTAACCTATAACCTGGTCCTAATGGAACTCTAAGGCATATCTAAACTAAGCTAAATCGGGTCAAAACTAAAAGTCAAAGCAAAAGTCTACTTTTACGACTTTCGGTTCCGAACCGACCCTAAACTCAAAATTGTCGGATTGAACATGCTTAGACATGTTCTTAAATTAATTACCAAGTTATATAAGTGTTAAAACAGGTTTCATAGCTTCTACATTGCTAATTATGAATTTATTTGCAAAATAGTTTTCTGTTGACTTTATAATATTAAGTTTGACCCGACAATTGACCAAGTTAGAGTGGAAATCAGAGGGTGCCCTTTTAAGGGTTTATTACCCACATAATTACCAACTCATAGCCACTTTCAATTCGAAAAATGACTGGACCATTAGTGATTAATCACTAAGTCAAAGCAGAATTACGTCAACTTTGACTTTTGGTCATTACACTAACAAAAACTTAACTACAGAGGCTAAGCACACTTACAAGAGTCCTTAGCACGAATATTGAGACTAATAGAGCTTCCTTCCTAAGTTGGATGCTCCGGAGAGTGTTTAAAAGCTTCAAGACTTGGGAGTGATGTTGAAAGTATGATTTTGATCATGCAAGTGAGAAATGCTGCAAAAAACCCACCTATTTATACCCATTGAATGTGTCATAAGAGTAATACAGGTGTCTTGGCTCTTCCCTGATCATCACATCTGTCCAAAACGGTTTTTAAAACCATCAAACAGTCCCTAGATTCGAGTTATACTATGCAAGAATGAAGAGAGGTGCAGTGACCTGCACCTGTACATGTTTCTGTCCAGGTAAGGCCGTCGCATCGTGCGACGGTAGAGGGTGATGGTGGTGGCGTGACGCCACCATATGGCTAACCAGATCAGCAAGTTTCAAAAATGACATTTTCACCCCCTGAACCTTTAAAACGCAATATCTTTCATTTTAAGAACATTTAACCCATATAACTTATATTTCTGTGATCCATGAGATATAACCAAACATCGTTTGGTCCGGTTTCGTTGAACGATAACCGAAAACACAAGTTTTGCCTTGTTGACGCTTTTAACCCCTTAATCACGAAAGTTAACGTATTTTCCTCATACGATATCGAAACCTTGTGTCATTTTTATCACTTATTCTTGGGAGCATAATTAATCGTTACAAAGCTTCGGGTTCGTTAAAAGGTCACTCAGAGGTATAATTTAAACATGTTGACACATTTAACCCTTGCGGCTTGTAAACTTTCACTTTCTTCCACAAACGGTTTCATACGATTCATGATCCATTCGTTTAAGGGTATAAACATCATGTAGGGTTGATGAAAGGAAAAATTATCAAATGTTGACGCTTTGAATCCTTTTACACACATACTTTCTTTGTTTTTCAACTTTAGTCCCTCGTAATCAATTTGTTACTTGTTTAAAGTCCATGACACGTGTCGATATTATATTGGACATGATTTTGCGAGGTGTTACATCCTCACCCCCTTAAAAGAAATCTCGAAATTTACTGAAATAAATGAGGGTACTTTTGTATCATTGTGGATTCAACCTCCCACGTGTATTCGGGACCTCTTCGGGCATCCCATTTAACCTTTACAATCGGTACGTGCTTCCTTCGAAGCTTTTTAACCTGTCGATCCTCAATCGACAAGGGTTTTTCAACAAACTTTAAGTTCTCATCTATATGCACATCCTTATTTGACATGGCTAGCGATTCATCAGCTAGACACTTCTTTAAGTTGCAAATGTAGATCACATTATGGATTCCATTGAGCTCTTCAGGCAGGTTTAACTTGTAAGCCACTGTTTCGACACATTCGATGATTTCGAATGGTCCTATGTATCGTAGACTTAACTTGCCTTTCTTGCCAAATCGCATTACCCCTTTCCAGGGCGATACTTTAAGTAACACTTTGTCACCTACCTCGAATTTCAGAGGTTTACGCCTTTTATCTGCGTAACTTTTCTGCCTATCCCTGGCAGCTTTGAGACGATCTCGTATCTTCACAATCTTATCTGTCGTCTCCAGGACTATATCAGTTCCTGTTAGTTTGACATCTCTAACTTCCGCCCAGCAAACTAGCGTCCTGCACTTTCTTCCATACAAAGCTTCAAAAGGTGTAGCTTGAATACTGGAGTGATAGCTATTATTTTACGAGAATTCAATCAATGGAAGATGATCATCCCAACGTCCACCTAGGTCAATAACACAAGCTCTTAACATATCCTCCAGCGTTTGAATTGTACGCTCGCTTTGACCATCCGTCTGAGAATGATATGTAGTGCTGAAGTTTAATCGAGTGCCCAACGATTGCTGAAAGCTTTTCCAAAAAAGAGACATGTATCTTGTATCCCTATCAGAGATAATACACACTGGCACTCCATGGAGAGATACTATCTCATCCACATACAGCTGAGCTAACTTATCTGAGCTGTGTGTTTCCTTAACAGGTAAGAAGTGAGCTGACTTAGTCAACCTGTCAACTATAACCCAAATAGTATCGTTTCCTCACTTTGTCTTTGGTAACTTGGTGATAAAATCCATAGTTACCATTTCCCACTTCCAGGTGGGAAGTTAAGGCTGTTGCAGCAAACCTGGCGGCTTTTGATGTTCAGCTTTAACTTGTGCGCATGTCAAACATTTGGCCACATAAGTGGCTATAGATTTCTTCAAACCTATCCACCAGTAATTTGCCTTTAAATCCTGGTACATCTTGTCACTTCCAGGATGAACCGAGTATTTGGAGCTATGGGCTTCTTGAAGAATCACATCCCTAAGTCCTCCATACATTGGAACCCATATTCGTCCATTTAATCTTAGGATTCCACCCTTGCCATACGATAACTGTTCAACAGTTACTCCCAACTTTTCATTCGGATAGTTGACTTCTAATACAGCTTCCTTCTGAGCGGCTAGCAACCTTTCATTCAATATGTTTTTCAATTTAATGCTGTTGGCATTGATCCTAATGGGCTTAACTCTTTCCTTCCTGCTTAAAGCATCAGCTACAACATTCGCTTTTCCTGGATGGTAGCAAATTTCACAATCACTATCGTTCAGTGTCTCCATCCATCGACGCTGTCTCATGTTCAGATCCTTCTGATTGAACAAGTGTTGAAGGCTTTTATGATCAGAATAAATCACACACTTGGTACCATATAAATAATGCCTCCAAAGCTTTAGTGCAAACACAACGGCACCCAACTCCAGATCGTGGGTGGTGTAATTCTTCTCGTGCACCTTTAACTGACGGGAAGCATAAGCAACAACTTTGCCCTTCTGCATAAGCACACAACCCATGCCTGTGTGCGATGCGTCATAGTAAACCACAAATTCTTCAATACCTTCTGGTAATGTCAACACTGGTGCATTTCTTAACTTTTGTTTAAGGATGTCAAAGGATTCTTGTTGCTTAGGACCCCAATCGAACTTTATATTCTTGTGAGTCAATGAAGTTAGGGGTGCAGCAATCCTTGAAATTTTTTCTATAAAACGCCTATAGTATCCTGCCAGACCCAAGGAGCTACGAATCTCTGTGGGTGTCTTCGGCTCTTGCCAATTCATGATGGCTTCAATCTTAGCGGGATCCACCTAGATACCACGCTCGCTAACCACATGTCCAAGAAATTGGACGTCGCGAAGCTAAAACTCGCATTTTGAAAACTTGGCGTAGAGCTTCTCTTGCTGAAAAAGTTTAAGAATACAACGAAGGTGCTTTTCATGATCAGTTTGGTTCTTCGAATAAATGAGGATGTCATCAATGAAGACGATGACAAACTTATCCAAGTAGGGTTTGCAAACACGATTCATGAGATCCATGAACGCTGCTGGTGCATTAGTGAGCCCGAAAGGCATCACCAAGAACTCGTAGTGACCATAACGAGTTCTGAATGCAGTCTTATGCACATCTTCATCTCTAACCTTCAATTGATGGTAGCCTAACCTTAAATCAATCTTGGAGTGAACTAACTTGCTCCTTGAAGCTGATCGAACAGATCGTCGATCCTGGGCAATTGATATGTGTTCTTGATTGTAACCTTGTTAAACTCGCGATAATCGATGCATAAACGCATCGACCCATCATTTTTCTTCACAAATAGGATCGGTGCTCCCCAAGGAGAGGAGCTAGGTCGAATAAATCCTTTTGCCAATAAATCATCCAGTTAAGTCCTCAACTCTTTCATCTCAGTCGGTGCTAAACTGTAAGGTGCTCTTGCAATAGGTGCTGCTCCAGGAATAATGTCGATTCTAAAATCCACTTGCCTATCTGGGGGCAAACCAGGTAGTTCTTCAGGAAATACTTCTGGATATTCAGAAATAACAGGGTTTTCTTCAACCTTGGGCTTTGGTTCATCAATAGTTACCTGTGCCATGTAAATGACGCAACCCTTCTTCAAACACCTTGACGCCTTAAGCATAGACACTTGCTTAGGTAACCCATACTGAGTATCTCCTTATATTGTGAGAGGCTAACCATACGGAGTCTTGATAACCACTTGTTTCTTATCACAAACAATCTGGGCTTGGTTATGAGATAACCAATCCATGCCAATCACTATGTCGAAACCAGCTAATTTCAAAGGAAGCAAGGATAATGGAAAGGAGTGGTTCCTAATGGATATAAAGCATCCATCTAATATAGTTAAAGCAGTTTCTATGGTACCATCGGCCAATTCTACTTCATATTTTATGCTTAGGGTTTTAACAGGAAGATTTAATAACTTACAAAACTCATCATAAACAAACGACTTATCTACACCCGAATCAAATAATACCCTTGCATAAACATCATTGATAAGAAAGGTACCTGTTATCATGTTGTCATTCTAAATTGCTTCCTGTGCATTCATCTGAAAGACCCTAGCATTGGTCTTCTTGCCTTCCACAGCTTTCTTAGCATACTTTGGGGAATTAGACGTGATATGCACCTTCTCGTTACAATTGTAACAAGTTGCATCCTTAATCTTCTTACAATCCAACGTCTTATGCTCACTAGATTTACAGATCCCACAAGCTCTTGGTTGCGATTGGGACTTTGATTCATACCTACACTTGCCTAGATGATGCTTCTTGCAGATCTTGCATTTGGGCTTCTCACCCAACAGTTGGTTATCCTTCTTGAACCCTGAACTCTTCTTGTTTTCAGAGTTCCCTTTATGCTTCTTATCAGAATGGTGTGAGCTCCCATCCTCACGTTTCCTTTTCCCTTCATCAGAATTTCTAAGCGATCTCTGCCTGACCGCATCAAAGGTAAGGGATAATGACAAATCAGCTACAGACCTAAAGGTAGTCGGTCGAGAGGCTTTCACACTAGCTTTGATCTCTGAGGTTAAACCCCCAATGAAACGGGCTATGCGTTTTGGTTCCGGTGTCACCAAGTAAGGAACAATCGAGACATGGTATTAAAGCTCGTGAGATACGCTTGGCAGTCTATGTTCTTCATAACCAATTGTTGGACCGTGTTCCGATCCTGAATAGTCAGTAGAGAACGTTCAACTTCATGTACGAAGGCGGAATCAACATAAATGAAGTAACAACAGCTTTCCTATTCAATTCCTTTCCTTTTATTGCTTTATGAGACTGATTTGACAGAGTTTCATACCTAAAGCACACAACAGATTCGCTTCAAAGTACAGCAACAACTCTAATTAGGTTCGCTTGTAATGACTATTTATAGACCACATAGTTCCGCTTATACGACATGTCCGTATAAGCGAACCTATTACCTAAACCCTATAAGCGAACCTATATGTGACATATAAGCGGACCATATAATGACACATAAGTGGATCTATTACGTAATACATAATTTTGATTTTCAAGACCCTATCTTGACTTATCTTGACCTAAGACCTAATGCAGACGAAGTCAACAGACATTCTATGCATCAACAGACTCCCCCTTGGATGTTGACGTAGTCTTCAGCTCCTGAGTCTTCAGTCATGGTCTTTTCTCCAACTCTCTGTCTTCACATCATAAGCATTCTATCTTCACAGGCTTCAGAATCATTTCAAGACCCTATCTTCCATCTTTCCTTTGACTGTTGATCCAGACTCCCCCTTTCACAGACTCCCCCTCTCGATATGCTAGAATCTGAGATATCTGGTTCAAGCTTTTGACATTTAACTCCCGTTGGGAAAAACGAAGTCCAAACCTGTTACTCAACCAATAACATTACACTTCTATCTTTTCAACAAAAATTTACAAACTCAATCAGCTTATCGAAATCCACTCAAGTATTCAGGTTCAAGTTAATGACCCTGATTACTCAATTAATCTACCAAGTTCAATTTAATGACCATGGTTGATCATTTGACGAATCAAACTGATTTTGTAAAAACATTTTCATATTTTCTAACAAACAATGTAACAAGCATCAACTTAATGAACTTGTTTTAACTTTGAAAACAACTTCAAACTCTGACAAAGTAAGCTCTCCTCAATCTTCAGCTCAGAACTTTCCTGCAACTGCTTCAATCTCTGAGAATCCAACAATCAACTCTCTACTTTGGTTTGTCAAAAAATAAAGCAGAAATAAAATCTTTTTGGATTTCATAAAGTGTTCTAAACTAAGAAATGAAATGTAGAAAACTTAAATTGCATAAAATAAAGAAATTGAACTATATACAAACTTATTTTTGGCAAGCGTGTCAGGGAATCATATCAGCTTTCCAGACAAATTACTAGTACCGTTAAGCTTTATTGCATGCTCAGACTTAAACAATTTACCTCGATTGTCGATATACGGATCCATCTTAAATTCTCACACAGATTTCAATCTATTCAGGATACGATTTAGATGACTTATGAACTTAGCTCAATTCATGTGTCTCACCTCTTGAATATACTCCCATATCCAGAATCCCAATATTCAATCTTACAGGTGAGTATACTACAATGATATCTGTACATAAATTAGGTATGCGAGGACTGAGGGATCTCAGGTCGATACTTCCGTATACGCAGAGAGATATCAGCTTCGACTTTTCAGTATGTCCCCTTTAGAGGATCTTTTAGCTACAACAGTAGCGACTATCAATTTTATTGTTTCATCTGCATGCTGAGGGTTTATGTTATGTTTCAAGCATTTGGTGAAAGTATTATCCAAGGACTAGGTCAGAACTTCCGTTCAGCAGAAGCCCCAGAATAATACCCCAAACATCATTGAGTATAAAAACCTAGTATATCAGAATACGAGACCTTTCAAACGAGATTTCAAGGGTTACCTATATATCCAAGTAGTGTTCCCCATGAATTTCGCAAGTTTGAAATTTTAGGTTTATATCCCAATAAATCTACTAAATGTGCGAAAACCTATCGACACATCATTAGTGAGACTGTTTAACTCATTTAGACTTTACAAATCTTTAGCATACTGTAATTGTCTAGATATACACAAGCTCTTTTTCAATTTTATATTGTTTTTGTATTTTTTTTTCATTTTTTACTGTTTTTGTATTTTCTCAAAATATATCTATTTACAACTATCTACTCCCCCTAAATACCAAAACAAGTAAAAAATCGACAAACCATTGCAGATTGTTTCTCGTCTTCATCCGCAACAGTACTCTCATCAACGCCCACAATTCCATGCGACACCGAAAGAAGCTTCGTACCATTCAGTTTTAACAAATATTTAAACCGATTTTTATCAAAAGCTTTGGTATGTAAATCAGCTTTTTGTTCGTCAGTGTGGATTTTCTCAATTCATATCAACTTTTTCTCGAAACAATCGCGATTAAAGTGATGACGAATTTCTATATGTTTAGTTTTAGCGTGATGTACTGGATTCTTTGTTATGTTTATTGCGGCCTCATTATCAACAAACAGAGGTGTGTTAAGAAACTGCAAACCGTAGTCACGCATCTGTTGCTGTATCCACAGGATCTGAGAGCAGCAACTGCTAGCAAAAACGTACTCCGCTTCACATGCAGATAGCGCCACAGACGTTTGTTTCTTACACTGCCAGGTAACCAATCAAGGTCCAAGGAACTGGCATCCTGCAGTTGTTGATTTCGCGTTGACTTTGCAACATCCGAAATCCGAATCAGAATACCCTTCGAGCGTAAAATCGCCTTTTCTAGGATACCACAACCCCAATGTGGGTGTTCCTTTCAAGTAACGTAATATCCTCTTGACAATGATCATGTGCGAAGCTCTCGGGTTAGATTGATATCTTACTGCGAGGCACGTTGGGTACATGATATCAGGACGTGAAGCAGTTAGATACATCAAAGAACCTATCATGGATCGGTAGAACGTTTCATCATCCCTGTCTCCGGTGAGATCTGGGTGAATCCCATGATTAGTCGCAAGTGGGGTAGCAGCTGGAGTAGAACTTGACATTCCAAATTTCTCTAGAATATCATGCACGTACATCGTCTGGTGAATGAAAATTCCCTCTGGTAGTTGTTCAACTTGTAGACCCAGAAAGAATTTCATCTCCCCTATTGATGACATTTCGAATTTTTGCTTCATCACCTGTTCGAAATCTTTGCACAATTTCTCATTTGTTGACCCAAAAATTATATCGTCTACGTAAATCTGAACTATCAGAAGATGTCCATCAACGACTTTAGTGAAGAGAGTGGCATCCACTTTCCGTCTGATAAAGCTGTTAGCGAGTAGGTGTTGAGACAAAGTCTCGTACCAAGCTCTCGGTGCCTGATGTAGACCATACAACGCTTTGTCCAGCAGATAAACTTTGTTCTTGTGGATTGGGTCAGTAAAGCCCGGCGGCTGACCGACATAAACCTCCTCTTTGACCTTCCCATAAAGAAACGCCGATTTAACATCCAACTGATATACTTTGAAGTTCTTCCAAGACGCAAATGCTAGGAAAATTCTGATTGCCTCTAGTCGTGCCACAGGAGCATAGACTTCTGTAAAATCAATCCCCTCCTGTTGACTAAAGCCCTGAACAATGAGTCGAGCTTTGTTCCTTACAACCACTCCTCTGTCGTCTCTCTTAGACTTGAATACCCATTTTGTATTGATTTTCCTTTGACCATCTGGCAAATCCACTAACTTCCACACTCCTAACTTTTCAAACTGACTTAACTCTTCTTGCATCGCTATGACCCAAGAGTCTTCAGTAAGCGCCTCTTTGTAAGTTCTCGGTTCGACCTGCGAGATAAAACAACTTAATGAAAATTCAGTTTGTAAAGGTGCTACTGTAGAATAAAAACATGTTAAGCCCTGGTCTATTTGACGTCTTGTGCGAACACCTGAATGCAGTTCTCCTATGATCAACTCCTCTGGACGATAAGAAAGAGTTCACGGCATCACTTCGCTTGGAACATCTACATTTCCCTCCAGATTAGTAACATTCTGTTCTGCATCTTGTTCACCAACTTGGTTTGTTTGACTTGATATCTGGATCTGTTCCCCCTCAGAGTCTGAATCACCATGATCAAAAACTGGCATGTTTTCAGCTTCTTGATTATCATTCACATCCGACTGATTACCAGGAGCAACTTCATCATCGTGTTCACCAGCATTGCTAGGACCTGCTTCATCGTCATTTGAAGTTTCTCGAGGTCTTCTAGAATACTCCGCTGGGAACCTGAGCTGCGACTCATACTCTCGCAAAATATCCAGCTCATCAAAGAAATCTTCATCTTCATCTGATTCTTCTCTCATGTCAAACGAATCCCAAAGTTTGTCATAATGATATTTCCATGAATCTCCAGGACTTTGTGGTGGCATAGTGTAACCTTGACATTCAACATTTGCAGCTTCAATAATCCGCTTCTCACTTGGAACGAAGACACGTCGCAATGGATTGGCATAACCAACAAATATTCCCTCGATGCACTTCGGACCAAACTTTCCATGAGGCTCTATAACTGTACAGGGTGACCCGAACGGTTCTAGATACTTCAAATTCGGTTTACGGTTAATGATTAGCTCAAAGCATGTCTTATTGAACTTCTTGACAGTAAGAACCCTGTTGAGTGTATAGCATGCGGCGGAAACAGCTTCAGCCCAAAAATTAATTGGTAATTTAGAGTCTGCGAGCATAGTTCTAGCTGTCTCGATTAGTGTCCGATTTTTGCGTTCTACGACTCCATTCTGTTGTGGAGTGTACGGAGCACTAAACTCATGCAGTATACCTCTTTCATCACAAACTTCTTCCATCTTACTATTTTTGAATTCAGTACCATTATCACTTCTAATTCTACTGATAGGCCTTTGGTACAGATTCTCAATTCTTTTAAACAACGCCATTAAACTGTCAAACGTTTCGTCTTTCGTTTTCAAGAATGAAACCCACGAAAATCTGGAATAATCATCAGTCACGACCAAACAGTAGTAATCTCCTGTAATACTCTTGACATTCACTGGACCAAACAAATCCATATGAAGTCTTTCCAAAGGTCTCGAAACTGAATTGACTTGCTTTGTAGGGTGTGACTTTTTCTTCTGTTTGCCTTTAACACAACTAATGCACTCCCCTTCCAGATGAAAACCTTTGACATGAACTCCTGTAACCAAATTGTTATGCACCAAATGATTCATTTTTCTAAGATGAATATGCCCCATTTTTCGGTGCCACAATCTTGATTCTTTCTCAGTTGCTCTGGACACAAAAAAATGAGCCTGACCCGTGGTTGTAGTAGCTACGCTCATGTCCAACACATACAGATCATTGACTCTTGGTGCCCTCATGATGATCCATTCCTCAGGTATCACAAATCCCAGTTTCAAGATCAAACATTCTTTGTCAGTGAAGTGAGTAGTATACATCCTGTCACAGATCTAGGAGATACTCAGCAGATTATTCTCCAGCTCAACGATGTAGTTAACTCTTTCAAACGTTACGATCCCGTTGGATAACGTTCCTTCACCTATAATCTTTCCTCCTTAATTACCAGCAAAGCCTATGTAACCACCATTAATATTTCTCACATCATACATCAACACAATCTTCCCTGTCATATGTCTCGAAGCTCCACTATCCATGATCCATCTGGATACAAGTTTTGGAAGATCCTACACATAACAAACTTTGACTTAAACAACTTCAAGAAAGATGCCGATTCATGCTTCGCGATCCAGGAAGCTCCGGCAATTCAAACTGTTTAGTCAAACATCGAGTCCACCCAGGCCTCATCAGCCTTAGGTGTAACCTTGACTCTCGCAATTTGAGTTTTGAAATTTTCAGCCTTGAGAAGTGGAAAATTTGCATCATAATCAACTGTAATTGATTCTTCAGCCTTTTTCACCTCAGAAGTTGAAATTTTCTTCTCACTTTTTGGCTTCCAAACTTGTTGAGATAATGCAACCCTTTTGTAAAATTTGTCGTTTTTAGTTACCATCTTCTTTACGGGTTCATTTTTCACACTCTTTTTCTCAACAAGGATTGGTGTTTTACCCTTCACGTCAACTTTCTTTTGTGGAGTCTTCACAGCTTCAGTCTTAGGCTTCACATTGGTACACTTTCGTGCAATGTGACCAACTTGATTACATCTAAAGCAAGTTCGAGTATCAGCCACTCGACTTGTGCCTTCAGACTGAGACTGAGAAGCTCTTTTCTCAAAGAACTCTTTGTTTTATTTTGAAAAATTTATTTCTCTTCATCAGCAAGTGAACTTGAACTATTCACAAACTTTTTCTTCTCAACGAACTTCTTGTTTGGAACATTTCTTTTCTGATACCATTTACTCCCCTGATAACCACCCGACCAATTGTTTCTGTTGTTATTGTAAAAACGCGGTGAATTAACAGATTTCTTGTTGTAAAGTTTTTGTTTTTCAAAATTCATTTTTCTCTTTGTTTGACTCAGATTGTTCACTTCTGACATCTCAACATCGACCAGTTTGAAAACATTTGTCAATTTGTTCATGTTTACATTCTCGATCGGAAACTCTGAATCCGAAAACAACTTATCCGATCCCAACATCTTGTACATGACAAGATTTGATTCTTCACTTAAGTTGTTCTTGGACTGTTGTTTCGGAATGTATTTGTCCAAGAAACATCCATCTTCCTCAGTAGTGTCGCTATCTGTTTTTAGCACATTTTCAACAACACCTTTTACAATATCACTTTGAACACTATCGTCATTGGAAGATGTGAACGTGACATCAATGTTCTCCGGAAGTTTAACTTCACTTTCTTCCTCAAGTTCAACCAACCCAGATTGTTTTTTCGTGTAGTTATCAAGAACAAGTGGTGGAACTCTATGAAAACCCACCCCAGTTCCATCAGAATACACGTCTTCGCCAGCTTTATTTTTCCCGATGGGTTTGGGAACAATGTGCTGTAACACAAAGCTTGCGGAGCTACAGCTGTTAAGCTTCAACCGGATTCGCTCGTTTTTAATTTCAGCTTCTTGAACTTTAAGTTTCAAATTAGCGATTTCATCCAGTTGTTTGTTGATTGATTCTTCTTTTACTCTCAGCACTGCTTTTAAATGCTCGTTTTCTTTAAAAGATATACCATTTCGATCATCACTGTCTTTCACTGTGCTTTTGAGTTTTTCAAATTTTTCATAAATCTGACGGTTTTCAAGAGTTAACTTTTCATTTTCAATCTTAACCTTTTTATGTTCAATTTTATCAGTTTCAATTTGAGTAGTTAATTCTTTAATCCGTTCAGTTGAAGCTTTCACTGTTTTGTCACGCGCAAGAATCTGATTCTCAACGCTTCTGACCTTTGCTGTCAGATCTTTAACTTTCTCACCGTTGAGATACGTGACAGTGTTACAAAATTTGCACTCTTTGTTGCAATTTTTGCAATCAACATTTCCTTCAATCTTTTTACCTGACGCATTTGTTGACGAGTTTGGACTAACCTGGCCTTTTGACTCAGACATGGAGTTAGAGTCTACCTCAAGTGCTTTAGCAGCCAGCACTTTGTCAGCCATTTTCCCAGGTTTTCTGCAGTTAACTCCTGCGTTGTATCGATAATGCCAATATCAATCTTCTTTGCTTTCTCGATCTCTTCTTTCTCTTTTCTCTCTTTTTCTTCTTTCTCTTTCTCTTCTTCTTTCATTTTCTCGGTTGGAGTTCCCCACCATTTGTGTTACCAATACTCATCATCTTCTTTTATCTCCTTGATGATGGCTTCCAGATCAAGCGTTTTGCCATTAATCGCAATATTACCATACTCATCAAGATAACACTCCCTATCCGGATCCCATCTTCTCGCTCTTCTAGCTTCCAGATAGATACGAGAAATTCTAATGATTCTGTTTTCAGCAATCATTTTCCTATAGCTATACTTCTGCTCTTCAGTACGATCATCTTTCCACGGAATAGGTTCATCGTTTTTTGCCATGAATGCGTAACCAACCGCATCTTCTTCCGGTAAAACCTCTTTGCTCCAATCATACCCCTCATCGTCGTAAATCACCGCAAGAGCTCTAGATTTCTCTCTGTTGTCTTCAGACTGCTTCAATCTAGGCGGCTCAGATTTATTTTGATGATAAATCGCCTTCTTATAGTAATCATCTCTGAAAGGATTCTCTGACTCATCAGCATAAGCATTTCTACATTCTCGTTTAAAGTGACCCTTCTGCTTACACTTGAAGCACGTCACCTTCGATTTATCGAACCCCAGCTTAGTAGATGGACCACCAATTGTCTTTCTGCCGGTAATTTCTGTAAAACATTGTGCTCTACGAACAGCACTTGCCATAGCCCAACGAATATCGATTAGCTCCATTTCTTCGGGATCTATCTGGTCATAATCTTCCTTCGTCAGGTTGGTATTGCCGATCTTTCCAGCTACTAACCCTTCGTATGATTCCAACACCGATGCCAAGAAGACCATCTGCTGTTTAGCCGACTCCTCGTCAAAATTCTGTGCATTCTTCAAATCTATTGCAATGTTGCATTGAAACTTCGCATCAGAATGACTTGCAGATGATGAAGATCCACTGTGATAACCACTGTGACTTCCACTGCTTTGACTGCTTTGACTTTCTTTGCTTGCTGTAGACACATTCTCAGCAGAAAACGCAATTTTGGGACAAGTAGCTTTTGGCATCATGCTTTTCGGATAGTATAGATCCAAATTCTGCTGGTAAGATGAGTGATTAACTTTGTACGTCTTCTTCAGTTCCAACTCGTGACTTTCAAGTCTCTCAATCACCAAATCTGGTTTCAAATTTTCAGGAGCAATAGTGTTCTTCAACACCAGCGCATAATATCTCCAATCCATCTCGTCTGGTAATGAATCGAACAATTTGTCAACAAGTTCTTCATCAGAAAATCTGATATCATGTCTTGCTAATTCCAGCTTCAGATGACCGAACCTTTCTATCATTTTACAAACTGACTCATTCTTGAGACAACCAAACATAACAAACTCTTTCCTAAGAAGTTTCTTTTTACTTTTTACAATTTCAGTACTTCCTAGACATTTCTTTTCTAGCTTTTGCCAAAGATCTTTTGCATTTGAATAATCGATCAAAGATATTATGTCCTCCCGAACCGACTGAAATAACAAAGCCACACACTTTTGCTCGGCTACAAATGCATCAATCTCTTCAGCCGATCTTAACGCTTCAGCATTTTTGTTTCTATTGGCATAACCGTTCTTCAAACGTTTCCAGCTGGGAAATGCGAAAGCCATCAGCCAATCTTCAAACTTCCTAGACCACCGACTGTATTCCTCGATAGCCATTAGCTTTGGGGGTTATTTGAATGTTACGAAGGCACTTTTCGATTCCCAAGCTTCCTTTTTCTTTTCTTTCGACGGATTCTCGTTCGTATTGCTTGAAGACGTATCATCGTTTCCGGAATTTCCCGTGAACACGTACATGTTGCTGAATGGGTTCAAGAAAATATCATCCATTTTGAATGTACCTGCAAAATCAGCAAACACTTAGACAAATTTTCGAAATTTTAGAAAGTGATGACTGATAAGCGAAACTCTTAGCAATTATGACAAACAAGCGAAACTGATAAGTGTCAGATAAGCGGAACTCCAATGTCCGAATAAGCGAAAATCAAATGTCCAAATAAGCGGACCAGATATTGTCCGTATGAGCGGACCAGGTAAGCGGAACTATCAAACTGTTTGTTCAAGCGGAACAAAAAAGTTTCGTTCAAGCGGATCTACTCAGTCCAGATAAGCGGAAGTGAAAAATTGTCCGTTCAAGCGAACCTAATTTGTTCGTTCGAGCGGATCTACTCTGTTCGTACAAGCGAAGGTGTCCGAATAAGCGAATCTAACACGTAATTTCAAGCGGAACTATTTTATTTCAAGCGAAACCTTCAAGAAAAACTAGGTCTTTCAAGCGGAACCTTCGATGTCCGTATAAGCGGAACCTAGTTCTAACCAGTTTTCACCATGTTTTAGTCCGAATTTTAACTTGAAACTTTCTAGGGTTTGTTATTACTGAATATCACACAATATAGTCAAAATTCAGGCCATTTTAACCGTAGAAACTAGTTCAAACTGAAAAAGTATGAGAGAAAGTGAGTAGAAATGAGAGATTTCTGCAGATTCAAGCTGTAGTAGTATGAACTCCTCGTCCTGAGCTCTGATACCACTTGTTGGACCGTGTTCCGACCCTGAATAGTCAGTAGAGAACATTTAACTTCATGTACGAAGGCAGAATCAACATAAATGAAGTAACAACAGCTTTCCTATCCAATTCCTTTCCTTTTATTGCTTTGTGAGACTAATTTGACAGAGTTTCACACCTAAAGCACACAACAGATTCGCTTCAAAGTACACCAACAACTCTAATTAGGTTCACTTGTAATGACTATTTATAGACCACATAGTTCCGCTTATACGACATGTCCGTATAAGTGAACCTATTACCTAAACCCTATAAGCGAACCTATATGTGACATATAAGCGGACCATATAATGACACATAAATGGATCTATTACATAATACATAATTTTGATTTTCAAGACCCTATCTTGACTTATCTTGACCTAAGACCTAATGCAGACGAAGTCAACATACATTCTATGGATCAACACCAATGTCAGAAAGTCGGTCTCGATCTTCTCAACCTCATGTTGAGGACAGGAATTCTCTTTGATCAACGTAACAAACTGATCCCAAGACAAATTATACAATGGGATCTTCCCAGTAGCCTGAATCAATGATCTCCACGACGCTAGGACTTCTCTTTTAAACGATTGTGACACAAACTTCACAATATCTTGCTCTGCACAACCACTAATATCAACCACAGTGTCCATTTCATCAAGCCAAGTCATACAATCGATGGCTCATTTCTCCCCTGTGAAGTCTCTAGGCTTGCAGGAGACGAAGTACTTATAAGAACAGGACTTAACACGTGGTTCTTGTTTGAGCTCAATCTCCTTAGACGGGATACTCCTTTGGTTCAATGAATGATGAGATTCACTCTTGCGGGTATGAGTCTTTGAGGGTGGTTTTGAGTGTGGTACAGACTGAGTTCTGACACGGGTACCAGTAGATTCATTGAACTGTCTGTCAAGAGCTCGCGTAACAGCATTATCTATTAATGCCTGCAATTCCGCACCCACTACATTAACTCTGGAAGTGTCATGATTCTCCCTTGGGTGACTGTTGACTTCGTCTGACCCAGCCATGTAGCTTGATTGCTACATAAAATAATGACAATATTTATTTAAAAGTCCATTATGGAATTGTCTTTTATGGCAATTCATTAACCCTGGTAACCATAAGCCATATTGGTAAATTTACTTAAGCATATTCATTCAGGATTATAGTTATCCTCATTCATACTTTATTAACATATTATAATGGCACATAAGGCCTGGTCATAGGGACAATTTAAACTATAAGCCATGATCTTATATGATCGACGCTTTAAGATATTGAATCATAGTTCATTACCTTTCTTGACAGGGAGTTATAGACTACAACTGTCTTTTGTCTTATATGACAATGATTATGGCCCGTAGGCATTACATCACTAATGGATGTTTAAAAACAAAAGAAGGGAATTGGAAGGATCCAATATAAGGATGACTTATGTGATTTTACTGAATCACATTTGCCAGGAGTGTTAACATGTTCTCAGATGTTAACAGGAATTTAAATCTTAATAAGGAACAACCATCATGGCCCTGTCTTAATATGACACATGGACTAGGCTTTGCCTTTAAGATTTGTTTAATATAATGGCAGATCTCACAAAAGGAATGATATATTTTCATTATTTCTTATTTTATATTAATGCATGTAATGATATAAATGAATTTTAATGAAAACATTCCACAAATATTAAAAGGGAGTACATAATTGCCCTAAACAGGACTTTTAACAGAAATAACTTGCCCATGCAAGGGCTAAAATGAAAAGACAAGTCCTCGCAGGGACTAGGTACCTAAATAGATAAATGTCCACACAGGGACTTGATTGAAAATTAAAAAAATACAAAACAAAAAATTAGGGAATTTCAATGATCCCTTTTGTTCTTCCCCTTGATTAAATTTTCCAAACCCTTAAGAAATCCCCGGTGGCTTCTACGCTCCTCTTGAACCTCGCGCTCCACTTGGCTCAACCTTTGAAGAATCTCCTGCTGCTGCGGTGGCTGGATCTGCGGCAGCTGCTGATGCTGCGGAGGTTGAGGAGGTGGCAGGTATTGGTACCCATAGGCCGGGTATCCAGTCTGCCAAGGAGCTCCATAGGGCCCTTCGGGATGAAGAGCATTGTAGTTCACCACTACAAAATATGGGTTAACTTCGGTGTAGTCGTAGTTAGTATGGGCTGGCTGCTCAAAAGGGTTATACGCCGCTGCACCGGCGTATGAAGGAATCGGGTTATCATAACCCATGTGTGATGGTGGTGGTGCGACTGGCGCAGATTCCACCTCGGAAACGGGGTTTGAAGGCCCACCCATCTGTGGGTCTTCATATAGTGGCGGGTAATAACTGCCACTTGAATGCTGAGGGGGGCTAAAAGGGAATCCCCCTCGCACGAACATCCGTGCTCCTGATCTCCTACGCCTCGGTGGCTCCAGAGGCGGTTGCTGCTCTGGCGCCAGTGGTGGCGGTGGAGTGACCGCTACAAAACGTGAATCCTCTGAGGGAGCCTACTGTTGCTGCGGCGGAGACGGGTTGTAAGAGGGAGTAAACACCTAGTCGTATTGGGTAAATCTTGCCTCATAGCTGTCAGGACCACGACAAGGTGATCCATGAAAAGACGACCCATCCGAAATCTCGATGGGTGAGTCGGTGTCCCGGATGCTGGTTCGGCGGGATCCGGGTCATCATCCATCTCCATGTCCTGAGCTTCAGGGAAATGGTCTTCGGGGCCCAATGGGTTATGACCCATTGGTTCTTCAATCTGATTTGCCGGGTTAAACCGGCTCTGGAAATATGGGGTCGGGTCTTGAAACGCGCGGTGTGACCCCGACCGCTGCAGTGGTAGGTAAGAGTGGTGCGAATCGTTGGGCTCGTTCTCCGATTGCGGCCCAAAAGAATGATGGTAAGAGGGTGATGAACTTAGCAAGACAGATCGCCTCGCGGGCTCCAAATATGTCCTCCAATCCTCTTGAGGACTTGTGCTCATTGTTGCAGACGGAGTTCGCCGGTGGGAAGGTCCGGCCTCATGATCATGGCTGGTGAATGGCGCCTTGCCTCGTCCTCCTCTTGTGAATCGTGGCGGCATTTTCTGTTCCTGTCAACCAAAAACAAAAGAAACAACCAAGAAAACAATAAAGGACAAAATAAAGATTTATGATTAGTGCTAAGTCCTTTGCCTAGACTCGGAGGTCAAGGAATGTGCAACTGTGTCATTGAGATTAAACACAAATGGCTAATGTTTAATTCAGTCAATGTTGGCTCTAATACCAACCTGTCACACCTTGATATTTCCACGTACTACCGGTGGGCCCGGTGGGGAGTATCGTGACGTAGTTGATATCATCATAGTCAAATTATCACAATTTAATGCATAGCGGAAGCTAAAGATAACAACATTACAAACCGAATGAAAGTAATATCAATTATTACAAAAACGGTTGTAAGGGATCCACAGGCGGATCAGGATAAAAGGAACATTGTTCAACAGATTTATAACATCTAAGCATGCAAGACTTTTTATTGATGCTAAGAGTAGCCAGCCTATTTCGATTAGTACCTGCAACCTTTTTGGAAAAATACGTCAGTTTTCACTGGTAAATACAATTAACCGACTCATTTAGAAAATGTTTAAGAAAATTGATTTGAATGCACAAGGCACAAAATATCTTTTATAACTTGGGATAATTATTTAAAATAACAGGCGGGTACATTAATTTTACATATGCACTGGCAGGTGTATGCCTACACCCCATGCTTAAGTCGTGGCCATTTCGATGAATGAGCCGAGGATATCCAGGACATGGATTAAATAGGTTATCTCAATGATTTAACCTTCATATGATTAAAAATTCAATACCTGACCAAGCGGTATTTTATATACCGTACCCCAAGCCCGTATAAGGGAAATAAGTTAAAAGTATTTACCTGAGCAAATTATACAAATTCATCCCAGCCGTACAAATCAGCAAGTGCAAGTATCTTTTACTGGTCTCCTAAATCTGGAACGAAGGTATTAATTAACCTATTAGATTTCTAACGGGTCTTACATAAGCTCAAACTTAGACCGGTTAGTTTTAAAGAAAGGTATACGGTTCAAAACGCAAGATTAATAGAAGACTGGAATAGAATGTGATTTGGACCCGACAAGTTTGAAGACTTGTATAATATGGGTAAACTAAACACATTCTGGATTTTGAGATAAAAATGATAAGGTTTGACCCGTTTCGGTTAATTTATGCAAACTAGTTACATAAACCACATCGAACGCGAAAAATACATAACGGATAAACAAATGAGTCACGAACAGGGGCATTAGTAAAATTATTTGATTTAATAAGGTATATCAGTAGGGTATTGCATATATGTGAAATTTATCATTTATAACCAAACTATGCACCGTAGGGGCATTTTGGTAATTTCACATAAGCTTTAAAGGTCAAATTTGGAAATCTGAGTTCAAAAATTTTGCTTACTGTTAAAGTATAAAATTTTACTTAAAACATCAGTAGGTATTAAGTCTTATATGATAAAAATAGTTTTAATCCATACTATGCGTTTAAAACGCGTAAAAATCGGTTTTAAGCGATTTTCGGGTTATAATAGGAAATCTGAGTTTTTGATCAGTTTATAAAGTTCAAAATATTTTATTTATCATATAAAATCAATAGCTTATAAAGTTCAAAATATTTTATTTATCATATAAAATCAATAGCAAAAGGTTTGGTATAACTAACAATTACCGAATTAAAGCAAGAACCCTATGTTATGTTCAGTTTAAAAATAGATAAAAATCTTCAAAAATCCCAAAATATTATATTACATCAGTGGGTAAAAAGTTTGGTGTCAAAATTTGGGTTTAGATAGGCTTTATGCTAATAATGCCGTTTAATTAATAAAAATCTTTTTAATTACGATATTGAGCATAACTCTTAATTTAGACCTCAAACTGATGTCAAATTTTATGACATGTTTAATAATTAGTAATAAAGGTTTTTGTCCTCTCACATTTTCAAAATCTCGTTTTAAGGTCAAAAGGGCATAATGGTCAACATTTAAGCAACTAACGGAAACATGCAAATGAATCGGATTAATTAGGAACTAAGTTGTATAACCTCAGAGGGTTATACTAACCTATAACCTGGCCATAATGGAACTCTAAGGCATATCTAAACTAAGCTAAATCGGGTCAGAACTGAAAGTCAAAGCAAAAGTCTACTTTTGCTACTTTCGGTTCCGAATCGAGCCTAAACTCAAAATTGTCGGATTGAACATGCTTAGACATGTTCTTACACTAATTACCAAGTTATATAAGTGTTAAAACAGGTTTCATAGATTCTACATTGCTAATTATGAATTTATTTGCAAAATAGCTTTCTGTTGACTTTTTAATATTAAGCTTGACCCGACAATTGACCAAGTTACAGTGGAAATCAGAGGGTGTCCTTTTAAGGGTTTATTACCCACATAATTACCAACTCATAGCCACTTTCAATTCGAAAAATGACTGGACCATTAGTGATTAATCACTAAGTCAAAGCAGAATTACGTCAACTTCGACTTTTGGTCATTACACTAACAAAAACTTAATTACAGAGGCTAAGCACACTTACAAGAGTCCTTAGCACGAAGATTGAGACTAATAGAGCTTCCTTCCTAAGTAGGATGCTCCAGAGAGTGTTTAAAAGCTTCAAGACTTGGGAGTGATGTTGAAAGTATGATTTTGATCATGCAAGTGAGAAATGCTACCAAAAACCCACCAATTTATACCCTTTAAGGTGTCATAAGATTAATACAGGTGTCTTGGCTCTTCCCTGATCATCACATCTGTCCAAAATGGTTTTAAAACCATAAAACAGTCCCTAGATTCGAGTTATACCATGCAAGAGTGAAGAGAGGTGCAGTGACCTGCACCTGTGCATGTTTCTGTCCAGATAAGGCCGTCGCGTTGCGCGACGGCAGAGGGTGATGGTGGTGGCGTGACGCCACCATGTGGCTAACTAGATCAGCAAGTTTTAAAAATGACATTTTCACCCCCTGAACCTTTTAAAACGCAATATCTTTCATTTTAAGCACATTTAACCTATATAACTTATATTTCTATGATCCATGAGGTATAACCAAACATCGTTAGGTCCGGTTTCGTTGAACAATAATCGAAAACACAAGTTTTGCCTTGTTGACGCTTTTAACCCCTTAATCACGAAAGTTAACGTATTTTCCTCAAACGATATCAAAACCTTGTGAAATTTTTATCACTTATTCTCGAGAGCATAATTAATCGTTACAAAGCTTCAGGTTCATTAAAAGGTCACTCAGATGTATAATTTAAACATGTTGACACATTTAACCCTTGTGGCTTGTAAACTTTCACTTTCTTCCACAAACGGTTTCATACGATTCATGATTCATTCGTTTAAGGGTATAAACATCGTGTAGGGTTGATGAAAGGCAAAGTTATCAAATATTGCTGCTTTGAATCCTTCTACACACATACTTTCTTTGTTTGTCAACTTTAGTCCCTCGTAATCAATTTGTTACTTGTTTACAGTCTATGACAAGTGTCAATATTATATTGGACATGATTTTGCGAGGTGTTACAATTCAGATCAATCCATGTGTTCTAGGAGTGTTTAGGATCTCCCCAAGTGTCCTAGTGGTTTATAAAAACCGTTAACAAGTTGCTGGTATCGATCGAACTGAGCAGAACAGGTTTGTGTGGGGAGCAAGGATGCATGCTGGCAGCTGCCAGTTCTGGCTGTAAAACAGCCTCCGTCGCACCACGCGTAGGGTAGGGGTAACCCTGGCGCGCCACGCGGGGGAACCCGTTTCCAAAACTTGTTTTACTATTTACAAGTTCAGTCCCTGCACTTTTGAAACGTGTATATCTTTCATTTCCATCATCTTTAACCTTTATAAATAACTGGTAGAGGACCTTGGGAGTATAATCACATTTCCTTAGGTCCGGTTTTGTTAAACGATCACCAAAAACACTAGTTTCACCATGTTGACGCTTTTAACACTAGTTCTTGAGAATTTTCGTAAACAACATATAACAATCTCGAAAACCCGTGAAATTTAAATCACTTATTCTTAAGAGTATATTTAAATATTGCGAAGCCCCGGGTTCGTTAAAAGGTGTGACACCTGTGTCACTTCAACCATCATACAAATATCAAACCAATGAAATATTGTATTTCATACTTGGGATTTGTATAAATATGTGCATCGTTTGCACATATCAATTCTTGTTCGATTTCGAGCTTTAAATCGCTTTCTGGAAGGTTATACGCGAACTGATGCGTAAATATAACCAGTTTAATGCAACAAACACTCCGTAACAGTGACATAGGCTTAACATACCTTAAATAACCTTTACATAACTTAGAAATAAGTTTTAGATGGTTTGGTGTGTTGAAGTCAAGTTTATTCGATCGCAGGGACTATTTGTGTCAAACTGCGAAAGTATGCCGATTCGTGTGGTAACGAACATTCTGGAAATTGATCATAAGTTAAACATACCATAAATATCCTTTACATATCTTAGAAATAGGCTTTGAGGTGTTCGGTATGCTAAAATAAACTTTTTGGTCATTCAGGGACTAAAAGCGTCAAAAAGTGCATAAGTTTGCATTTTCGCGCATATCTTACGTTCTAAATATATCCGGACATCCAAAAATTTATGTAATCATTAAAATATTTTATTTTAGTTGTGACAACTCGAATTTCCAAGATTTCATTTTCGCATTTATTGCACGTTCATTGTTTGTGTAGTTAATTATTTGCACAATTAGTTGCTATGGAATTGTATACGCTTTGATGCAATGAATTGTATTGTGTGATTGTGCATGGTTGTTTGTTAAATATTGAAAGACTTGACAAATATATGAACTTGGTGGTGAAACTGTGAAATTGTTGTGAGATGGTGTGCTTGTGTAAAATATAATAATTCAGGGTGTATAGTGTAATTAGTGAAAATTTAATTATACTTAACCCTAATCATTCACTAAACCTCACACAAGAAACAAGGCATGTACTTTCATTCTTTGGTTTTCTCTGGCAATCATCACATCATCATTGGCAAGCTATTCATCACTTTCGATTCCACATTTTCTCTAGAATCAACACAAGGTAAATGATTATTGTTTATTGATTGTTTGATTGTATCAATTCTTGATTATTAGAATACTTGTAAACCCTAGCTTCGATTTGATGGTTCTGTGCTTTAATTTGAATCTTGATTATTGTGTTATGATGATGATTAGTCGTGAAATCGTTTGTTTGATGACAAGATATGCTTGATATGATGAAGTTGTTAATTGTTAAAGTGGTTCCTGTTATGCAATGTACGAATTAGGGTTTCTCCAGATCGTATGAATAATAGAACGTAACTGTTACAATCGTGATTGAAATGTTTGTCAGAGTTTTGTGTTGATTAACTTGTCCGAATTTTTTTTATGTGTGATAATGTTGTCCGACCTTTCTTCTTGTGAAGCGTTGTCCGAATTTTAAAACCATAGATCTTGTCTGAGTTTTACATAACCATGAAAGGATCCGAGTTTGTGCTTATGTTTATGGTCCGACTTTTGATCCCAAGATCTTGTCCGACCTTTATATGGATCAAAGGTCCGAGTTTCCTAGCTAGTAAGCTTGTCCGAAGTTTAAGTGGGAGAAAGAATGTCCGAGTTTTACAATTAGGGGAGGGGTGGTCCGAGTTTTTAACCCTCCTCACCTGGTCCGACTTTGTTGACCCATGCCCCTAGTCCGAGTTTTGATCCCCACTCCTCCATGGGTCCGAATTTTTGGTGCTTGCCATGTTCCATCCGAGTTTCATGACCTTTATGGTCCGAATTCTTGGCCCAAACCCCTGTCCGAGCTTTATGCATGTAAGGGGGGTCCGAATTTTGTGACTTAATATCTTGTCCGACCTTTAAAGCCCCCACCACCTTCTTATCCGACTTTTAAACAGGGGAACACCCCCCCCCCCCACACACACTTGTCTAAGTTTTTATGAAGGGCAAGGCCCTATCTGATTCTGATGTGTGTTTAATATGAGGCCATTAAAGTGTAATAAATAATGATTGAATCTGATAAGATGTGTATGTCACTTGTTTTAGCCGCAAACTCTACTAAACCTGTCAAGCTTATTAACGATGATAACTTGTTAAGTATGTTATCAGTGGCAACTAGGTTAGCATCCACGTTAGATTAAACTGTGCAATCAAAGACGCGACGCATGAATTATGTGAATACGATTAACTGTTTACGTGATGTATGATTCTGTATATGATCGTATGATACTGAATGCAACTGTATGATCTTGTATGCATGAATCGGTCTATGTGATATCATCCTATACACAGTAAGCACACAAAACACAGTTGCTTGAATATCAATGACTTGCAAACCCTAATTTGATGCAAACACTTACATCGTATCATGTGCAACATATCCTAGGTCGTGTGTAACGGACTTAGACAATTTGATAAACCCTAGAGCATAGCATACCGAGCAAACCAAGGTGAGTTCACACTCTTACTAAGGCATGGGATTCCCGGGGATAGGGAATGGGTTGAATGATGGAATTGAACAATTACGAGTGCATACACGGTTACTAGACTATCTACCATGGTCCTCGGGTTAAGCAGGACACTTACGTAAAACCTACGTAAACAGGAATATGCTACTGTCTTCCGGAGTCAGGAAGGACACTTACGTAAAACCTACGTAAACAATAACATGCTACTGTCTTCCGGAGTCAGGAAGGACACTTACGTAAAACCTACGTAAACCCCACGCGTACCACTGTCCTCGGGTACAGAAGGACACTTACGTAAAACCTACGTAAAGCTTGTACGTACTACTGTTCTCGGTTGTGAAGAACACTTATGGTTACGAATAGTCTAGTGGTTATACAACATGGGAAGCCCCCACCAATAGATCGTACTATCGGCCCAGTAGAGCCACATGTTACAAACGAACTTACTATTACGCATTTACTTTCTGTGAACTCGCTCAACTAGTTGTTGACTCTCTGTTACATGCCTTGCAGGTCGTTAGATACATGGTGCTTGCACAGGGAGGAGCAGGTCCTTGTGGAGCATGGATCGTGGATGTCATGTTGAAACATTTAAACATTTGAACTTACGTTATACATTGGGTTTTCATACTTATGCTTCCGCTACACTTTGAAACTATAATTATGTTTTGAACACCTATCGTATTGAATGTTTGGTTTGCATTTATTTTAGTTGATATTAATTACATGTTCAATATGATTGGTAGCTTGATCCTGGTCAGTCACGCTCCCAAGCGGTGGTACACCGCGGGTGGATTTTGGGGGTGTGACAGATTGGTATCAGAGCCATTGGTTATAGAGAACTTGGTTTTAATATGGGGAAAACGTTTTTATTAAAACCAGACTATAACCAGTACAGTGCTCTCAACGATCCACAACGACGCTTCGCTCCACGTGCAAGACTCAACATCCTAGGTAATGAGGTTTATATTTATTGCCTACATGCTAGAATTGCATAGAACCTTGCTCGTAGTATGCTTAGATTACACTGCTCATTACTTGTTATTGCTTGAGAACACTTGTGTGCTTACACTCTTCTGTCATCGCACTATTCGCGAACCTCTCTCACTTACGTTACATTTGCTATGAAGATCATGGCCGGACATATCAACATGACACAAGCCCAGTTGACGGCTCTCATTAACGAACGAATTGCTGCGGCACTTGCAGCCATACAAGCAGGAGGTCAACACGCTCAGCCACCTGTTTACACCTTCAAAAATCTCAAGGATTGCTAACCTAGTACCTTCAGTGGGACGGAGGGAGTTGAAGGCCTCCTCCACTGGTTCGAGAGGCTCGAAACTGACTTCAAGGTGTGTGATTGCCCTGAGTCTCGTAGAGTAAAGTTTGCTACTGGAACACTCGAAGGTGCTGCATTAACCTGGTAGGAAGCACAGGTTCAAATGTTAGGGCTAGCAGCTGCTAATGCCACCCCCTGGAACGAGTTCAAGGACCTAATTAAGGAAGAGTTTTGCAGTCGTGAAGACATCCACAGACTAGAGGTAGAGTTCCTCAACCTACAGATGGTGGAGTCTGAAATTGAAGTTTATACGAAGAGATCGAATGAATTAGCCACATTTTGTCCCACTATGGTAGACTCTCCCACCAAACGCATCGAACTGTATCTCAAGGGTCTGGTGCCTGAAATTCAGAGCCATGTGACCGCAGCTAACCTTGGCACTATCCAGCAAGTCACTCGACTTGCTCATCGTCTCACAGACCAGGCTGTAGAACAAAACAAACTACCGAAACGTGTTAAAACTGATACTGCATGTGCTTCTAGTGATAACAAACGCAAGTGGGATGAAAACCTGAGCAAGGGATTAATTTTGGTCCAGCCTATGGCGCAGCAACAAAAGATAGATGACTACCGAAGCCCCAGACAGCAGTTCTCTAGTAGTCGTGGGCAGAGTGGATATCGAGGAAATCATCCAAAGTGTAACAGATGCAATAGACACCACAGCGGTCAGTGCAACAAGGGTCGTTGCCAGAGGTGTCTCAAGATTGGCCATGAAGCTAAGGATTGTCGAAGCTCACGTCCTGTAACTCAAGAACAGCAACGACCGCCTCAATCTTCACAGAATCAACAGCAACAACAAAGTTTTATAGGATGTTTTCAGTGTGATGCTAAAGATCACTACAAGAGACATTGTCCGCATATAAACCAGGACCAGACTCAGAACCACGACCATGGAAACAGGGACGACAATGGGGATAGCGTTGGGGGAAACAATGGAAACAATGACGCCGAGGCCGCATGTACGTGATTGGTCAGGGTGACGCAAGGAACGATCCAAACGTAATAATGGGTAAGTTTCTTCTCGACGACTTTTATGTTACTGTCTTGTTTGATTTGGGTGTGGATACCAGTTATATGTTCTTGAAAGATAGTCAAATGTTACAACGTACACCAACTCCCTTGAACACCAAACCTGTCATAGTGTTAGCTTATGGTACAAGTCTAGAGGCCACACATAGTTCAGGGTTGTAATCTTATCCTTGCTGGGCAGACGTTTCCTATCGACTTCATTCCTATAGTTCTGGACAACACCTATAGCTCACGCACCGTATTGCTTAGCTCCATCAGAATTGGAAGAACTATCGACGCAGCTACAAGAACTCTTGGATGAGGGATTCATCCGGCCCATCTTTTCGCCTTGGGGAGCTCCAGTTTTATTCGTGAAAAAGAAGGATGGCACTTTCAGGATGTGCATTGATTACCGCGAACTGAACAAGGTCACAGTGAGGAACCGTTATCCTCTTCCTCGTATTGACGACTTATTCGACCAGTTGCAAGGGTCGAGTTACTACTCCAAGATTGATCTAAGGTCCGGTTATCATCAGCTGAGAGTCCACGAGGAGGACGTCTCCAAGACAGCATTCAGAACTCGCTACGGTCATTACGAGTTTCTAGTCATGCCATTTGGGCTTACGAACGCGCCTGCAGTTTTCATGGATCTTATGAACAGGGTGTGCAAACCCTATCTAGACAAGTTCGTCATCGTTTTCATTGACGACATTCTGATCCACTCCAAGAGTCAGGAGGAATACGAACAACACTTATGTATTATCTTGGAACTTATTCGAAAGGAACAACGGTACGCCAAGTTTTCAAAATGCGACTTCTGGCTTCGTGAAGTCCACCTCTTAGGCCATGTGGTGAACAGGGATGGGATTCATGTTGATCCATCCAAGGTAGATTCGATCAGGAACTGGCCTGCACCGCGTACACCGACGGAAATACGCCAATTCTTGGGTTTGGCGGGTTACTACAGACGATTATCAAAGATTTCTCAAAGATCGCACAGCCGCTTACACTACTGACACAGAAGGGTGTCACCTACCGTTGGGGAGATCCCTAGGAAACCGCTTTCCAGTACCTAAAGGAAGGCTTTGCAGCGCACCTATTCTCTCATTGCCAGAAGGCACAGATGATTTTGTGGTCTATTGTGACGCATCGATACAGGGGCTTAGTTGTGTATTGATGCAGCGTGATAAAGTTATTGCCTACGCTTCACGGCAACTCAAAGTTCATGAACGGAACTACACGACACACGATTTAGAGCTGGGAGCTGTTGTTTTTGCGGTTAAGATATGGCGACACTACTTGTACGGTACCAAGTGCACTATTTACACCGATCACAGGAGTCTCGAGCATATCTTCAAGAAGAAGGAATTGAACATGCGCCAACGACGATGGGTCGAGTTGCTTAATGATTACGAATGCGCCATCAAGTACCATCCAGGCAAGGCCAATGTTGTGGCTGACGCTCTCAGTCGAAAGGATACTCTACCTAGGCGTGTACGAGCTTTGCAGCTCACTATTCAGTCTGATCTTCCTGCACAGATACGAGATGCTTAGGTGGAAGCATTGAAACCAGAAAACGTCAGGACTGAAGCCTTACGCGGCTCAAGGCAACGATTAGAACAAAAGGAAGACGACGCCTACTATGTAACAGGACGTATTTGGGTCCCACTATACGGCGGTTTACGAGAACTTGTGATGGATGAAGCTCATAAGCCTCGCTACTCGATACATCTAGGTTCGGATAAAATGTATCACGACCTTAGAACTACATACTGGAGGCCTAGCATGAAGGCCCACATTGCAACTTACGTCGGCAAATGTTTGACTTGTGCGAGAGTCAAGACAGAGTACCAAAAACCCTCAGGCCTACTGCAACAACCCAGGATACCACAGTGGAAATGGGAAGAAATTTCCATCGATTTCGTTACTGGCCTACCTAGATCCCAGCGCGGGAATGATACTATTTGGGTGATCGTAGATCGACTCACAAAGTCTGCTCATTTCTTAGCTATCAAAGAAACGGATAAGTTCTCTACATTAGCAGACATCTATTTGAAAGAAGTTGTTTCAAGGCACGGGGTGCCCACCTCCATTATTTCGGATCGAGATGCACGATTCACCTCAGAACTATGGTAAGCGATGCACAAAGCGTTTGGCTCTCGTTTAGACATGAGCACAGCTTATCACCCTCAGGCGGATGGGCAGTCTGAGCGCACGATTCAAACTCTAGAAGACATGCTTCGGGCGTGTGTTATCGATTTCGGCAACAGCTGGGAAAAACACCTCCCTTTAGTGGAGTTTTCGTACAATAACAGTTACCACACCAGCATTCAAGCCGCTCCATTCGAGGCGTTGTACGGACGTAAATGCCGGTCACCTCTCTGTTTGACAGAGGTGGGGGATAGTCAGATTACAGGTCCAGAAATGGTAGTTGATGCTACTGAACGAATAGTACAGATACGACAATGCATGGCGGCAGCTCGTGATCGCCAGAAAAGCTACGCTGATCTACGCAGAAAACCGCTCGAGTTCCAAGTTGGGGATCGAGTGCTACTTAAAGTCTCACCCTGGAAGGGTGTGGTTTGTTTTGGTAAACGAGGCAAGCTCAATCCACGGTATGTTGGACCGTTCGAAATCACTGAAAGAATAGGCAGAGTAGCCTACAGACTAAATCTACCAGCTGAACTTGGTGCAGTTCACAACGTATTCCATGTGTCGAATCTGAAGAAGTGCCTGTCAGATGAGACCCTCATAATTCCTTTTAAGGAACTCACTATCGACGAGCGGTTGCAGTTCGTCGAGGAACCAGTTGAAATCACGGACCGGGATGTTAAGGTCCTGAAGAACACTAGAATACCTCTTGTACGAGTTCGTTGGAACTCCCCTCGTGGCCCAGAGTATACCTGGGAACGCGAAGATCAAATGAAACTCAAGTATCCCCAGTTATTCGGAACCAATGCAACCACTACTGAGACTGAAGCTACTACTGCGGAATTTCGGGACGAAATTCCAAATCAACGGGGGGATGATGTGACACCCCAGGAAAGCCAGTAAACGATAAAACTACCTAGCTTCCTCAGTAACCGCATGCTAAATTTCGGGACGAAATTTCTTTTAAGTTGGGGATAATGTGACAACTCGAATTTCCAAGATTTCATTTTCGCATTTATTGCACGTTCATTGTTTGTGTAGTTAATTATTTGCACAATTAGTTGCTATGGAATTGTATATGCTTTGATGCAATGAATTGTATTGTGTGATTGTGCACGGTTGTTTGTTAAATATTGAAAGACTTGACAAATATATGAACTTGGTGGTGAAACTGTGAAATTGTTGTGAGATGGTGTGCTTATGTAAAATATAATAATTCAGGGTGTATAGAGTAATTAGTGAAAATTTAATTATACTTAACCCTAATCATTCACTAAACCTCACACAAGAAACAAGGCACGTACTTTCATTCTTTGGTTTTCTCTGGCAATCATCACATCATCATTGGCAAGCTATTCATCACTTTCGATTCCACATTTTCTCTAGAATCAACACAAGGTAAATGATTATTGTTTATTGATTGTTTGATTGTATCAATTCTTGATTATTAGAATACTTGTAAACCCTAGCTTCGATTTGATGGTTCTGTGCTTTAATTTGAATCTTGATTATTGTGTTATGATGATGATTAGTCGTGAAATCGTTTGTTTGATGACAAGATATGCTTGATATGATGAATTTGTTAATTGTTAAAGTGGTTCCTGTTATGCAATGTACGAATTAGGGTTTCTCCAGATCGTATGAATAATAGAACGTAACTATTACAATCGTGATTGAAATGTTTGTCAGAGTTTTGTGTTGATTAACTTGTCCGAACTTTTTTATGTGTGATAATGTTGTCCGACCTTTCTTCTTGTGAAGCGTTGTCCGAATTTTAAAACCATAGATCTTGTCTGAGTTTTACATAACCATGAAAGGATCCGAGTTTGTGATTATGTTTATGGTCCGACTTTTGATCCCAAGATCTTGTCCGACCTTTATATGGATCAAAGGTCCGAGTTTCCTAGCTAGTAAGCTTGTCCGAAGTTTAAGTGGGAGAAAGAATGTCCGAGTTTTACAATTAGGGGAGGGGTGGTTCGAGTTTTTAACCCTCCTCACCTGGTCCGACTTTGTTGACCCATGCCCCTAGTCCGAGTTTTGATCCCCACTCCCCCATGGGTCCGAATTTTTGGTGCTTGCCATGTTCCATCCGAGTTTCATGACCTTTATGGTCCGAATTCTTGGCCCAAACCCCTGTCCGAGCTTTATGCATGTAAGGGGGGTCCGAATTTTGTGACTTGATATCTTGTCCGACCTTTAAAGCCCCCACCACCTTCTTATCCGACTTTTAAACAGGGGAAACCCCCCCCCCCCACACTTGTCTGAGTTTTTATGAAGGGCAAGGCCCTGTCTGATTCTGATGTGTGTTTAATATGAGGCCATGAAAGTGTAATAAATAATGATTGAATCTGATAAGATGTGTATGTCACTTGTTGTAGCCGCAAACTCTACTAAACCTGTCAAGCTTATTAACGATGATAACATGTTAAGTATGTTATCAGTGGCAACTAGGTTACCATCCACGTTAGATTAAACTGTGCAATCAAAGACGTGACGCATGAATTATGTGAATATGATTAACTGTTTACGTGATGTATGATTCTGTATATGATCGTATGATACTGAATGCAACTGTATGCTCTTGTATGCATGAATCGGTCTATGTGATATCATCCTGTACACAGTAAGCACACAAAACACAGTTGCTTGAATATCAATGACTTGCAAACCCTAATTTGATGCAAACACTTACATTGTATCATGTGCAACATATCCTAGGTCGTGTGTAACGGACTTAGACAATTTGATAAACCCTATAGCATAGCATACCGAGCAAACCAAGGTGAGTTCACACTCTTACTAAGGCATGGGATTCCCGGGGATAGGGAATGGGTTGAATTATGGAATTGAACAATTACGCGTGCATACACAGTTACTAGACTATCTACCATGGTCCTCGGGTTAAGCAGGACACTTACGTAAAACCTACGTAAACAGGAATATGCTACTGTCTTCCGGAGTCAGGAAGGACACTTACGTAAAACCTACGTAAACAATAACATGCTACTGTCTTCCGGAGTCAGGAAGGACACTTACGTAAAACCTACGTAAACCCCACGCGTACCACTGTCCTCGGATACAGAAGGACACTTACGTAAAACCTACGTAAAGCTTGTACGTACTACTGTTCTCGGTTGTGAAGAACACTTATGGTTACGAATAGTCTAGTGGTTATACAACATGGGAGCCCCCACCAATAGATCGTACTATCGGCCCAGTAGAGCCACATGTTACAAACGAACTTACTATTACGCATTTAATTTTTGTGAACTCGCTCAACTAGTTGTTGACTCTCTGTTACATGCCTTACAGGTCGTTAGATACATGGAGCTTGCACAGGGAGGAGTAGGTCGTTGTGGAGCATGGATCGTGGATGCCATGTTGAAACATTTAAACATTTGAACTTACGTTATACATTGGGTTTTCATACTTATGCTTCCGCTACACTTTGAAACTATAATTATGTTTTGAACACCTATCGTATTGAATGTTTGGTTTGCATTTATTTTACTTGATATTAATTACATGTTCAATATGATTGGTGGCTTGATCCTGGTCAGTCACGCTCCCAAGCGGTGGTACACCGCAGGTGGATTTTGGGGGTGTGACATTAGTGATTGGCATGCTAAAATTCCATTCGTCGCTTAACTTGGATCGTTTTTGCGTTCGTTACGACCTCCGTCGTAATTAACCGAACAACGCAACCGTACCACCAAATGAACCGACACCCGACATATTTTTGAGCATATTTTAAGTTCCCTATACTTTAACATCATTTTAGAGCCTTGAAATGAGGTTAACGGGGCTTAAATGTGTCAAATATGCATCAAAATGCAAGTTTTACAAGTGTAGGGACCATTTTTGAAATTTCTGGCAGATACATTGAACTTGGTCCATTTTTGAGGTTTTGATGGTTTTAACACATGGTTTTGCACCCTATGGGCTGGTATTTGATGGTTTTACATGTTCCCATGGTATTCTAAAACGTTGGGCCCAAGTGTAAGGTCATGATTCAAGCACGTTATGCGAGGAACGATCCTAACGGTTTACGAAATCTATATATACCCACCTCATTTTCATTCTTTCCTCACACATGATCTAATTTTCTCTAAGTTGAAGCTCTAATGCTTCATACCTGAGAATTTATAGATCATATCTTCCTAGCTTGGACCCTTTGTAAGCTTCTTTCGTTCTTTTATGCGTTTTTAAGCGTAAAAGTCAAACAGTGTTTGACTTTCTGCTTTGACCAGTCAATGGTCTACACGAAGTTCGTTTGAACTTCATAACGTGAGCATAATCAAGATGGTTATAGTCTCTTGTGACTATACCTACTGATTATCACGTTATTAGGCGTAGTGACGAATCATAGTTTCGGCCAAAATGTGTATTTATGCGTATTTTGTAACCAAACTATTTTTGGGTATCAAGACCCTTTGTCTTGATATCAAACATGTTTTTAAACTTCGTTAAACATGTCTTAACATGTTTAACTCGTCACTTTTAGATTAGTGCTTATATAGGGTCGTAAGATAAGCGGTCTAAACAACCGCTTAGACTTTCGAACCCGACCCGTTTGGTCAATCAGTAGGATTCGACCAAACATATTTTGTGACCATAGTTGTATAGGGAATAACCTTCCATGGTTATACCTTATGGTCACTTCGTTTAAGTAGTTGTATGATATGTAGTTTATATGCCTTAGGTAAATGACCAAAATGCCCTTTTTACGCATAAATTCATTTTAAGCATATGTAACATAAATTTTGACATCTAAACTGATTAGGCAACATTATTATACATGTTAAGGTATATATTACTTGTCATAGGACTAGTTAGGCGGTCCGAACGCGTTTTACGCGAACGACGCGTTAAAGTAGCGTAAGCTACCTAAACGGGTCGTAATGGGTCGTAAGCACTTAGGTTAGGTTTCGATTTAGGATGCAGGCTTTGTTAAACCATATTACATGAGTTCCTATACTCATTTGGTTTATGAAACCTCGTTCTATCCGATCTTCCGATTTAGGTCCGGTTTATTTACTTAGTTACCCATATTGGGTACCGTTTGATCCCGTGATCCCTCTAGCTTTGCTTGGTTGTTATTCAAGACTTCTAAGCATTCTAAAGTGAGTACATAGTCCCCTCTTTTACTGTTTTCAATGTTTTGGGGTGAAACATGTGTACCTATTTGTTATGTCCATGATTTCAAAGTGTAAATTGATTATACATGTTAGTACTTATCTTTTGACAAACTGAATGATTATTTATGGTTTAAACACTAATTTTTCAAAGATTATAAAATTAATTGTTGGATTGTACTTGTTTTATACATTCACCAGACCGATTGGTAGTTTGATATAGCGCTATAGGATTTGACACCCCATTCCTGTTGTCATGGAATGTCAGAAACCGATATTTTATCCAAATAGGGATTGCCTTTGTGGTATTTCTATAGTCTCAAAGGTGTATTTTGATACACTCAGGTCTGAATGAATTCTTAAATCACATTTTTATTGTATATTTTGTTATACTCCCAAAAGTATAGTTTGATATGCTCTCATGTGTGATATGGTACAGAACAACATATATTTTGTTAATTACTAAAACATAGTTTAATATGTTATTTACAAAACCAAAGCATAGTTTAATATATTATTTATAAAACCAAAGCATAGTTTAATATGTTATTAATAAAACCAAAGTATACTATTGGTATACTACTGAAAACTGTTATTTTGACGACTAAAGTATATTTCATATACTATCTGTTTGACTATTTTGGAACTGACACATATTTTAATATATTACTTATTCGACTTTCTTAAAACCAAAGTATATTTATATATATATATATATATATATATATATATATATATATATATATATATATATATATATATATATTACAAACCTTTTTATCAAAATATTGTTTTTCAAACAACATATTTTATACAAACTCATTTTACTTAATTATTTACTTATGCATCTTTCTTTTATTTCATCTGTTTTCTTATCACTAATTATATGATTTATAAAAGAAAACATTTTTAAAGTTCATGAATATTTTTGTTAAAACATTCTTTTAAACTTACAAGTCATGAATCCTATTTTCAATAAAAACCTATGTATCTCACAGGCATTTTTATGCTGATGTACCTATTTTTACACATGTTTCAGGTGCTGCTATGTGATGATTGTTGATACATGCTATACATAGGATGAACTCGTGCCTTAGCGACTTTAAAATTTGAAAGACAATATTTGTATTCATTTGAATTGTAATAAAACAATGAGTTTAATAATTCAATAAAATGAAATTATTTAATCCATGGTTGTGAAACAATGATTCTGTTACAACACTCCCTGACGTTTCCGCCACATTTTGTTGTTTTACGTGGTCGGGGTGTGACAAAAGGTCACTCAGAGGTAAGAATTAACATGTTGACACGTTTAACCCCTGTAGTTTATAATCTTTCGATTATTTTCACAAACGGCTTCTTGTATTCGAATTATCACTCGTTTAAGAATATATTCTTCGTGTGTGGTCATTCAGAGGCACAATTTTGGCATGTTGACACTTTTAGTCCCTTCGAATAAATATTTTCATTGTTTGACAACTTTAGTCCTTCAAACTCAATCTTTAACATGATTAGGGTTTAGGACATGTGTCTTCACATAATTGGACACGTTTTTACATGGTGTTACATCCTCACCCCCTTAAAAGAAATCTGGACCCTAAGATTTACTGAAACAAGTGAGGGTACTTCTGGCGCATAGTGGACTCAACTTCCCACGTATATTCAGGGCCTCTACGGGCATCCCATTTAACTTTCACTATATGCACATGCTTCCTTCAAAGCTTCTTAACATGTCGATCCTCGATCGATATAGGTTTTTCAACAAACCTCTGGCTTTCATCAATCTGTACATCCTTATGAGACATTGCTAATGATTCATCAGCTAGACATTTCTTTAAATTACATATGTGGAACACATTGTGAATTCCATTAAGCTCCTCAGGCAAGTTTAGCTTGTAAGCTACACTGGCGACACATTCAATAATCTCGAATGGTCCAATATACCTCGGGCTTAACTTCCTCTTTTTTACCAAAACGCATCACACCATTCCAGGGTGACACTTTTAGTAAGACTTTGTCGCCTACCTCAAACTTTAGAGGTTTTCACCTCTTATCAGCATAACTTTTCTGCCTATCCCTGGCAGCTTTCAGGTGATCACGAATTTGGACAATTTTGTCCGTTGTTTCAAGGAATATATCAGGTCCTGATAATTGAGCTTCTTCTACTTCCGCCCAACAAACAGGTGTTCTGCATTTCCTCCCATACAATGACTCAAAAGGCGCAGCCTGAATGCTAGTAGTAACTATTATTATAGGAGAACTCGATCAACGGTAAGTGGTCATCCCAGCTACCACCCAAATCAATAACGCATGCACGAAGCATGTTTTCCAAGGTTTGAATTATACATTCACTTTGTCCATCTGTTTGAGGATGGTAAGGAGTACTAAAATTCAAACGAGTGCCTAATGATTGTTGGAAATTTTTCCAAAAGTGAGAGGTGTATCTGGTCTCCCTATCGGATATAGTAGATACTGGCACTCCATGGAGAGATACAATCTTATCCACGTACAACTGAGCTAGCTTGTCGGAGCTATGAGTCTCCTTGATGGATAAGAAATGTGCTGACTTAGTCAGTCTATCAATTATGATCCATATAGTATCACTTCCATGCCTTGTTTTAGGTAACTTGGTTATAAAATCCATAGTTACCATCTCCCACTTCCATGTGGGAAGTTCTGGCTGTTGTAGCAAGACCTGACGGCTTTTGAAGTTCAGCTTTAATTTGAGTACAAGTCAGATATTTGGCTACATGTGTGGCAATAGATTTCTTCAAACCTATCCACTAATAATTAGCTTTCAAATCTTGATACATTTTGTCACCTCCAGGGTGAACCGAGTATTTGGAATTGTGAGCTTCCTGGAGGATTATATCTCGAAGTTCTCCATGAATAGGAACCCAAATTCTTCCATTCATTCTAAGGATTCTATCCTTACCAGGTGCTAACTGTTCAGTAGTTACACCTAACTTTTCACTTGAAAGGTTAGCTTCCAAAACAACTTCATTCTGAGCGACTAACAGCCTTTCATTCAGGCTATTCTTAAGTTCAATGCTCTTGGCAATAATCCTTATAGGTTTAATCCTTTCTTTTCTGCTCAAAGCATCTGCGACTACATTCACTTTACCAGGATGGTAGCGAATTTCACAATCGTAGTCATTTAGAGTCCCATCCAACGGCGTTGCCTCATATTAAGATCCTTTTAATTGAATAAGTGTTGGAGACTTTTGTGATCAGAATATATCACACATTTAGTTCCATATAGATAATGTCTCCACAACTTTAGTGCAAATACAACGGCCCCAACTCCAAATCGTGGGTGGTCTAATTCTTCTCATGCACCTTTAGCTGCTGTGATGCATAGGAAATTACCTTGCCTTTTTGCATAAGCACACAACCCATACCGGTGTGTGAAGCATCACAATACACGACAAATTCTTCTATTCCTTCGGCCAATGTGAACACATGAGCATTGCTCAATTTCTTCTTAAGAATCTCAAAAGACTCCTGTTGTTTAGGACCCCAATCAAACTTTACATTCTTGCTGGTCAGAGTAGTCAATGGTGCAGCTATTCTTGAGAAGTTCTCAATGAACCTTCCATAATAACCAGCTAATCCCAGAAAGCTGCAAATTACACCGTTGTCTTCGGTGCTTCCCAGTTCATGATTGCTTCTATCTTAGCGGGATCTTCTTGGATACCACACTCACTCACAACATGTCCAAGAAATTGGACTTCATGAAGCCATAACTCACACTTGGAGAATTTAGCATACAACTTCTCCTTTTGTAGCAATCCCAAGATACACCGAAGGTGTTTCTCGTGGTCAACTTGACTACGAGAATAAATAAGTATCTCGTCTATAAAGACAATGACAAACTTATCAAAGTATGGCTTGCAGACTCGATTCATGAGATCCATGAATGTTGCAGGTGCATTAGTGAGCCCGAAAGGCATCACTAAAAACTCATAGTGGCCATACCTTGTTCTGAATGTTGTCTTAGGTACATCTTCTGTTCGAACCTTTAGTTTATGATATCCAGATCTCAAATCGTTCTTCGAGAAGAAGCTTTCCCCTTGAAGTTGGTCGAATAAGCCGTCGATCCTGGGTAATGGATAACGATTCTTGATCGTTACTTTATTTAGCTCTCGGCTAATCAATGCATAGACGCATTAATCCATCCTTCTTCTTCACAAACAATATAAGAGCTCCCCAAGGCGAAGAGCTGGGTTGAATGAAACCTTTTTCCAACAAATCATCCAATTGAGTCCTTAGTTCTTTCATTTCTGTAGGCGCTAGAGGGTAAGGAGCTCGTGCAATTGGTGCTGAGCCAGGCAGAATGTCTATCCTAAATTCGACTTGCCTCTCAGGAGGTAATCCAAGTAATTCATTAGGAAAGACATCATGATATTCAGAAATAATTGGGATATCTTCAATCTTGGGTTTCCGGTCATTCACAGTCACTTGTGCCATGTAGATGACACATCCGTTCTTCAGACACTTTGATGCCTTAAGTATAGACACATTATCGGGAAAACCATATTGTGTGTCTCCATGAATGGTAACTGACTCACCAGATGGGGTTTTGATGCTAACAAGCTTTTTATCGCATGCAATTTGGGCTTGGTTATGCGATAACCAATCCATGCCTAAAACTACATCAAACCCAGCTAATTTTATTGGCAAAAGGGATAGCCGGATAGAATGATTCTTAATGGATATAGCGCATCCATCAAGAAGAGTTGAAACAGATTCTAAGGTACCATCTGCGAGCTCTACCTCATATTTTATGTCTAGAGTTTTAATAGGCAGATTCAGTAACTTACTAAACTTATGGTCTACAAAAGACTTATCAGCACCTGAATCAAATAAAACTCTAGCATAAATATCATTAATGAGGAAGGTGCCTGTTATAACGTTCTCGACATTCACCGCCTCCCTAGCGTTCATCTGAAAGACCCTTGCATTGGTTTTCTTTGCCTCATCAGGCTTCTTAGCATTTTTAGGGCAATTAGTTTTGATATGCCCTTTTTCATTGCAACTGTAACAGGTTGCATCCTTCATGTTTCGGCACTCAACAGTTTGTGCCCTTTCTTCTTGCAAATTCCACAAGATTTAGCTTGTGGATCCTGGTTGCACTTTCCAAAGTGCCTCTTGTTACATGTTTTACATCTGGGCTTGTCATTCGACTGCCCCTTCTTGAAACCATAGTTTTCCTTTCTTCATTTTTTTAGTGATAGGACTGATCATCCTCCGTCTTTCTTTTCCCCTCTTCGGTGGTTTTCTTTGACTTACTCCTTACAACATCAAGAGTAAGTGACAAAGATAGATCTACAGCAGATCTATATGTAGCAGGCTTAGAAGCCTTGACATTTCCCTTAATCTCAGGGGCTAATCCACCTATAAAACGCGCAATGCGTTTGGGTTCTGGGGTGACCAAATACGGCACAAGTCTCGATATTGAGTTAAAACTGGTCACATAAGACCTCCAATCCAAATCCATCATCACCAGAGTGAGGAAGTCAGTCTCTATCCTTTCAACTTAATGCTGAGGACAGTATATGTCCTTCATAAGATCAACAAATTGATTCCAGGAAAGGTTATACAGAGGACCTTTCCCGTGGACTGTACCAAAGCTTTCCACCAAGTTAAGGCGTCATCTGTGACATCTGTGCTTGTAATCATTGTATAAACCTTAAACAGTTCAGTTATCAATAAAACAATGTTATTTGACCCCAATATTTGTTTATTTATGTTTGACATTTTGCACGTTTTGATTTTTGTTCAATTTCAAACTCTATATCGTTTTCTAGAGAGTTATACGCAAACCGATTCGTAAATGTAATTATTTCAATGCGACAAACACTCTGGAACATAAATATATGCTTAACATACCTTAAATAACCTTTACATAACTTAGAAATAAGTTTTGAAGGGTTTGGTATGGCAAAATCAAGTTTATTCGATCGCAGGGACTATTTTCGTCAAACTGCGAAACTATACCGATTTGTATAGTAACGGACATTCCAGAACATGATCATAAGTTAAACATACCCTAAATATCCTTTACATAGCTTAGAAATAGGCCTTGAGGGGTTCGGTATGCTAAAATAAACTTATTTGATCAATAAGGACTAAAAGCGTCAAAAAGTGCATAAGTTTGCATTTACGCCCATATCTTACCTTCTGAACATCTCCGGACATCCAAAGATTTTGTAATCATTAAAATATTTTATTTTAGTGATTGGCATGATAAAATTCTATCCGTCGCGTAATTTGGATCATTTTTCACGTCTGTTTGTGTTTCGTCGTAATTAACCGAATATGGTGACTGTACGACCAAACGAACCAACATCCGGCATATTTTCAAGCATCTTTCATGTCCCCTATGCTTAGGCATCATTGTAGAGCCTTGAAAATGGCTTAACGGGCATTAAACGTGTCAAAAAGGGCCTTAAACACTTGGAGGGACCATTTCTATAAACTATAAAACTGTTTCTGATATCCCAGGCGGTCGCGGGCCGCGTAGGCTCCGCCTGTCTCGTATGCGGGGCGCGAACGCCCCTCAGATCAGCAAAATGTGTTTCCGGCTTGATCCAGCTGTTTCCATGTTTTGCAAATGGTTTCTTTGAAACTATGGGCTTGTTTTGGGCACCCATGGTATTACAAAACAATGGGCACACATGTAAGGCTCAGATTGAAGCTCGTTTATCGAGGAACGATCTTAACGATGGCCCGAAATCTATAAATACCCACCTCCATTCATTCCAATCCTCACACTTGATCTAATTACTTCTCTAAGTTGGAGTTTCTACACTTCATACGTGAGAATTTTTAGATCAAATCTCCATCGCTTGGACCTCTTGTAAGTTTATTTCGTTCTTTAATGCGTTTTTAAGCACGAAAGTCAAACAGAGTTTGACTTTCTGCATTGACCAGCCAATGGTCAACACGAAGTTCTTTTAACTTCGCAACGTGATCGTAATCACGATGGTCATAGTCCTTTGTGACTATACCTACTGATTACCACGTGTGTTGGTGCATAATGTCTAAAGCCTGCGTCTTTGTGAAGTTAGATTAACGTATATGGTCTAGATAGGTTATTTTGTAATAGATCAGGGGTTAAAAGTGTAATTTTATGAATGTTATGTTGCTGGACCGCTTTTGTGACATTTGTCCACAAAAGCGACCCAAGCTGGATCGCTCATATGGACATGTCACATGAGCGGTTCCAGAAATCTATAAATACCCCTGTGCTCCTTTCATTTGTAACGTTGTCTTGTGCTGTACGTCGAACTGCTGACCGTTTGGCAATTGTTATCAAGTGAAGTAAAAGTGATTAAAGTGTAGATCTCTCTGTTTTCTACTCCTTTCTATCAGTTTTATCATCGTATCATGCTGAAAATGTGTTTCCGCCACATTTTCAGTAAGCACTAGCTCTGATTGACTCATTCGTGTGGTCAAAACTGATCCTACAATTGGTATCAGAGCCAGTTGCGAGTTAGTTGCTAGATACGAAGTGGTTTTCACGGACTTTTGTAGATCTGGACTGATTTAGCGGTGAAAATGGACTGATGTAACATCTATGCCTGTAATCATTGTGAACAGTTCAATTATCAATAAAATAATGTTATTTGATCCCAATGTTTGTTTCGTTGTGCTTTACATTTTTCGTGTTTTGACTTTTGTTCAATTTCAAACTCTACATCGCTTTCTAGAGAATTATACGCAAACTGGTGCGAAAACGTACTCAGTTTAATGCGACAAATACTCCGGAACATCAACATATACTCAACATACCTTAAATAACCTTTACATAACTTAGAAATAAGTTTTGAAGGCTTTGGTATGGCAAAAACAAGTTAATTCGCTTACAGGGACTAAACTTGACAAACTGCGAAAGTATGCCAATTTGAACTGTAACGAACATTCCGGAATATGTCCATAAGTTAAACATACCATAAATATCCTTTACATAGCTTAGAAATAGGCTTTGAGGGGTTTTGGTATGCTAAAACAAACTTTTGGATCATTCAGGGGCTAAAAGTGTCAAAAAGTGCACAAGTTTGCACTTTTGCGCATAACTTACGTTCTGAATACATCCGGACACCCAAAAATTTATGTGAACATCCTTATATTATGCCCAAGGGTATGGCATGAGAAAAATCCGTTCGTCGCGCAATTTGGATCGTCTTTTGCGCTTATGCGCATTCCGTCGTAATTAACCGAACATCGCGACCGTACGGCTAAACAAACCGACATCCGACATATTTTTGAGCACATTTTCAGTTCCCTATACTTTAACATCATTTTAGAGCTTTGAAATGGGGTTAACGGAGCTTAAACGTGCCAAAAACGCATCAAATACCAAGTTTTGGCGCTGCAGGGACTAAAGTTGTAATTCTGCCAAAGTAGGTCCTTACGGACCGTAAGGCAAAACCCATACGGTCCGTAAAGGGTCCCCAGATCAGCAGAATCAACATTTAATGCTGATTGGCTCTTCAGATTGCGAAAGGTTCGAATGCCTTTTCACCCAATGAAAGGCCAAGGGCCAAATTCAGTGTATTTAACCCCTGGACACGTGTACGCACGAGATCAAGGCACGATATTCGATAAAACGATCCTAACGGTTCCACTTTTCCTATAAATACCCCCCCCCCCCACTTTTGTGTAAAAACCCACAAAATCAGATCTAAATGCTCTAAGTTGATGCCTTTGCTTCATACCTGAGCTATTTGATCTTGATTAGCACTCGGGGACCCTCCGTATGTCTTCTTTCGCTCTTTTATTCGCTTTTCGAGTCCGAAAGTCGACGTTTAGTTGACTTTCTGTGTTGACCAGCTTATGGTCGATGCGAAGTTCATGGAACTTCATAACGTGAGCGTGATCACGATGGTTATGGTCCGTAGTAACCATACCTACTGATCACCACGTTATCTAGGCTCAGTGACGAGTCGTAGTTTCGGCCAAAATGTGCATTCTTGCATATTTTGTAACCAAACTACTCGTGAGCATCAAAGCCGTTTGTTTTGATGTCAAACCTGTTTTCAAACTTAGTTAAGCATGTTCTAACATGCTTAGCTCGTCACTTTTAGTTTAGTGCTTATATAGGGTCGTAAGGTAAGCGATCTAAACCATCGCTTATGCTTTCGAACCCGACCCATTTGGTCGGTCATTAGGACCTGACCAAACACATTAGGTGACCATGGCTATAACCTTCCGAGGTTATACCTTGTGGTCACGATGTTAGGCGTTCCAGACGCATTCTACGCGAACGACGCGTTAGGGTAGCATAAGCTACCTAAACGGGTCGTGATGGACCGTAAGCACTTAGGTTAAGTTTCATTTTAGTATGTAGGCTTTGTTGAACCATATTACACGAGTCTCCATACTCGTTTGGTTTACGAACCCGCGTACTATCCGATCTTCCAATTTGGTCCGGTATATTAACATAGCTACCTATTAGGTGCCGTTGATATTCTGTGACCTCCCGCATGACCTGGTTATTTCACAAGAACAACAAAGCAACCTCAGGTGAGTACATAGAACCCCTCTTTTACTGTTTTTCCAAACTGTTTTGGGGTGAAACACATGTGCCTATCTGTTACTTTCATGCTTTCCATGTTTTCACATCGTATATCTGCTATGCTCATTAGTACATTATAGTACATGATTTCATTACATTTTATGCTATGTATGCCCATTGTGTGCGTACTTAGTACATTGATTTACATAACATTTTTGCTGCATATGTTTACTCAGCATATGGGCACATCGATTTACATGAACATTTCTGTTGCATATGTTTACTCAGCATATGGACACATTGATTTACATGAACATTTCTGTTGCATATGTTTACTCAGCATATGGACACATTGATTTACATAAACATTTCTGTTGCATATGTTTACTCAGCATATGGACACATTGATTTACATGAACATTTCTGCTTCGTATGTTTACTTAGCATACTTAGTACAATTGTTTACATCACATGCCTTCATTTTGTTATGACATTTGGGTTGTTTAACATGGGACAATACATTCATTAACACTAGCTACGCCGTTCGTTAGTAGGTAGTGGTACCATAGGAATTGACAACTCCCGTTTCTGAAGTCCTGGGTTTGATAGGACTGGAAGAAATGACCGAATTCGATATACATAACTTAGATAAACCTTTAATTTGTTTAAGGGTTTATCGCCGCAGTCTCAAGGCTTGGATGTATGCATAGTTTACAATACCGCATAAATGTTAATATCAATTGAGCATGCATTTTCCGCAGAACATATCGTTGATTTAAACCACGTTTTACTTCAACGACTTGTTTTGTGCATATGGTTTAAGTTGATACATTTCGCTTACCATACATGACACATTTTGTGATTTCACATTACATGATTTACATTGAACATAAACACGTTGACATTGACACACACATTTGGTGGTTTACATTGAACATAAACATTTGACATGGTTTACACAATAACACTTAACATTTGATTTACACATGAACAATTTACATGATGGATTGGTTTGGGTAAATGATTTAAGTAACGTAGCGTGTGTAATATGATACAAACATGGTGGATACGCCGCTGGTACTTCCTATATATAAATGTTTGTATAATATTACATATCGTGGCGTTATCTAAGTCATTTCAGTTTAGACACATTACACTTTACATAAGTAACATATTCTTCACAAGACATTATTTTCACAAACAACTTATCTTATTCAACTCATTTTACTTGGTTATTCGTTTAACCTTGCACTTATCTATACATATCGTTTGATGTTATCGTTTTTCAAATGATTTACAAAGCAAAACAAATTACAAGGTTCATGACTGACTGTTATTAAACATTCTTTAAACACAGGTCATGAATCCCATTTTCACAAAACCTATGTATCTCACAGGCATTTTTATGCTGACGTACCTACTTTCACATGTGTTTTCAGGAGCTAATCCGTAGGACGATGATCATGATTCTAGGGCGGACCTGTGCCTTAGAGCCTAAAAATGAAGTTTGAACTAGCTTAATTATGTTTTGATTTCCGTACTCTCTTTCTAAGACAATGTAACACCTTTGTTTATAAATAAAATACAACTTGTATGCCATGGTTATGAAACAATTTAATTCTGTTCACGACACTCCCCGGCGTTTCCGCCGCGGTTGCATGTTACACGCGGCCGGGGTGTGACAGAAGAGTTGGTATCAGAGCCATTGGTTATAGGGAATTAGGTTATTAGTAATGCTTTAACCTAGACTATAACTTTCTAGGACCCTAACACAAGTTATCTTGTGTTTAGAGTTTAAAACATGCACATCACCTATCCTTAGGTGATAACCACAACGGGAACTTCGGTTCCGAATCCGCTTTGAAAATTAATCATCTGTTCTAGGATGATTGATTACTAGGTTTTGAACCCTCTGTTATAAGGTTTTGAACCCTCTGTTATAAGGTTTTGAACCCTCTATTATATGGTTTTGAACCTCTTTGGATTTCAAAAATCCCGTCAAAGTTTTGGGTTAATAGTGTGAACACGTGCGAACTGGAAGGGTGAATGCCTGTACCCTGGGTTTTCTGTCTAAGGCTAGAGTGTTCGTACAAATCCACATAATCGGACCAGTCACTCTTACCTGGGAACTCTTGGGGTGAGTGTTCACTTATAGGCGAGCATGTCTTCGCGATACACTAATCCTGACCTATTTACTTTGACTAGACATTTCACGTCGCTTATTTGCGTTGCGATGCATAACCGCCATCTTTGCTTTTGATTGCTTTTGCTTCATCTCATTCTCTTCATCCAATCATCTCACTCGTTTCATTTCATGTTTTTCTCTTCTAGAATGCCTCCTCGACGCGACAACCAGATAGCTACTGCCGAGCTGGCGGAGATTATTGCGCAGCAGATGGCTGCTCAATTTCCGAATCTCTTTGCTCAATGGAACCAGGCCAACAATAACAATGGTACATGCAAATACAAGGATTTTAACCAGGCTAAGCCACTCAAGTTTAGTGGTTCTGAGGGAGCAACTGGGCTTCTTCAGTGGTTCGAAAGCATCGAGAACACTTTCCGTCATGTGCAGTGTCCTGACAATCGCAAAGTCGAGTTTTCTTCGAGCGTGTTTCAGAAGAGGGCTCTTACATGGTGGAATGGGGTTATGAGAGATCAAGGTGCAGAAGTTGCTCTAGCTCAGACATGGGCTCAACTGAGAGCTCTTATGATGAGGGAGTTTTGTCCTCGTCATGAACAACGAGCGTTGGAGAAGGAATTTGATGTGTTGAAGCAAGATAGTGGCGAGCACAGGGCTTATACAGATAGGTTTGAGGAGCTGAGTCTTCTTTGCCCGACTATGGTTACCCCACTCGATAAGGCCATCGAAAGATACATCGACGGCCTACCTGACTCAGTACAAGACATTCTTACTGGTAGCAACCCTACCACACTACGTCAGGCGATCGAGTTGTCAGCGACGTTGACTGAGTCGCAGATTCGAAAGAACAAGTTACACAGGAAGAGTGACAAGGGCAAAAAGCAGTCGGCTGACAAGGAAGATAACAAGAAAGGTCAAAACAAGAATGGAAAGGATTCTGGTTCGTCAAAGAGGTCAAAGAAGCGTAAGGCTTCCCAAAACTATGCTGTCACTGCCCAGGCTAACCAGGCAGCTCCCAACCAGCCTCCAGCAAAGAAACCATATTCAGGAAGTGCACCTTTGTGCAATCAATGCAACAGTCACCACCAGCCACAATATCAGTGCCGTTTCTGTACTAACTGTGGGAAGTCAGGTCATCTCGCCAATGTTTGTCGATTTGCTCAGAATCACGCAGTCCAGAACCCTGCTCAACAGGTTGCTCAACAACAGGGTCAGGCTGCACGACCAAACTACCCACCAGGTGCATGTTATAATTGTGGGGATCTTACCCACTACAGAAATCGGTGTCCAAGACTAGTCAACCAGAACCAGAATGCAAACCAGAATCCGGCACCGGCTCGAGGTCGAGTCTTTAACATGAATGCACAAGAAGCACAAGCAGACAACGAGGTGGTGAACGGTACGTTCTTTATTAATAATCAGCCAGCATCTGTTCTTTTTGATTCGGGTGCCGACAAGAGCTTTGTGTCATTGTCTTTTGAGACAATGCTTCGCGTGTCTAGAACGAAACTAGGTAAACCTTTGACAGTAGAGGTTGCCAGTGGTGAACCCATCGTTCTAAATTCTGTTCTACGCAACTGCCAGTTGAACCTTAACGACCATATTTTTCCTATTGACCTCACGCCAATGCAACTTGGAAGCTTCGACGTTATAGTGGGAATGGATTGGTTATCCAAGCATCACGCAGAGATAATTTGTTCTGAGAAGATTATTCGTGTACCGCTGTCAACAGGCGAGATCCTGCAGGTTCGTGGTGAGAAGCCTGCCGGTGGTCTCAAACTCATGTCCTGTTTTAAAGCACGGAAGTATCTGCGAAAGCACTATGTGGCTTTCTTAGCACATGTTACAGCAGATAAAGGCAAGGGAAAGTCTATTTCAGATGTTCCTGTCGTTCGGGATTATTCCGAAGTATTCCCTGAAGACTTACCTGGTCTACCTCCAGCACGCCAAGTCGAGTTCCGTATTGATCTCGTACCTGGTGCAAATCCCGTTGCCAGAGCTCCATATCGTCTTGCACCGTCCGAGATGCACGAGTTGTCTAAACAGCTGCAGGAACTCTCCGACAAAGGTTTTATCCGTCCTAGCTTTTCACCTTGGGGTGCTCCCGTTCTTTTTGTAAAGAAGAAGGATGGATCTTTTAGGATGTGTATCGATTATCGTGAGCTTAATAAGCTTACCATCAAGAATCGATATCCCCTACCTCGCATTGATGATCTCTTTGATCAAATGCAAGGCGCTTCTTATTTTTCGAAGATTGATCTTCGATCTGGATATCATCAGCTCCGTGTGCATGAAGAAGATATTCCAAAGACAGCGTTCCGTACTCGTTATGGACATTATGAGTTCACAGTCATGCCATTCGGTTTGACTAATGCTCCTGCTGTTTTCATGGACTTAATGAATAGGGTCTGTAAGCCTTATTTAGATAAGTTCATCATCGTTTTCATTGATGACATTTTGATATATTCTAAGACGCGAGCTGATCATGAACAACATCTTCGTCTTACTTTGGAACTCCTAAAGAAAGAACAACTTTTCGCCAAATTCTCCAAGTGTGAATTCTGGCTTAAAGAGGTTCAGTTCTTAGGACATATTGTCAACGAACAAGGTATTCATGTAGATCCCTCCAAGATCAGTGCGATTAAGGATTGGGATACACCTACTACTCCTACTGAAGTTCGTTCTTTTCTTGGTCTAGCGGGTTATTACCGCCGCTTCATTGAGAACTTCTCAAAGATTGCAGTTCCTCTAACTGCTCTAACTCAGAAGAACAAGCCATTTGAATGGGGAGTCAAACAAGAGGAAGCGTTTCAGACTTTGAAACAAAAGCTTTGCGACGCGCCTGTCCTAACATTGCCTGAGGGCAACGATGATTTCGTCGTTTATTGCGACGCATCTAAATTAGGCCTTGGCTGCGTCCTGATGCAAAGAAACAAAGTCATAGCATACGCATCAAGGCAGTTGAAGATACATGAGAAGAACTACACCACTCATGATCTTGAGTTGGGTGCAGTTGTCTTCGCTCTCAAAATCTGGAGACACTACTTGTATGGTACAAAATGTGTGGTTTTCACAGACCACAAAAGTCTTCAGCATATCTTCAATCAAAAAGAGCTCAACATGAGACAACGACGTTGGGTTGAACTTCTAAACGACTACGACTGCGAGATTCGCTACCATCCTGGTAAGGCGAATGTCGTAGCCGATGCATTAAGTCGCAAGGAACGTACTAAGCTTCATTGTGTACGCGTCCAATCTGTTATTCAAACTGATATCCAAGCCCGTATTTCTCAGGCTCAACAAACTTGTGTTTCACAAGGTTTAATGGATAAGGAATTTCCTTATCACATAACACCTGCTCTTGAATTGAAAGACAATGGATCGTATTATTTCATGGACCGTTTGTGGGTCCCAAGCCAAGATGATCTTCGTACCTTGCTTATGGACGAAGCCCATAAGTCTCGTTATTCCATTCATCCTGGCTCAGATAAGATGTATAAGGATCTTCGTACTCAGTATTGGTGGCCTGGTATGAAGAAAGACATTGCCTTATACGTATCAAAATGCCTTACTTGTCTTAAGGTTAAGGCAGAGCATCAGCGTCCTTCTGGTTTATTGGAACAACCAGAGATCCCAGTTTGGAAATGGGAAAACATTACTATGGATCTCATTACTAAACTCCCGCGCACAAAGAAAGGTCACGATGCCATCTGGGTAGTCGTTGATCGTCTTACCAAGTCAGCACATTTCTTGCCAATCCGTGAGGATTATTCAGCTGACAGACTTGCTCAAATCTACGTGGATGAAATCGTAGCTCGACATGGTGTTCCTTTGAACATCATTTCTGACAGGGATGCTCGTTTCACTTCTCATTTTTGGAGAACCATGCAATCTGCTATGGGGTCCCAACTTAATTTGAGCACAGCCTATCATCCGCAAACGGATGGTCAATCTGAAAGAACAATCCAGACACTGGAGGATATGCTCAGAGCTTGTGTGATCGACTTTGGTGGTAGTTGGGATTCACATCTTCCATTGATTGAATTCTCCTACAACAACAGTTATCACTCCAGCATCAACATGGCTCCTTTCGAGGCTCTCTATGGTCGAAAATGTCGTTCACCGGTCTGCTGGAATGAGATTGGCGAGGCTCAACTTACTGGGCCTGCCCTCATTTTAGAGACAACAGAAAAGGTAAAGAAAGTTCGTGATAACCTTCAGACAGCTAGAAACCGTCAAAAGAGTTACGCGGACCTAAAACGCAAACCCTTGGATTTTCAAGTCGGTGATCGTGTATTACTTAAGGTCTCACCTTGGAAAGGTGTGATCAGATTTGGAAAGAAAGGAAAACTTGCACCTAGATACGTTGGACCATTCAGGATCGTCGAAAGAATCGGTAAGGTAGCCTACAGACTTGAGTTACCTCCTGAACTTGGGAATGTTCATCCAACCTTTCACGTGTCCAATCTCAAGAGATGTTTAGCCGATGAGAACCTCCACATACCACTTGATGAAATTCGTGTTGATGAAACATTGAAATTTGTTGAGAAACCGGTGGAAATCATGGAACGTGAAGTCAAGTGGCTCAAGCGCAAGCGCATTCCTTTGGTCAAGGTTCGTTGGGAATCTAAACGTGGACCCGAGTTTACTTGGGAACGTGAAGATCAAATGAAGGCAAAGTATCCTCATCTTTTTCCACGAGTTTCCTCTAAATAAATTTCGGGACGAAATTTCCACAAGTAGGGGAGACTGTAACATCTGTGCCTGTAATCATTGTGAACAGTTCAATTATCAATAAAATAATGTTATTTGATCCCAATGTTTGTTTCGTTGTGCTTTACATTTTTCGTGTTTTGACTTTTGTTCAATTTCAAACTCTACATCGCTTTCTAGAGAATTATACGCAAACTGGTGCGAAAACGTACTCAGTTTAATGCGACAAATACTCCGGAACATCAACATATACTCAACATACCTTAAATAACCTTTACATAACTTAGAAATAAGTTTTGAAGGCTTTGGTATGGCAAAAACAAGTTAATTCGCTTACAGGGACTAAACTTGACAAACTACGAAAGTATGCCAATTTGAACTGTAACGAACATTCCGGAATATGTCCATAAGTTAAACATACCATAAATATCCTTTACATAGCTTAGAAATAGGCTTTGAGGGGTTTTGGTATGCTAAAACAAACTTTTGGATCATTCAGGGGCTAAAAGTGTCAAAAAGTGCACAAGTTTGCACTTTTGCGCATAACTTACGTTCTGAATACATCCGGACACCCAAAAATTTATGTGAACATCCTTATATTATGCCCAAGGGTATGGCATGAGAAAAATCCGTTCGTCGCGCAATTTGGATCGTCTTTTGCGCTTATGCGCATTCCGTCGTAATTAACCGAACATCGCGACCGTACGGCTAAACAAACCGACATCCGACATATTTTTGAGCACATTTTCAGTTCCCTATACTTTAACATCATTTTAGAGCTTTGAAATGGGGTTAACGGAGCTTAAACGTGCCAAAAACGCATCAAATACCAAGTTTTGGCGCTGCAGGGACTAAAGTTGTAATTCTGCCAAAGTAGGTCCTTACGGACCGTAAGGCAAAACCCATACGGTCCGTAAAGGGTCCCCAGATCAGCAGAATCAACATTTAATGCTGATTGGCTCTTCAGATTGCGAAAGGTTCGAATGCCTTTTCACCCAATGAAAGGCCAAGGGCCAAATTCAGTGTATTTAACCCCTGGACACGTGTACGCACGAGATCAAGGCACGATATTCGATAAAACGATCCTAACGGTTCCACTTTTCCTATAAATACCCCCCCCCACTTTTGTGTAAAAACCCACAAAATCAGATCTAAATGCTCTAAGTTGATGCCTTTGCTTCATACCTGAGCTATTTGATCTTGATTAGCACTCGGGGACCCTCCGTATGTCTTCTTTCGCTCTTTTATTCGCTTTTCGAGTCCGAAAGTCGACGTTTAGTTGACTTTCTGCGTTGACCAGCTTATGGTCGATGCGAAGTTCATGGAACTTCATAACGTGAGCGTGATCACGATGGTTATGGTCCGTAGTAACCATACCTACTGATCACCACGTTATCTAGGCTCAGTGACGAGTCGTAGTTTCAGCCAAAATGTGCATTCTTGCATATTTTGTAACCAAACTACTCGTGAGCATCAAAGCCGTTTGTTTTGATGTCAAACCTGTTTTCAAACTTAGTTAAGCATGTTCTAACATGCTTAGCTCGTCACTTTTAGTTTAGTGCTTATATAGGGTCGTAAGGTAAGCGATCTAAACCATCGCTTATGCTTTCGAACCCGACCCATTTGGTCGGTCATTAGGACCTGACCAAACACATTAGGTGACCATGGCTATAACCTTCCGAGGTTATACCTTGTGGTCACGATGTTAGGCGTTCCAGACGCGTTCTACGCGAACGACGCGTTAGGGTAGCATAAGCTACCTAAACGGGTCGTGATGGACCGTAAGCACTTAGGTTAAGTTTCATTTTAGTATGTAGGCTTTGTTGAACCATATTACACGAGTCTCCATACTCGTTTGGTTTACGAACCCGCGTACTATCCGATCTTCCAATTTGGTCCGGTATATTAACATAGCTACCTATTAGGTGCCGTTGATATTCCGTGACCTCCCGCATTACCTGGTTATTTCACAAGAACAACAAAGCAACCTCAGGTGAGTACATAGAACCCCTCTTTTACTGTTTTTCCAAACTGTTTTGGGGTGAAACACATGTGCCTATCTGTTACTTTCATGCTTTCCATGTTTTCACATCGTATATCTGCTATGCTCATTAGTACATTATAGTACATGATTTCATTACATTTTATGCTATGTATGCCCATTGTGTGCGTACTTAGTACATTGATTTACATAACATTTTTGCTGCATATGTTTACTCAGCATATGGGCACATCGATTTACATGAACATTTCTGTTGCATATGTTTACTCAGCATATGGACACATTGATTTACATGAACATTTCTGTTGCATATGTTTACTCAGCATATGGACACATTGATTTACATAAACATTTCTGTTGCATATGTTTACTCAGCATATGGACACATTGATTTACATGAACATTTCTGCTTCGTATGTTTACTTAGCATACTTAGTACAATTGTTTACATCACATGCCTTCATTTTGTTATGACATTTGGGTTGTTTAACATGGGACAATACATTCATTAACACTAGCTACGCCGTTCGTTAGTAGGTAGTGGTACCATAGGAATTGACAACTCCCGTTTCTGAAGTCCTGGGTTTGATAGGACTGGAAGAAATGACCGAATTCGATATACATAACTTAGATAAACCTTTAATTTGTTTAAGGGTTTATCGCCGCAGTCTCAAGGCTTGGATGTATGCATAGTTTACAATACCGCATAAATGTTAATATCAATTGAGCATGCATTTTCCGCAGAACATATCGTTGATTTAAACCACGTTTTACTTCAACGACTTGTTTTGTGCATATGGTTTAAGTTGATACATTTCGCTTACCATACATGACACATTTTGGGATTTCACATTACATGATTTACATTGAACATAAACACGTTGACATTGACACACACATTTGGTGGTTTACATTGAACATAAACATTTGACATGGTTTACACAATAACACTTAACATTTGATTTACACATGAACAATTTACATGATGGATTGGTTTGGGTAAATGATTTAAGTAACGTAGCGTGTGTAATATGATACAAACATGGTGGATACGCCGCTGGTACTTCCTATATATAAATGTTTGTATAATATTACATATCGTGGCGTTATCTAAGTCATTTCAGTTTAGACACATTACACTTTACATAAGTAACATATTCTTCACAAGACATTATTTTCACAAACAACTTATCTTATTCAACTCATTTTACTTGGTTATTCGTTTAACCTTGCACTTATCTATACATATCGTTTGATGTTATCGTTTTTCAAATGATTTACAAAGCAAAACAAATTACAAGGTTCATGACTGACTGTTATTAAACATTCTTTAAACACAAGTCATGAATCCCATTTTCACAAAACCTATGTATCTCACAGGTATTTTTATGCTGACGTACCTACTTTCACATGTGTTTTCAGGAGCTAATCCGTAGGACGATGATCATGATTCTAGGGCGGACCTGTGCCTTAGAGCCTAAAAATGAAGTTTGAACTAGCTTAATTATGTTTTGATTTCCGTACTCTCTTTCTAAGACAATGTAACACCTTTGTTTATAAATAAAATACAACTTGTATGCCATGGTTATGAAACAATTTAATTCTGTTCACGACACTCCCCGGCGTTTCCGCCGCGGTTGCATGTTACACGCGGCCGGGGTGTGACAACTGAGACTTGGACAGTAGGTGTGAAACATAGTTATAACAAACCCTTGAAAGTTTCGGATCAAAATTTGGACTATAAGTGACCTAAAAACACTCGTGAAGTTTGGACCGCTCTGACGTCATCTGTGACTCGCTTTTATGAACCGCTCCTAAGTACAGTTTTAGTTGGATCGCTCGTAATTTTTGTTCTGGATCGCTCCAAATGGCTATTTTAGGTGTTGGATTGCTTTTCTGAACCGCTTATTTGGCAATCTTCTGAACCGCTCTTGTATCACCTGTGGATCGCTCGAAATACAGTCTTCTGAACCGCTTATACGTCATCCGTGGATCGCTCTTTGGACAGTTTTCTGGATCGCTCTTTGTGCAAATTTTCTGGATCGCTCTTTGTGCAACATATCTGAATCGCTCTTTGTGCATTCTTTGGATCGCTTATTCAGACTGTTTGAAAGATTTTTCCGTTACAGCTGAAAATGGAAAGTCAGGATTTCTATCACATGTTTTCGGTTGTGGGTGCGACTCAAAGCCAAGCAAGTATCATGCAAAATGTCAGTTTAGAAAACGAACTTGGAACGATGCAAAAGCCTCCAAAATTGATGAGTTTGGATGAATATTCAGGATGGTCTGAGAGATTCAAAATTGGGTGCAGGCAAATCACTTAGAGAGTTGGATCAAGATCGAAAGAGAGTATGTTGCTCCAGTAGATGGGGTGAATATAAAAAAGACAATTGCCAGTCTGACAGCTGCCGAGCAGGTCGAATTCAAAGCTGAGAAAAAGATGATCAGCATCTTACAACAAGCAATAAAAGAAGATATTTTAGTGTTACTGCAGCACAAAAATAGTTCACAGTCGATATGGCAAGCATTAGAGAAAAAAATCAAAGGCAGCGCGTCAATGATTAAAAGTAAAACGGCATTGCTAAAGAAAGAGTTTGACATCTTCACAGGGATTAAGGGTGAATCAACAAAGCAGCTTATAGAGAGGTACTGTCATCTGGTGTTAGAGATGAGAAGGTTGGACATCGAGAAGACCCATGAAGAGTGGATAGACAAATTGTGCGATGCACTTCCCTATGAGGAATGGGGAACATATGTGATGATGTTGAAAAATAGTTCGGATTTCGTGAACTATAGTTTGAGTGAATTCATAGAGAAAATTGAAGCTCATGAATTAGAATTGGTGAAAGTCAAGAAGATGAATTCAACGAATATGCCACAGGATGTATCTTTGTATTACAAGAGTAATCCTGTAGTATCGAATGTTCAGAGTCCGAAAATTCAAACTGGTTTTAGTGCAGACAACACTTCATCTGTTGCTCCAAATGCCTATCAGTCAAGTCAATCGACTCCATTTGCCAACTACGAGCCGAATGTCAAAGTCTCAGATCAAAATTCTCCTCAAAGCTCTACTGGGTCAAATCAACAAACAGTTGTGTCAGGAGTACAATGTAACATTGCAATTAACATCAAGAATGGAAATGAAATCTCCGAAAATGCAGCCAAGCAGCACATCACGTTATTGGGTTCAGTTCTGGAAGCATATGAAGGGTTGGTCGCTGGTAGGATCGGAAATCCTGATATGACTAAAGAGGATTACGATCAGATCGATCCGGAGGAACTGGAATTGATAGATATTAAGTGGTGTATGGCAAGTTTAGTTCGAAGAGCTCAACGATTTATGGAAATCACTGGTAGAAACAGTTTGTCGGGTCCGGATCAGAAATTAGGGTTCGATAAGACCAAGGTTACCTGTTTTAAATGCAAAGAGAAAGGTCATTTCAAGCGAGAATGTCCGAATCGTGAGGTGACAAATCATCAGAATCCGTTTACCAATGGTTATTACAGACAAGCTATATATCATCGCTAGAACCAACAGCCTACAGTTCAGAGACCTCAGATCGAGAACAAACCTGAGAAGGCGTTAATCGTAAACCAAGATGATGAGAAGGTTGCGTCTGGTTTTAGTTGGGATAAGTATATTCCAGGAAAAGACGATCAAGCAATGATGGCTGAAGTTGTAGAGATTACCGGGACGGGTACTGAGTCAGAAGTTTTTGAGAAGGTAGTTACTGAGAATGTTGGTGAAGAAGTTACTAAAATTGTTGAGTCTGGCTCTGAGGTGGTTGATAAAGCAGTTACTGAAGCTGTTAAGTCTGTTCCTGAGATCGTGGTTGAAGAGGTTATCGAAGTTGTTGATCAGGAAGTTCCGGAGGTCGTTAAAGATGTTTCTATGGAAGATTCTGCAAAAGCTGAGGAATTTGTATCTGATGTTCTTAGTTTTCAATCTCGACGGGAGGAATTTGTCTATACTATGAAATCAATTTTACCTCCTAACGTCTTTGATTCTTTTGCAGATTATTTTGAAGATCCAAGAACCGGAACGTGTCCGAGATTCTTAGCAGAGAAAGAAGAAGTCGAGGAGATTATTGATGTGTCGAAGGAAATGACTGAAGAAACTCTAAAGGAGATTGCGGATAAAGCACTGATGAGCAAATTAAAAGAGGTAGATTCAGACATTCAGGAGTCAGTAGATAAAGTGTCAGGTCTAGGAGAGGAATCTGGAGTCTTAGAAGTCAACATGGTCAAGTCGTCTGAGTTGGAGTCAAATCCTGTTGGTAAAATTGTTTGTCAGAATGAGATTATAGTAGAAAAAGTTTCAGTCTCTGATACACCGTGCCAACGTTGTTCACAACCATGCACGTAGTGTCTTGAAAAAGACACCATGTATCAGGAACTGAAACGACATGCAGATCTGTTGAAGTTTGACTTAGGGCAAGTAAAAGAGGCATACGACACATTGTCTAGGTCAATAAAAATGATCCAAAATGAAAGTCTTGAAAACGATAAAGCAACCAAGCTGGCACAATCAACTTTATTTGACAAACAAAGAGAAGTGAATTTTCATTTAGACACAATCGCATCTTTGAGAAAAGAGCTTGAGTTGACTAAAATTGAAAATGATAGAATTGATAAGAAACTGATGAGTTATGTGGCATCATCATATGTGTTAGAGCAAATAGTACCACAACAGCCACATGCTTCACCTGTCTTCAACAGAGTTCCACCCCCAATGTGGAATCATTATACACAGAAATATCCAGATGGGGTGGAAGCTGCATTAAACATAAAACTAAAAACACTTGAAAATGATTTACCTGATAACATTGATATAACTTTCACTGCGTCTGAAACTGACAACGAATCCCAGGTAATCAAAAATGTTATTGATCAGGTGTTGGACGATGATAGTGAGAAATCTGTGAAAGCAAAATCAGTGGAGTCCGGTAGTGATTCTGAGGAGGACGGAAACTTTTTAGATCGTTATTTGACTAAAACGGATAAAAGTGTGGATGATGATTCAATCATGGTGGCTTACACTATGGTTGGATCTGACAAACTTTACTCCAACATCGAGTTTCCGCTTCAGAATGTTAAATTTGAGAATGTTCAGAAAGTGTTTAAACTGATTGAGCTAAGCGTAAATGAGCTAAAGAAAAATGATTTCTTTTCAAAACTAAATGAGTCAGTTGGTTCGTCACGTTCTACTAGTCCAGAAAAGGTAGAGAGGGTGGGTAAAAATCAACACAAGAAAAATCAGTTAAAGAATACAGGTCTTGGTTTTGAGAAGAAAATGACTAAGAAGTTGGTGAAGCCAACAGATAGAATTGATGATGTATTTGTTTGTGGTCCGAGCACTGAGACTGAAAAAGAGTATATTTTTAGTCAAAAGGCCGTGGACGATTTCAATGCAGCGCAAAAACTGAAACCAGAAACTGTTGGAAGCACATTTGTCGAGTATGACAAACGTGTATGCTATCGCTGCAATGAAGTCGGCCACATGGCGAAGCAGTGTAAGAAAGTGATTGAAAAACCAGTTATGGTAAAAGCTGTTAAGAAACAAGTGGTTGAGAAACCGAAGGTTGAAAAACCTAAGGATAAAAACAAAACTGTGCCAAAACAGATCATTCAAAAACATCAACCAAAATCACCGGTTGTTGCAAAAGATAAACAAGTGATGGTTTCGCCGATCCGAATTCTCAAACGAGGTGAAAAGTTGAAGTCGGAGGATAAGCCAGAATCGATTTTCGAAATTGGCGAGTCTTCTAAGTCCCCCAAGACTTCAAAATTTTACCTTAAAGCAAAAACTTTTGAAAAACAATCATGGATTGCGAAATCTAAACCATCTGGTGAGATTAAAAAGATGGAAAATGTGTTGAAAAATGAGTCACAGTCTGTGAAAGATGATGTTGCTGTATTTGAGTCTGAAATTGATCAGTTTTTGTCGGAATTTCCCAAACTTCATAACAATGTGAAACAAGATAAAAAGGAAATTGAGCCAAACGTAACATTTAACTTTCCGAAAACAACTGAGAAATCCAATGTGGTTTTTGGTACAGTGTCGGAAGTTAAAAAGTCGTGGGCATCATTGTTTAACTGATGTGTTTGTGAATTGATTGCAGGAGCTGCCCAAGTCTGTGCTCTCAAGGTGGATAATGGACAGTGGAGCGTCGTGACATATGACGGGATCCTTAGCACTGTTGTATGATGTCAAAGCGATTAATGGAAGTTACGTTGGATTTGCCGGTAATCAAGGTGGAAGGATTGTTGGTCAGGGAATGCTCACGAACGGCATCATTTCGTTTGACAAAGTGAATTATATTGTTGAACTGACGAACAATTTGTTAAGTATTTCGCAAATCTGCGACAAAGACTTTAGCGTTCACTTTACAAAAACAGAATGTTTAGTTTTAAAACCAGGATTTAAAGTCCCTGATGAGTTGGTTCTGTTGCGCGCCCCTAGGGTTAATGATCTTTACATTTTAGACATGAGCGCTGCAACACCAACAACTCCTCAAAAACAATGCTTTGTAACAAAATCTAAAGCAACTGAAAAAGAGTCGATTATGTGGCACAGAAAGATGGGTCATATACACATTCGTAAAATGAATTTTCTGGTGCACAACGATTTGGTAGAAGGTGTGAATGTTAAAAATTTTCATTTATCTGACGATTATGTTGCATGTAAGAAAGGTAAACAGGTAAGGAAGTCTCATCCGCTAAAGATGATCAACACAATCCGGTTACCTCTCGAGAGATTGCATATGGATCTCTTTGGGCCGGTTAACGTCAAAAGCATCAGTGGAGACTCTTACTGTTTTGTGGTTACAGATGATTATACAAGGTTTTCGTGGGTTGTTTGTTTGGAAAAGAAGGACGAAACATTCGATGCCTTGATGGTTTTGTTCAAAAAGATGGAAACAGTGTACAAGCTGCCGATCAGAAGAATACGAAGTGATAACGGAACGGAGTTCAAGAATAACAAAATGTACGAGTTCTGCAATGAAAAGGGGATACTTCACGAATTCAGTGCGCCATATACTCCACAACAAAACGACATGGCTGAGCGAAAGAATAGAACCCTAATCGAGACTGCACGTACTATGTTGGCCGATTGAAAGCTTCCAATTTTCTTCTGGAGTGAAGCAGTGTCAGCAGCTTGCTATACTCTGAATAGAGTTCTGACAGTGAAGAAATATAAAAAGACTTGTTTTGAGTTGTTACATCGCTATAAGCCAAATCTTGAGTTCTTGGAACCTTTTGGCTCTCCGTGTACGTTCATCGATGCTGATGGTAAATTCGGAGCGAAAGCAAATGAAGGATTTTTCGTAGGATACGCCAGCCCGTTAAAGAGGGTGTTTGTACCGTGTCTGGGGAAGGTGATTCAGGTCCATCATGTGGATTGTCAGAAGCATACGCCATCACAACAACTTCCCGGACAAAGATTCCTGTTTGACTACGACAAACTCTAGGAATCGTTTCATCTGCCGTCCGAGCCGAGTGAGGAGGAAATTGCTCTTATGTACCTGTATCAACAAAGTCAGTTGCAAGAGCCGGAATCTAGACCGCTAGATGTTCCTACACCCACCGTGGGCACTCACGATGATGAAGCTGGACCAAGTGGAACAGTTCATATCCCGCCAGAGGAACCAGAGGAACCAGCTCCGTCATTTGACGTTTCTGACGACTTAGAGGAAGAACCCGCTCCTACCTTTGACAAGGAACCAAATGAGACATCAGAGGAGGCTGTTGATCAAATTGTTGATCTCGACATTTCAAATCTGGAATCGGAAGTTGTGGTGCCTGATACTGTTATGCCACGGACACTGTCTTATCATCCTTCAGAACAAATTATCGGCGATTTACAGAGTGGTGTCAAAACAAGACATCAGATAGATCAAGCTTTTACATGTTTTTATTCTGATATAGCTGATATGCAGAAAGAAGTCTCATACAAATGTTTTATTTCGCAGATTGAGCCCAGGACTTACAAAGAAGCGTTGACTGAAGACAGCTGGGTTAATGCAATGCAGGAAGAGCTGCAACAATTTGAGAAACTGGGCGTCTGGAGACTGGTCGATCTGCCGAAGAATCAGAAGCTGATAAAAACAAAATGGGTGTTTAAATGTAAACGTGATGATAGAGGAGTCGTGGTTAGGAACAAAGCACGTCTCGTGGTCCAGGGCTTCAGCCAGCAGGAGGGTATAGACTATGAAGAGGTTTATGCGCCGGTAGCAAGGCTTGAAGCAATCCGCATTTTTCTAGCCTTTGCTTCATGGAAAGATTTCAAAGTCTATCAACTCGACGTTAAATCAGCATTCCTGTATGGCAAGATTCGAGAAGAAGTTTACGTGGGGCAACCACCGGGGTTTGCAGATCCGCTAAACAGAGACAAGGTGTATTTGCTGGATAAAGGTTTATACGGTCTCCACCAGGCCCCGAGAGCCTGGTATGAGACGCTATCGACCTACTTGCTGGACAACGGGTTCACAAGAGGAACAGTAGATAGCACCTTGTTCACAAAAGAAGTAGCTGGCCACTTGCTGATTGTGCAGATCTATGTCGACGATATTATTTTTGGTTCCACCAACGACGAGTTATGCAAAGAGTTTGAAGTTGTGATGAAGAAGAAATTTGAAATGAGTTCGATGGGGGAGATGAAATTCTTCCTCGGGTTACAAGTTGAACAATTACCCGACGGAATTTTCATTCATCAATCGAAGTATGTAAAGGACGTGCTAGATAAGTTTGACATGACAGACTGCAGTCCTGCATCAACCCCTCTCGCACAAAATCATGGTATCTGTCCGGATGAACAAGGTGTGAAGATGGATGAAACATTATACAGATCGATCATCGGATCGTTGATGTATCTTACAGCTTCCCGGCCCAACATCATGTATCCGACATGTTTGTGCGCTCGATATCAGTCAAACCCGAAGCAATCACACCTGACGATCGTCAAACGCATTCTACGGTATTTGAAGGGTTGCCCAAGCATTGGCTTGTGGTACCCTCGTTCGGGTGATTTTACATTATCTGGTTTTGCTGATTCAGACTTCGGTAGTTGCAAGCAGAATGCTAAGTCCACCACTGCTGGGTGCCAGTTCTTCGGAACTCGGCTTGTTACCTGGCAGTGCAAGAAGCAAACTGCAGTCGCGCTCTCAACTTGCGAGGCTGAGTACGTCTCAGCCTCTAGCTGTTGTTCTCAGATTCTCTGGATTCAACAGCAGATGCGCGATTTCGGTCTGCAGTTCTTGGATACACTAATATTTGTGGACAATGAAGCGGCAATCAATGTTACGAAAAATCCGGTTCACCACTCAAAAACAAAACACATAGAAATCCGTCAGCATTTTATTCGAGATTGTTACGAAAAGAAATTAATACGGATTGAACATGTGAGCACCGATGATCAGAAAGCTGATTTTTACACGAAACCGTTTGATAAAAAGAGATTTTATTATCTTTTAAGGTTAAATGGGTTAAAAAATCTGCAATCTGGGAGGGTTATCGAGTGTGAAGCCGTGCTGGGCGGCGATCTGACTTGAACCGTATCGAGTTGTCAACTTTTGTTTGTACAGTTGTATTTTCTGCTTTTCGTTAAAAACAAAAACACAAAAATATGTTTTAGTTTTAGGGGGAGATATTCGCAGAAAAATACAAAAACATGATAAAATCATAAAAATCCAAAAACATTAAAAAATGCAAAAAGAGCTGTGTAGTATAGGGGAAATGATAGTACATCAGCTAGATAGGCACAGTACGCTAAAGATATGTAATGAAAAATGCAATTAAGCAGTCTCGCTAAAGATGTGCCGGTAGGTTCTTACAAAATTAGTAGATCGGTTTGGGATATAAACTAAATTTAACTTGCGTTTTCGTGGGGAACACCTCCAGGATATATAGGTAACCCCTGAAATCCTGTTTGAAAGGTCCCGTATTCTGAGATACTAGGTCTTTATACTCGGTGATATCTGGGGTATTATCCCGGGACTTCTGCTGTATGGAAATACTGACCTAGTCCCCGGATAATACTTTTTGCAAAAAGCTTTGAAACATAAGCTTCACCCTCAGCATGCTGATGAAACAATAAAATTGATAGTCGCTGCTGTTGAAATGCCAAAGATCCTCTAAAGGGGACCCACCGAAAAGTCGAGCCGTCATCTCTCTGTTGAACGGAAGTTCTGACCTGAGCTCTCACGGTTTCGCATTCACCCCCAACAGATATCAGCTGTGGTATATTCACCTGTAAGACTGAATACTGGGATCCGGATACGGGAGTATATACTGAGGTGGGAACACACGTTGACGTTTAAGTCTTTAAAACACTATATAACGTATCCCGAACAGATTGAAAATTATGTGAGAATTTAAAATGGATCTATATATCGATAATCAACACGAATTGCTTAAATGTTTAAAATGAAATAAGCTTAACGGTGCTTGTGTTCTGTCGGAAGCTGATATGATCCCTTAACACGCTCGGAAAAAATATTGTGTGTATATATTTCAGTTTGTACAGCTTTAAACCCAAAAAGATTTTCTTTTCTCATTTTAGTTTCGACAACTGATACTGGGGATTGGAAGTTCAAAGCCTGTGTGCAGATCATGTAGGTGTCTGATGAGGTTTGGGTAAGTTGTGATTGCAAACAAAGATCTGGTATGATGTTTGAAAGCTAAAAGGTGTAAATGGTTGAAAACGTTGAAAAGTTCATTAAGTTGAACTATTTTTGAAGCAAAATGACAAAGTACTTCATAAATCTGATCATCCAGGGCCATTAACTTGGACTTGGAAGATCAATCAGTTGTTCCAAGGTCATTAGCTTGGACTTGGTCAACTGGGTGCCAGCATGTGAAATCGAACAAGTTGAAAAATGATTAAAAATTGAATTTTTTGAAAAGTTAAGGGTGGATCGCTTTTATGACACATCTATGGACCGCTCTTGTGCAAAGTAACAGTGTGAACCGCTTATAGGGCATGACGAATAAGCGGTTCAGTCACTCATATATAAGGAACATGGTCCGCTTATTCTGTCATTACTCTAAACCGCTTATACGAAAATTGTCTCTGGGGCGATTCCACCTGTTTTATCGTGTTCATCAAGATTTCGTGCTGTTTTGACCTTATTTTCACTTGTTCGTGTTAGATTACTACCTTTTACATCATGGGCAAGGTAAGCCATCTTTTAATTTCAGTTCTAAATGTGATAAATCATGTCAGTCGGCTTGTTTGTGTGAACAATTCATGTTTTAAGCATGTTAATGTCATGTTTGTGTGAAACGTTTGTTGATTCAGTATAGTATGATGATATTAGGTGTTATATTACATGTTAATTGATGAGATTTGTACATTAGATGAGGGTTGTCGGAACTGAATGTGTTTAGATTCAGATCTAGAGTGTTTAAAACATAACTGTAGAAATTAAAAGACACCTCTAGAGTCGGATTTATGTGTAGAATCTGTTTGTAGCATCAATTTTAGGATTTAGAAATGTCTTACATATTTTGAGTATAGGGTCGCTTTTACGGTAAGTGTGTTCTGAACCGCTCTTAAAACATACTTTGAATCGCTCATGTGTCCTATCTTGAATCGCTCATAAGTCACACTCTAGGACCGCTTTTGTGTATTTGGTTGAACCGCTCTCTTGTACATTCCAGGACCGCTTTTAAGACATATTAGGTTTGTATCGCTTATGTGACCAGGGGCGGATCGCTTTTTGTGTAAATATTATCTAGGATCGCTTTTTAGTCAAAAGATATGGATCGTCTTTAGGGTTGTACAGTTTATGAACCGCTTTTATGGGTGAAATGAGTTTGGATCGCTTATCTGGGATTGCTTTTTGGTCAGTTTCAAAAGTTCAAAATTTTCTAAGTATTGATTTCTGTTGTTGTTATGCAGGCTTCTACGAATGTGTTGTTCGATCCAGTCCACAACAGTTGTGTGGATTTAGATGTGGAGAAATATCTGCTGTTATCTGAATTCAGCAGTATTCTGAGTTATATGGATCGTATACCAGTAAAGAAAGCGATGACGGAACAGAGGCCATTGTATCGATCACATATCAGCAGATTCTGGAAAAGTGCAAAGTATGACGAGGAAAACAAAGTGATTTCAGCAGAAGTGGAAGTGAATGGAAAGATAGAGACTAGACTAGTGACCGAAGCGTTGGTTCGTGAAGTTATGAATTTCCCTGATGAAGCCAACTACCCAACTAGATTTCCTGAACGAATGGTGAAGGGTTGCATGCTACGTTTAGGATACAGAAGCACGTTGAATACTGGAAACTACTTAAAGTCAAAATTTCAGAAATCATTCAAGTTCTTGATTCATTGTATTTTGATTCCCCTGAGTCACACAAAGGGTAGTTATGACCAGATGAGGGATTATAAAATGAATATGTTAACTGCTTTAGTGTTGAACAAGAAATACAACTTCTCGCAAATCATTTTTCATTATATGGTGGAGAATCTAGCGTCAGATGTTAGAGTTTGGAGATATCCACGTTTTGTTCAAATGATGATTGACCGTGCTTATCCTAGTATTGACAGAGACATTAAGGATGATCTTCTTGTTCAAGCACACATGTCTAATATCTCGTTGAAGAACTTGGTCAAGTACCATCCTCATCATCCAGAGCCGGAGTTGGTGATTGAAAACTTCGGATTACTTAAAGATGCAAGTTATGTGGATCCTGATCCAGAAAGTCATCAAAACTGGAGAAATGAAGAAGAAATGAAAGAAGCATTGTATGCTGTGGAGTTGAAGATAATTCAGGGTTTCAAACCAACAAAGAATGAGTGGTATGTGAAGGAGTCTGGGCGCAGACGTAGACTTGTAACTCCTGTAGCTGAAGGTGAAGATTCTTCTTCAAAGCCAAGAAAGAAACAAAAGAAGAAGGCTGAAACTGTGTTAGTTGATGAGTCTGAAGAAGAAGTTCCTGAGGTGAACATTGAAAAGGAACAAGAGGCGGCTAGTGTAGCACATATTGAAATTCATACAGAGTTGTTTACTGATAATGTTGACATTTCACAGGAGAAAGAGAAAGTGGTAGATGATGTTGAAGGCGACGATGTTGATAAAGACACTACTAGTTCTTCTAGTGGGTCTGTTTTTGAAGTAGTTGATGCAAGAGAGCGTGAAAGGCGAATGAGAGAGGAGGTAGAAAAGGAGAAGTTACTCAGAAAGAGGAAGAGAGAAGAGAAAGAAGATGCACCTTATGAACCTTCTCCAGAATATGTTTCTGCATCACAGTCTACTCCTAAGAGTAAAAAGAAAGATGGAGGTAGAAAGAAGGCTACTCCAAAGATAAAAGTGTCAAAACGCCCTCAAAAGATCATGCAAACACAATCTACACCTCCACATCAACAAAACACCTCCACATCAACCAACACCTCCACAATCTCCAATACATCAATCATCACCTAGACAACCATCACCACCTCCATATCAAACATATTATTCTTCACAAAATCTTTTTGGCACACCTCCAATTGCTCAAGCCCAATTTGGCTCTTCAAGTAGAGGCCTTGCGATACCGCATGATAATCTGCTAGATGTTGATTTTGATTTTGCAAACAATTCTCAAGTCTTGAAGTTGGAAAAGAGAATTGATGAGGTGATAGCAGAAAACAAAAAGTTGGCGGATGAATGCAAAAGAATTCCAGAAAGAGAAAAGTCTCTTGCTGGTAAGGTGCAGAGATTAGAAGGTGAAAACAAAGTGTTGGAACTGAAGATTGAAGTAGATCAGATGGAAATTGATGTTTTAAAAGTTAGAGTGTCTGAGTTAGAAGAGGAGAAGAGTCGTCGAGAAAGTGAAAACGAGTACTATAAGTTGAAGAATAAAGAGCTTATGGCGGCTAAAGCGTTGCATGAACACAAGTTCTACATGCTGAATAGAGTTGTGGAAAGCATGTTAGAAACAACAGTGGATCAGAAGTATGAAGAGTTGAAATTAGAAGATCTTCGTGCTGAACGTAAAGCAGAAGTAGAAAGGCAAATGAAAGATAAAGGTAAAGTTGTTGAAGGAAGTTCCGTAATGTCTATTGTGCCTTCAATGGTGATAGATAATCCAGTGCCTATATCCTCAGTTCCTGGTATAGTTGAAGAAGAAATTCAATCGCCAAAGTTAATTGGTGGCGAAGAAGAAGAGGATGATGGTGATGATGATGAGGAAGAGTTTGTTTATTCTGCAAGCAGTCACAGTTCGAAAGGTGATGATGATGATGACGCTGCAGGAGGTTCTGGTGTGAGAGTTACTGAAGCTTCAAAAGAAAAAGTCGTTGAAGATCTGCTAAACGATACAGTTAATGAAGAAAGTGGGGAAGCTGAGAGAAAGGGGGAGTCGAGTAAGAATCAGATTGTCGAACATCATGAACCGTTGTTCTTATGTCTAGATGTGTATAGGGAGATGTTAAATGATGTAAATCCCGAGAATCCAATTGATCTTGAAGCTGATCTGGAATCTTTTGATATCAATAAACAGAAAGATTACAAGTATAACTATGTTGAGGATGCAGATCAGTACGATAGGGTTGAAGTAGAGGATTGTTCTGATAATGAGGATGTCCCTGAAGATACATCAAAACTTCCGACGTTAATGGAATTTTTCGCAGCAGAAAACAGAGAAGAGTTGCGTCAGAAAGTGACTGAAGCGGTGAATGAAAATGTGTTCGAGTGCTTGAGAAAAGAAGCTGAACAAGAAAGTTAATCAAATGTTGAGAAAGAAGATCATTCAAAATGGTTTAAAGACAGTCATGAAAGAAAGTTCAAGAGGCCTTTGAAGTTTTTTCAACTTGATAGATCTATTTCTCTTGGTGACATTATAAGTTGGGGTTTTCTTCCTCAAGTCAACGCCTATGCAGTTAGAAGAGAATATGGTGTTCAATACTTTAAACGTTTATATGACATCATGTCATTACCATGGTGGGATGTCGATGAATTATCTCAGGTGAGAACGTTGGAGTATCAGGTGAGACAGAATGATAAAGCAATGTGGGGATATATCAAGTACGAGACTCTAAGAGGTTATCTGAAATGGAAACCTCATCGTCCAAGAAGGGTTGAAAGAGTAGATCCTGAAACTGGTGTAAGGGAAACTATTCTGAATGTAAAGCCTCCAAGAACCATGACGACGATTCCTATTCCAGAAATGGAACAAGATTTTTACAAAGGGTTCATTGATTAGGTGTATAGCTGTCTTACAACTGAAGCTATCATTACATACAGAGCTGGTAGTGAGCTGAGATATATTCGTGTCTATGATTCGATGTGGCTGGTGAATTGTTCGGCAAAAGACATCGAATGCTTGTTTATTCACAAGATTCGTTATAAAGCAGAAGATAAAGATCAAGCTCAACAGTTCCAACGCGTTGTATCATTGTGCTTTCAAAAAGGAATCAATTCCGAAAGCAAGTGGAAATCGTCTTGGTGGGCATTGGATGAAAAGATGAAGAAGAAAGCTAAACGTGAACGTGAACGTGAAAATCGTAGGATGGAAGAGAAAAGAGGAAAGTTTTTGAAGAAACAACAGGAAGAAGAGAAGGCAGAGAAGCGAAAGCGTGAAAAGATCAGAGTTGCATTAAGCAGGAAGCCTAAAGGGCGTGAAGAACATTACAAAGCTGCTATCTGAAGACCAATTTTCAAGACAAAGACTGCGGCTTCATCCAAGGGGGAGTTTGTTGGTGCATAATGTCTAAACCCTGCGTCTTTGTGAAGTTAGATTAACGTATATGGTCTAGATAGGTTATTTTGTAATAGCTCAGGGGTTAAAAGTGTAATTTTATGAATGTTATGTTGCTGGACCGCTTTTGTGACATTTGTCCACAAAAGCGACCCAAGCTGGATTGCTCATGTGGACATGTCACATGAGCGGTTCCAGAAATCTATAAATACCCCTGTGCTCCTTTCATTTGTAACGTTGTCTTGTGCTGTACGTCGAACTGCTGACCGTTTGGCAATTGTTATCAAGTGAAGTAAAAGTGATTAAAGTGTAGATCTCTCTATTTTCTACTCCTTTCTATCAGTTTTATCATCGTATCATGCTCAAAATGTGTTTCCGCCACATTTTCATTAAGCACTAGCTCTGATTGACTCATTCGTGTGGTCAAAACTGATCCTATAACGTGAGCGTTTATGCGTATTCTGCAACCAAACAATTCTTGGGTATCAAAACCCTTTGTTTTGATATCAAACTTGTTTTCTAACTTCATTAAACATGTTTTGACATGTTTAACTCGTCACTTTTGGCTTAGTGCTTATATAGGGTCGTAAGATAAGCGGTCTAAACAACCGCTTAGACTTTCGAACCCGACCCGTTTGGTCGATCATTAGGATCCGACCAAACACATTTTATGCCCATAGTTCTATAGGGAATAACCTTCCGAGGTTATACCTTATGGTTACTACGTTTAGTTAGTTGTATGATAGGTAGTTTATATGCCTCAGGAAAATGACCAAAATGCCCTTTTACGCATAAATTCATTTTAAGCATCTGTAACCTAAATTTTGACATCTAAACTGATTAGGCAACATTATTCGACATGTTAAGGCATATATTACTTGTCATAGGACTAGTTAGGCGGTCCGAACGCATTTTACGCGAACGACGCATTAAAGTAGCGTAAGGTACCTAAACGAGTCGTAATGGGTTGTAAGCACTTAGGATAGGTTCGATTTAGAATGTAGGCTTTGTTAAACCATATTACATGAGTTCCTATACACATTTGGTTTACGAAACCTCATTTTATCCGATCCTCCGATTTAGGTCCGGCTTATTAACGTAGTTACCTATATTAGGTGCCGATTCCGTGATCTTTCTAGCATTGCTTGGTTGTTATCCAAAGACTATTGAGCAATCTCAAGTGAGTAGATAGTCCCCTCTATTACTGTTTTCAAATATTTTGGGGTGAAACACATGTGCCTACTTGTTACTTTTGTGCTTTCCGTGCTTTCATGACATATATTTGCTATATTCATTAGTACACTTATAGTACATGATTTCATTTATGCTTTGCTATGTATGTTCACTTAGCATGCTAGCACATTGATTTACATTGCATTTTTGTTGCATATGTTCACTCAGCATATGGACACATTGATTTACATTACATCTTTGTTGCATATGTTCACCCAGCATATGGACAAACTGTTTTACATTTTTACTTTGTATGTTCACTCAGCATACTAGGTACATTGTTTTCACATAACATGCTTACATTTGGTATGACATTTGGTTTGTTTAACGAAACTGAAATACGTTCATTAACATTAGCTACGCCGCTCGGTAGTAAGTAGTGGTACCATAGGACTTGACAACTCCCATTCCTGAAATCCTAGGTTTGTTTGGATGTAGGAAATGACTGATTCCGAAAACATTTTTGATAACCTATGATTTGTTCTAAGGTTTATCCTACAGTCTCAAGGCTTGAATGTATACGTTTAACATTACCACATAAGTGTTTGTATCAATAAAGCATGCATTTATTTTACAAAACATAACTTCTGATTTAAACTTTGATTTATTCAGATACACTGTTTTGTACATTTTACATATGGTTAGAGTAGATATTTTTATTCACTTTGCCATACATAACATTGGATTATACATGAACATTATTGCATTGGTTTAAACAATACAATTTGGTGGTTTGTTTAAGTGATTTAAATAACGAGGCGTGTGTAATATGATAAAAGCATGGTGGATACGCCGCTGGTACTTCCTATATATAAGTGCTTTTATGATATTACATATCTTAGGGTTATTTAAACCATTTCAATTTAGACATATTACTTTTTACACATGTGTTATATTTCCACATAAACATTGTTTTACAAACAACTTATTTTATACAAACTCATTTTACTTAGTTACTTATTTAATTATACATCTTTCTTTTATATATCATCTGATTTTCTTATCACTTTTTATATGGTTTATAAAAGAAAACATTTTCCTAAGATTCATGACTAACTTTTATAAAACAACTCTTTCAATTACAAGTCATGAATCCTTAATCAATAAACCTATGTATCTCACAGGCATTTTTATGCTGACGTACCTATTTTCACATGTGTTTTCAGGAGCTGATGCATAGGGTTGGTCGAATACACTTAGGCAGACGTGGTCCTTAGTGACATAAAATGAAGCAAGACTAGTTTAAATTATGTTATGTACTCTTTGTTTTCTCTGTTTTAAGATAATATAACTGCTTTGTTAATAAATAAATATAAACTTTAAATACCATGGTTGTGAAACAATAATTCTGCCACTCCACTCCCCGACGTTTCCACCGCGGTTTGTTGTTTTACGCGGTCGGGGTGTGACGAAAGAGTTGGTATCAGAGCCAATGGTTATACGGAATTAGGTTATTAGTAATGCTTTGACCTAGACTATAACATTTCTAGGACCCTAACACAAGTTATCTTGTATTTAGATCTTAAAACATGCATTCCACCTATCCTTAGGTGATTACCAAAACAAGAACACAATTTTTCCAAAACAATTTTTGAAAATAATCACCCACCCTTTTGGATTATTCGTTTTTGGCTTGGGCCTTTTGAATTTTCAAAATCCCGTCAGAGTTTTGGTCTAGATAATGTGAACACGTGCAATCTGGAAGAGTGGATGCCTGTATCTTGAGCTTTCTGTCTAGGCTAGAGTGTTCGTAAAAATCCACATAATCGGACCAGTCACTCTTACATGGGAACTCTTGGGTTGAGTGTCCACTTATAGGCTAAAGCATGTCTTCGCGATACATTATTTTTGACCCATTTACATTGATTAGTCACTGTGTGTCGTTTGTTTGCTTTGTACAAACGAACGACCACCATCCTTGCTTTTTGTCGATTTTTGTATCATTTCATTTTTTCATCTAATCATCTCACTCGTTTCCTCTCATGTTTCCTCTTTTAGAATGCCCCCTTGACGTGAAAATCAGTTACCTAATGCCGAAATGGCAGCAATCATTGCGCAGCAAATGGCTGCTGTACTCCCAGACATTGTTGCTCAAGTTAACCAAGCCAACAATAATAATAATGCTCCATGCAATTTCAAAAGTTTCAATTCGGCTAAACCGCTCAAGTTCAGTGGTTCTGAGGGAGCAACTGGGCTCCTACAGTGGTTTGAAAGCATTGAGAGTACCTTTCGTCATGTTTAGTGTCCTGATTATCGCAAAGTCGAGTTTGCTTCTAGCGTATTTCAAAAGAGGGCTCTTACTTGGTGGAATGGAGTCATGAAAGATCGTGGTGCTAATGTCGCTTTGGGTCAGACATGGGAAAAGCTTAGGGCTCTTATGATGAGGGAATAATGTCCCCGTCATGAAAAGAGAGCGTTGGTAAGAGAGTTTGATGATGTGAAGCAGGATAGTGGTAACACCGGGCTTATACCGATAGATACGAAGAGCTGAGTTTGCCTTGTCCTACAATGGTTACCCCATTCGAGAAAGCTATCGAGAGGTATGTCGATGGTTTACCTAACTCCGTGCAAGATATCGTCACTGGTAGCAACCCTACCACAGTTCGTCAGGCAATCGAGTTAGCTGCGACTTTGATTGAGTCGCAAATCGGAAAGGGTAAGCTTCACAGGAAAGGTGACAAGGACAAGAAACAGTCATCTGACAACGGTGAAAACAAGAAGGGTAAGAAAGCTGGGTCTTCGAAAAGGTCTAGGAAGCGCAAGGCTTCCCAAAACTTCACTGTTACTGCGCAGGCCAACCAAGCTGCTCCAAATCAGCCTGCGCAAACACCTGCCAAGAAACCCTACCTTGGCAATGCACCTCTGTGCAACAGGTGTAACGGTCATCATCAGCCGCACATTCAGTGTCGTTATTGTACTAATTGTGGAAGATCTGGTCATCTCATCGCCACATGTCGTCTTCCTGCTAATCAGAAGCAAGCAGCTCAGAACCAAGCCCAGCAAGCTGCTCAGCCACCTGCTCAACAACAGGCTCAAGCTGCACGACCTCACTATCCTCCTGGTTCGTGCTACAACTGTGGGGATCTAACCCACTACAGAAACAAGTGTCCAAGGTTAGCCAACGCGAATCAGGCTCAGTCTCATGGGCGAGTCTTCAATATGAATACTAACAAGGCGCGTGCAGACAATGAGGTGGTCAACGGTACGTTTTTTGTTAATAATCAGCTTGCATCTGTTCTCTTTGATTCGGGTGCCGATAAGAGTTTTGTGTCATTATCTTTTGATCCTTTGCTTTGCATGACTAGAACGAAACTAGGAAAGCCTTTGACAGTAGAAGTTGCTAGTGGTGATCCCGTTGTTCTTGATTCTATTCTTCGAAATTGCCAGTTGAACCTTAATAACCATCTTTTTCCTATCGACCTCACGCCTATGCAACTTGGAAGCTTCGATGTTATAGTGGGAATAGATTGGTTAGCCAAATATCACGCAGAGGTAGTTTGTTTTGAGAAGATTGTCCGTATGCCGCTTTCGACTGGTAAGCTCTTAAAGGTTCGTGGTGAGAAACCTGCTAGTAGTCTCAAGCTCATGTCTTGTACTCAAGCTCAGAAGTATGTGCGAAAGGACTATGTTGCCTTCTTGGCACATGTTGTAGCAGATAAAGGCAAAGGTAAGTCTATTCAAGATATCCCTGTTGTTCGGGATTTTCCTGAAGTTTTTCCTGAAGAATTACCTGGTTTACCCCCAGCACGCCAAGTCGAGTTTCTTATTGATCTTGTACCTGGTGCAAATCCCATTGCTAGATCTCCGTATCGTCTTGCACCGTCTGAGATGCAAGAGTTGTCTAAGCAGCTTCATGAGCTTTCTGACAAATGTTTTATGCGTCCTAGCTTTTCACCTTGGGGTGTTCCGTTCTTTTTGTCAATAAGAAGGATGGATCTTTCAGGATGTGTATTGATTATCGTGAGCTTAACAAGCTTACCATCAAGAATCGATATCCCCTACCTCACATTGATGATCCCTTTGATCAGTTACAGGGTGCTACTTGTTTCTCAAAGATTGATCTTCGTTCTGGGTATCATCAACTTTGAGTGCTTGAAGAAGATATTCCCAAGACTGCATTCCGCACAAGATATGGGCATCATGGACTTAATGAATAGGGTTTGTAAGCCTTATTTAGACAAGTTCATCATCGTTTTCATTGATGACATCATTTGTAGGATCGTATGCTGACCCGAACGAGTCGTTTAGAGGCTTTCTCCTTGGTTTCAGGTGCGGAATAACAAGAAACTAAGGTAGAAACAGCAGGCAAATCACTTTAACTACTTGTTTTACTGATTTCAAACGTTTACAGCTCAAATCTCGCACCGGCAGAGCTTCGGCACGATTTCTACGCAATGTTTTAACTTAGATCGCTCATCAGGCTATATATAGAGATTGGGAACCACTTATTGGACAGGCCCAATAAGCGGTCCAGACAAGTCATAAAAGCGGTCCAAGAATACTGTCACTCGAGCGGTTCAGCATTCTTGTCAAACGAGCGGATCAACATGTGTCCGTTCGAGCGGCCCATACACTTGAATGTCCAAATGAGCCATCCAACTACCTAATTTGACTCTATAAGCGGCCCAACATCTAAAACCTATACATTTTCACTATTTCTCGTATTACGCGCCCAGATCTAACGTTCTAAGACATTGACTCGATACAAGACGGAATCAGCAGATGTAGTGCACCAACAGACTCCCCCTCAGATGTTGATGGAGTCGACTATCGAGTCACACCATGCTGTATCTTCACATCGTCAGTCTTGATCAGTCTTTGGGCTTCTCTTTCTTTGTCATTCTATCATTCTAAGACACGAACGAAGATGTAGTCGACAGACAACTGCACCAACAGACTCCCCCTTGAATGTTGACGGAATCTTTAGTGAGAGTCTTCAAACAATCACAAATCTTCAATCTTGTTCGGCCTTCTTCAGGAACTTAGCCTGGAATAATAGCTTCTTCAGGAATTCCTTCCTGGAATCACATGCCTGGATCATTCTCTGGCTCTAACTTTCATCAGACTCCCCCTATCATAATGCTAGGATCTCTGTCTGGAAATCGTTATCACCATTGAAATCAACTCCTGGCTTTCTCTGTTTAAGCTCTCCTCTGGTTCTGATGTGTCTCCTGGCTATTCGTAGCAACAAGATCAGAAACCTGCAAAACTCAACCATACTATCACAAACTAATACAATTTGCAATTCAATTTAATGACACAGCAAATCATATAAGAAAAATTATGAAGATCAAACTGTAGGTTACCATTCAACTTATTCATCAAGTTAATGAACCAAATTTGCATTTCAAATCTTCACAATCTAACACACTCTCCCAAACCACAAGTTCAACATGTTTAGCACTTGAAATGTCAAATATCAGTTCACACTCTGTTGTCGAAAATCTTTTTGTAGTTTTCAAATATCAAACAAAAATACAATATTTTTGGATTTTTGAATTTAGAGAAATACAGAAATGAACACTATTTTTGAGAGATTGTGCAAGAGGATCATATCGGCTTTTTGAGACATATCACCAACACCGTTGATCTTGATTAATCAGCAAATGTTAAAAACAAATTTACTTCTGATTGTCAGTATTGTTGTCCACTTAAACCTCTACACAAATTTTCAATTGATTCAAGATACGTATTTAATGTATTAGCACTTAAACTTATTTGAGTGTCCCACCTCTTGAATATACTCCCGTATCCAGATCCCAATATTCTGATTTACAGGTAAGTATAACTACAAATGATATCTGTATATAAATTAGGGGAAAAATACGAGAACTGAGGGATCTCAGGTCAGAACTTCCGTTCAGCAGAGAGATATCAGCTTCGACTTAGCAGTGGGTCCCCTTTAGAGGATCTTTTCAGCTACAACAACTGATCATCAATTTTATTGTCTAATCAGCTGAGGGCTTTATGCTATGTTTCAAGCATATGAAGAAAGTATTAGCCAGGGACTAGGTCAGAACTACCGTTCAGCAGAAGTCCCGGAATAATACCCCAGACATCATAGAGTATTAACACCTAGTATATCAGAATACGAGACCTTTCAAACGAGATTTCAGGGGTTACCTATATATCCAAGTAGTGTTCCCCACAAAATAAGTAAGTTTGATTTTATGTTTATATCTCAAATACAATTTACTAACTGTGTGAAGCCTACTGACACATCATTAGTAAGACTTGTTTAAAAACAATTTTGTCTTTACAAATCTCTAGCATGCTGTGAAAGTCTACCGATGTACTATCATCTCCTCTTTTTGCAACAAAACTCATTTTCATTTTTCAATTTTTTTTAAATTTTTCAAAATTTTAATACTCCCCCTAAAATCAAAATATGTTTCAATTTTGATTTTCTGAGAAAAAATTGAAAACAAACTATACAAGAAACTTGACAACATTATGAGAATTACCTCAATTCACCATTCTTGTGCAAAAACAATCAGAACTCCCCCTCACAACAAACTATTTTACCATAATGATTTCAAAACACTTAAGTTTGTTTCAATCAAAATGGTTTTTCCGGAAAAATTAGTTTGTGTTCCAACCATTTGTAGATTTGGGGATATCTCTTCATCTTGTTTTCTTCAAACATTTCAAAGATTTATCATTTCCAGTTTTATCATAAACCATCAGTAGAAAATCAAGTACAACTTAATGTCCCTGATTTACCACTTATGAAGCGAAAAATCACCAAAGTGAAATTTCTCAAGAAATGTGCCGATTCATGATCCACGATACCATCTTGGGATCTCCGGCAAGTCAGGTTTTTCTATTTAAACAATTTCACCCAAGCCTGACTGCCCTTGGGTGATTTTGAATTCTTGCTCAACAATGGTGGAAAGTTTTTCTCATCCATTGTTAAACTAGAATTCTCAACTTTTACCTTAACCAATGGCTCCTCTGGTTTTACCATACCAGAATCATTGCCTGCAGGTGGCTTGTCCGACTTTGATCTGTCAGATTCATCGCCGACCTTTTCCTTCTTCTTCTCCTCTTTTGTCCTCAGATTTGTATCTGATGAATTCTTTTTGCTCAACTTTGCAGATGAAGGAGTAGATTCATCAGAACTATTAATCTGTTTGTCCTGTGAACCTGAGGACAAAATCTTCTCGAGATACTCTCTTGCTTTCTTTCTTTTCTTCCTCAGTCTGTCTTTCTGCCCGTGTGAAAGTTTAACTTTCTTTTCCTAAATTGACTGTACTGGAACTTTAGGTTTCAGAACCTTTTGCTCCTGAGGCTTGACTTTGACTGGAATCTTTGCCGATTTCTGAGAATTAGCCCCCAATCTTTCATTCGATTTCCTTGGGCAATCTCTGGCAATGTGACCTTTGATGTTGCAATTAAAGCACCTTCTGGTCTCATAGCTCCAATACCGGCAGTTAACAGCAATGTGTCCATGACATCCACAATTATAACACATTCTGTTATCGTACCTATCACCATTTTTAGTCCAAATGCTCAGATCAAAGCATTGTTTGGCTTGGTGATACTTCTTTCTCAACTTTGCTGAATTTGACTTTGAAGCGCTGTGATCTGTCCTGCACCCAACAATTTTTGAATTTTCATTTTTTAAATCTTTTGATTTCTGATTGCGATTGGATGATTTAACTGATGAGTTTTTTCCTTCATTTTTAAATTTTTGTTTCTGTTTTACAATCTTCTTCACAGGTTTCTGCTTAGAGCATTCTCCCTTTTCAGTCGAGTGTAAAACAGTTTTCTGAAATTTTTCTTTTAATTTCAAAAATTTTTCCTTTTTCTTAATTTCAGCATCAGATTCTGTCTCAGACTCATCTGCTGAATAAAATTCCTCATTTTCATCATCAGTTTTCTCATCACAATCTTCAACTTTTTCACTTATCGGCATAGAATTGATTGGTTTTGGACAGGGAAAATTCAAACCGTCAGATTTAGTCACAAAACCTTTCAATTTCTTCTCAAGTTCATCAATTTTGTTCCTCGAATTCTCAGCTTCACTTTCAAGCTGAGATATTTTCCCAAAATGAGACTTGATTGTTTTTTCATTCTCAATCTTCAAATTTTCAAGAACAGATTTTTCATCCATCAAAACTTTTATCTGTTCCTGAAATTTTGATTCATTCGTTTTCAGGTTTTTGTTTTCCAACTTAATCCAGAAATCTTCATCTTCTGATGATTTCTGTTTGCTTTCAAGCTCTTTTTCCAACCTTTTGATTTTCACTTGAGCGTACTCACCTTCTTTTTCAAGTTTAATGATTTTCTGAAGATGGGAATTTAACACTTTCTGTTTTTCAATATTGTTTTTACTAAACACATTTCTCCCATCTTCAAGAATTTTCATTTGATTTTGAAAATCTTTCTCAATTTTTGATTTTTCAATTTCAAAATTCTTAATTTTCTCTCCAAAAACCTTTTCTTTTTCTTTCAATTTCTTATTTTCAAAAGTCAAACTGTTCAAACCATCCAACAGTTTGTCATTTTCAGCTTTCAGTTTCTCACGAATACTCTGAACCATAAGAATCTGTTTTCAGCAGTATGCTTCTCGTGTTTCAACTTTTTGACTTCAGATGTCAAACTTTCTGTGTCTCTCATGAGTTTGTCATTGTTTGTCTTCAAGTTGTCACATTTAGAGCATCCTAATGTAGAACTTAAAGATCCAGACTTTACAGATTCTCTGATTTCTGAAGCTTCCTCTTTCTTTTCATCGTTAATTTTCATCTGTTCTTCGATTTTTCCAATGAGTTGACTAATTGTCAGACTAGAAAATTCTTCAGAACGTTTTAATTTTAAGATATAATTTTCCCGTTCCTCTTGAGGTAACGCACTGACAAATTTTTCGACCCTTTCCTCTGATGCTTTGGTTAAACCAACTTCGGACATTGAATTAACAAGATGTATATATCTCTCAATGATACATCTTGTGCTTTCTCCTGGAAAACCTGAAAATGAATCAAACTCTTTCGTTAGTACTCTTCTTCTATCACATTCTTCTTGAGTCATGTTAAAGATATTGAACCCCATGATTTGGTTAAACAAAACTGCACGATGTACACTTGAATCAGACTTTGACTGATAAGCAAACCAGAAAATGACCAAACACGTGGATCGTTCAAATGAGCGAACCAAATAATGATCAAATAAGCGGTCCAGATAAAGTGTTCAAATAAGCGGTCCACCACTCAGTCCAAATAAGCGATTCAGAACCGGTCCAGATAAGCGATCCAGAACTAGTTCGTTCGAGCGAGTCAAGGATTATCCGTCCGAATGAGCGATCCAAGACCTTGTCCGGATAAGCGGTTCAAAGAGCTGTTCGATCGAATAAGCGGTTCACGATCCGTACGTATAAGCGGTCCAAGAACTGTTCCATCGAGCGGTCCACAATCTCAAATCCAATTTTGACCCACTAAAACTTTGAATTTTGATCCGAAACTTTCAAGGGTTTGTCACGGTACTATTTTGCACAATCTGTGAGAATTTGAACGAATTCCGACCGTGAAATCTTCTCGAATCAGAAAAAGAAGGTGTAGAAGTAAGAAAAAGTGACAAAATCCAGCTAATTTCTGCAGAGAACCTCCTCCTGAGCTCTGATACCACTTGTAGGATCGTATGCTGACCCAAACGAGTCGTTTAGAGGCTTTCTCCTTGGTTTCAGGTGCGGAATAACAAGAAACTAAGGTAGAAACAGCAGGCAAATCACTTTAACTACTTGTTTTACTGATTTCAAACGTTTACAGCTCAAATCTCGCACCGGCAGAGCTTCGGCACGATTTCTACGCAATGTTTTAACTTAGATCGCTCATCAGGCTATATATAGAGATTGGGAACCGCTTATTGGACAGGCCCAATAAGCGGTCCAGACAAGTCATAAAAGCGGTCCAAGAATACTGTCACTCGAGCGGTTCAGCATTCTTGTCAAACGAGCAGATCAACATGTGTCCGTTCGAGCGGCCCATACACTTGAATGTCCAAATGAGCGATCCAACTACCTAATTTGACTCTATAAGCGGCCCAACATCTAAAACCTATACATTTTCACTATTTCTCGTATTACGCGCCCAGATCTAACGTTCTAAGACATTGACTCGATACAAGATGGAATCAGCAGATGTAGTGCACCAACAGACTCCCCCTCAGATGTTGATGGAGTCGACTATCGAGTCACACCATGCTGTATCTTCACATCGTCAGTCTTGATCAGTCTTTGGGCCTCTCTTTCTTTGTCATTCTATCATTCTAAGACACGAACGAAGATGTAGTCGACAGACAACTGCACCAACATCTTGATTTATTCAAAGACTCGAGCGATTATAAGCAACATCTCCGTCTTACTCTGGAACTCCTGAAGAAAGAACAACTTTTTGCCAAATCCTCCGAGTGTGAATTTTGGCTTAAGGAAGTTCAATTTTTGGGACATATCGTCAACGAACAAGGTATTCATGTAGATCCCTCCAAGATCAGTGTGATTAAGGATTGGGATACACCTACTACTCCTACTGAAGTACGTTCTTTCCTTGGTCTTGCGGGTTATTACCACCGCTTCATCGAAAACTTCTCTAAGATTGCAGTTCCTCTAACTGCTCTAACTCAGAAGAACAAACCCTTTGAATGGGGATCTAAACAGGAAGAAGCTTTTCAGACTTTGAAGCAGAAATTTTGTGTGCGCCTATTCTATCTTTACCTGAGGGCAACGATGATTTCTTCGTGTATTGTGATGCATCCAAATTAGGTATTGGCTGTGTTCTCATGCAAAGGAACAAAGTCATATCTTACACATCAAGACAGTTGAAGGTTCACGAGAAGAACTACACGACTCATGATCTTGAGTTAGGTGCAGTTGTATTTGCTCTCAAAATCTGGAGACACTATTTGTATGGTACAAAATGTGACACCTGTGTCACCTCAACCATTAAACAAATACCAAGCCAATGAAATATTGTATTTCATACTTGGGATCTGTATAAATATGTGTATCTTTTGCACGTATCAATTCTTGTTCGATTTCGGGCTTTAAATCGCTTTCTGGAAGGTTATACGCGATCTGATGCGTAAATATAACCAGTTTAATGCAACAAACACTCCAGAACAGTAAAATAGGCTTAACATACCTTAAATAACCATTACATAACTTAGAAATAAGTTTTGGATGGTTTGGTATGCCGAAATCAAGTTTATTCGCTTACGGGGACTAAATTCGACAAACTGCGAAAGTATGTCAATTTGTACTGTAACAGACCTTCCGGAACTTGATCATAAGTTAAGTATGCCCTAAATATTCTTTACATAGCTTAGAAATAGGCTTTGAGGTGTTTGGTGCGCAAAAATAAACTTTATGCTCATTCAGGGACTAAAAGCGTCAAAAAGTGCATAAGTTTGCATTTTCACGCACATTTTACGTTCTGAATACTTCCGGACTTCCAAAAAATTTATGTAAGCATTAAAATATTTTATTTTAGTGTTTGGTATGATAAATTCCATTCGTCGCTTAATTTGGATCGTTTTTGCGTTCGTTACGACTCCCGTCGTAATTAAGCGAATAACGCAACCGTACGACCAAACGAACCGACATCCGTGATGTCTTTGAGCATATTTTAAGTTCCCTATACTTTAATATCATTTTATAGCCTTGAAATGAGGTTAAAGGGGTTTAAAAGTGCCAAAAAAATCAAGTTTTACAAGTGTAGTGACCATTTTTGAAATTTCTGGCAGATTCAATGAACCTAGTCCATTTTGAAGTGTTAATGGTTTTCACCCATGGTTTTGCAAAACCATGGGATGGTATTCAATGAACATAGTCCACATTAGGGGCTCCCATGGTTTTTGAAAACCATGTGCCCACATGTAAGGTCTAGATCAAATCATGTTTTTCGACGAACGATCTTAACCGTTCAAGGAAATCTATAAATACCCCTCACCCATTTCATTCTTCCTCACATTTGAATCTGATTCTACACTCTCTAAGTGGAAGTATTTGCTTCCTACCAGAGAGTGAATCGGGTTCGAATCTTGCGGGGACCTTCTGTAAGTATTCTTTCGCGTTTTTCATTCGTTTTAGCGTTAAAGTCAAACTGCGTTTGACTTTCTGCATTAACCAGTTTATGGTCAATGCGAAGTTCGTTTGAACTTCATAACGTGAGCGTAATCACGATGGTTATAGTCCCTAGTAACTATACCTACTGATTACCACGTTATCTAGGCTCAGTGACGAGTCGTAGTTTCGGCCAAAATGCGTTTTCTCGCGTATTTTGTAACCAAACTACTCTAGGGTATTAAAACCGTTTGTTTTAATACCAAACCTGTTTTCTAACTTTACTAAACATGTTCTAGCATGTTTAGCTCGTCGCTTTTAGATTTGTGCTTGTTTAGGGTCGTAAAGGTAAGCGATCTAATCAATCGCTTATGCTTACGAACCCGACCCATTGGTCGATCTTTAGGATCCGACCAAACACATTAGGTGACCATAGTTGTATAAGGAATAACCTTCCGAGGTTATACCTTATGGTCACGACGTTTAGTTAGTTATATGATAGGTAGTTTATATGCCTTAGGTAAATTACCAAAATGCCCTTTTACGCATAAATTCATTTTAAGTCTATGTAACGAAATTTTTGACATCTATACTGATTTAACAACAATATTAAACATGTTAAGGCATATCTTGCTTGTCATAGGACTAGTTAGGCATTCCAAACGCGTTTTACGCAAACGACGCGTTAAAGTGGCGTAAGCTACCTAAACGGGTCGTAATGGGTCAAAAGCACTTAGGATAGGTTTCGTTTTAGTACGTAGGCTTTGTTAAACCATATTACATAAGTTCCCATACTTATTTGGTTTACGAACCCTTGTACTACCCGATCCTCCGATAGGTCCGTTTATTAATGTAGATACCTATATAGGTGCCGTTTGATTCCGTGATCTTCTAGCTTTGCTTGGTGGTTATCCTAAGACTTCTAAGCACCCTCAAGTGAGTACATAGACCCCTCTTTTACTGTTTTCAAACATTTTGGGGTGAAACACATGTGCCTACTTGTTACTTTCATGATTTCATGCTTTTATATCATATACTTGCTATGTTCATTAGTACACTATTAGTACATGATTTCATTATGTTTTTACTATGTATGCCCATTGTGTGCATACTTAGTGCATCGTTTTACATAACATTTCATGCTATGTATGTTCATCATACTTAGTACATTTTACATCACATGCTATGTATGCCCATTGTGTGCATACTTAGTATATCGTTTTACATAACATTTCATGCTATGTATATTCATCATACTTAGTACATCGTTTCACAAGACATCTTATACTTGGTATCATGCTATGTATGTCTATCCGTCGCATACTTAGTACATTGTTTGTGCATTCTTACCTATGGTTTGGTTGTTACATATTTCACTTGCCATACATGACATTTTGTTTACACAATACTTGATTGACATTTGACAACGGTTTAGACATGGGCAATTTACATTGGTGGTTTATGTGGGTAAGTGATTTGAGTAACGACACGTGTGTAATGTGATACAAGCATGGTGGATACGCCGCTGGTACTTCCTATATATAAGTGCTTGTATTATATTACATGGCGTAGCGTTATTTAAATCATTCATTTGGATTTATACATTTTTACACAAATAACATATTTTTCACAAGACATTGTTTTACAAAACAGTTTGTTTTATACAAACTCATTTTTACTTGGTTATTCATTTAACCTTACATCATTCTTTTAACTATACATATCTATCATCAATTTTCAAACGTTTTATAAAAGCAAACACTTAAACTGGATTCATGACAAGTTTTTGGTTAAACATTTTCTTAAACCTAAGTCATGGATCCTATTTTTCATAAAACCTATGTATTCGCCGGCATTTTTATGCTGACGTATTTTCACATGTGTTTCAGGTACAATAGTTGATGATGATATTGATGCATGCTCACATAGGATTGGACGAGACCTTAGTGACATTAAAAGATGCAAGACTAGTTAATTTTTGTTATGTTTCTTTATTGTTAAGACATTGTAACTCATTTAATTCAATAAAACGAAATTTGTTTAATCCATGGTTGTGAAACAATGATTCTGTTACAACACTCCCCGACGTTTCCGCCACGTTTTGTTGTTTTACGTGGTCGGGGTGTGACAGAAAAAGTTGGTATCAGAGCCAATGGTTATAGGGAATTAGGTTATTAGTATTGCTTTGACCTAGTCTATAACCTTCCTAGGACCCTAACACAAGATTCTTGTGTTTAGATCTTAAAACAATACCGTCACCTACCCTTAGGTGACAACCACAACAAGAACATAAATTTAAATCTGCCTTGAAAACTAATCATCTGTTCTAGGATGATTGATTACTAGGTTTTGAACCCTTTGTTATAAGGTTTCGAACCCTTTAAGTTTTCAAAATTCCGTCAAAGTTTGGGTCTAAATAATGTGAACACGTGCAAACTGGAAGAGTGGGTGCCTGTACCCTGAGTTTTCTGTCTAAGGCTAGAGTGTTCGTACAAATCCGCAGTATCGGACCAGTCACTCTTACCTGGGAACTCTTGGGGTGAGTGTCCACTTATAGGCGAGCATGTCTTCGCGATACATCATGAGGACCTATTTACTTTGATTCAGCCTTTGTGTGTCATTTGTTTGCTTCGTGGTTCAAACAAATGACCACCACCCATGTTTTTGGTCGGAATTTGTAACATCCTATTCTTACCCAATGCCACTTCACTTGTTTACTCTCCTGTTTCCCTTTTTTTAGAATGCCTCCACGACGCGATAATCAGATACCTATTGAAGATCTGGCAGCTGTCATTACGCAGCAAATGACTGCTGCAATCCCGAACATCGTTGCTCAATGCAACCAGGCTCTCAACAACAATAATACCCCTTGCAACTTCAAGACGTTCAACTCAGCTAAGCCATCAAAGTTTTCTGGGACTCAAGGAGCGACTGCATTTCTGCAATGGTTCGAGAGTCTAGAGAGCACCTTCAGACATGTTCAATACCCAAACGAGCGAAAGGTAGATTTCGCATCTAGTATCTTCGAAAAGCGGGCTTTGACATGGTGGAACGGTGTAATGAGAGATAGGGGTGCCGATGTGGCGCTAGCTCAAACCTGGGAAGAGCTTCGAGCTTTGATGATGAAGGAATTCTGTCCTCGTCACGAGATCAGGGCCTTAGAAAGGGAATTCGATGATCTTAAGCAAGACAGTGGTGAACATCGAGCCTACACTGATCGATATGAGGAGCTGAGCCTGTTGTGTCCTTCCATGGTTACGCCTTTGGATAAGGCGATCGAGAAATACATTGATGGCCTCCCTGACTCAGTTCAGGACATTGTTACTGGTAGTAACCCCACTACGGTTAGGCAGGCCATTGAGCTATCAGCAACTTTGACTGAATCTCAGATCAGGAAACGTAAGCTTTTCCGAAAGGGTGACAAGAAACCGGTCGAGGAATCGAAACCAATCGAGGAATCAAAGACCATGGATGAACAGACTGGATCCCCTAAGAAGACAAGGAAGCGAAAGGCTTCTCAGAACTTCGCCATGGTTACTCACAATGATCAAACCGTCCTCAACCAACCAGCTCAACCCCCTGCTAGGAAGCCCTACAATGGAACTGCACCCTTGTGCAACCAATGTAGCCTACATCATCATGCTGGTGTGAAGTGCCGCACATGCCAAGTTTGTGGACTCATAGGCCATACAGCAAGGGTTTGCCCAGCTGCAGGTGCACCAAATCAAGCTGGCAACAATCCTGCTCAAGGTCGTTTTCCACCAGGTTCTTGTTTCAACTGTGGCGAGATAGGCCATTTCCGGAGAAATTGCCCAAAGCTTGCTAATGCGAATCCAGCGCAAGGATGAGCATCTGACCGATTGGAAGACAACACTGTTTAGAAATAATCAAGCTTTATGTATTATTTTCTTTTGTTGTCAAAGATCTATGAAACAGTTGTTAACATTGTTTATAAATAAATCTTATTATTTTACATTGTAATGTGCAAATGTGATGGCATGTGTAAACAATGTATCCCCTTCAATACCGACAATCAAGGAGCCGTATTCCTTGAAGAACAGGCTACCCCCAAAATCCTTCCATTTTATGATCTATTGCGTTTTCTTGAAAACGAAATCGAATATTTGGTAGATCATTCTATCTTTATAGATAGATTCTTGAAAGTGATTAAAGTGCCAAATGAAATCCACGGATTGGATTCCTGGTGTGCTTTAAGTATCCGCGTCCAAAGATAACAAATTAATAACCAAGTTAAACAATTATGTGATTATGTGCTTATGTGTTCCCTTTTATGTTTTTGTGATCCAATTTTTGTTATCCAAATCCTCGTAGAATCTTCCATATCTTCGTATAAGGGACTCATAGTAGGATATCCAAAGGTACTATATCCTCAATTGGCTTTTACGTGATAGTAAGGACCCTTGAACTATATTGTACTATTCCATAATTAGACCCCCTGAGTGGTCTAGTTAAACAGATTGATCCAAAAATCCAGTTAGGAATATCATGTGATGATATAGCTGAAAGGACTCCATAGGTGGTCTAATTGAAGAGATCATTTATTGATCTAGTTAAAAGGACCCTATGGTAGTCTAGTCACCCTCATCACAAGTTTGATATTCTTCCCCAAAACATTACAAAACAAACTGTGTGGACTGTGCAAGGAATTACGTAATTATGGACTCGTACATAATTATGGAATTTAGTGCACAGAAACAACAGCGAGTTTTGTCATGAGTCTAGAGTGAACCCCGTTCATTTCCAATTCTGACGAAGCACCCGTTGAAGAAAAATGAACTAGCTATTCATTTTTTTACTTCAGAAAGAATATCCGTTGATGGAAATGAATATCCGTTTGATTATCTTTCATTTCCATTTCTGAAGAAGCAACCGTTGGAAATGACTCCGTTTGTTCATTTTCGTTTCTGAAGATTATCTGTTAAGGAAATGAATATCCGTTTGATTATCCCTTCATTTCCGTTTCTGAAGAAGCAACCGTTGGAAATGACTCCGTTTGTTCATTTTCGTTTCTAAAGATTATTCGTTAAGGAAATGAATATCCGTTTGATTATCCCTTCATTTCCGTTTCTGAGGAAGCAACCGTTGGAAATGACTCCGTTTGTTCATTTTCGTTTCTGAAGAATATCCGTTAAGGAAATGAATATCCGTTTGATTATCCTTTCATTTCTGTTTCTAAGGAAGCATCTGTTGAAAATGACTCTGTCCATTCATTTTTGTTTCTGAAGAATGTCCGTTAAGGAAATGATAGGATTATCCCTTGCATATCTCTGGTGGTTATTTGACACAAAGTCACGGACAGACTCCTACGAATAAATTTCGGGACGAAATTTCCTAAAGTAGGGGAGACTGTGACACCTGTGTCACTTTAACCATTAAACAAATACCAAGCCAATGAAATATTGTATTTCATACTTGGGATCTGTATAAATATGTGTATCTTTTGCACGTATCAATTCTTGTTCGATTTCGGGCTTTAAATCGCTTTCTGGAAGGTTATACGCGATCTGATGCGTAAATATAACCAGTTTAATGCAACAAACACTCCGGAACAGTAAAATAGGCTTAACATACCTTAAATAACCATTACATAACTTAGAAATAAGTTTTGGATGGTTTGGTATGCCGAAATCAACTTTATTCGCTTACAGGGACTAAATTCGACAAACTGCGAAAGTATGTCAATTTGTACTGTAACAGACCTTCCGGAACTTGATCATAAGTTAAGTATGCCCTAAATATTCTTTACATAGCTTAGAAATAGGCTTTGAGGTGTTTGGTGCGCAAAAATAAACTTTATGCTCATTCAGGGACTAAAAGCGTCAAAAAGTGCATAAGTTTGCATTTTCGCGCATATTTTACGTTCTGAATACTTCCGGACTTCCAAAAAATTTATGTAAGCATTAAAATATTTTATTTTAGTGTTTGGTATGATAAATTCCATTCGTCGCTTAATTTGGATCGTTTTTGCGTTCGTTACGACTCCCGTCGTAATTAAGCGAATAACGCAACCGTATGACCAAACGAACCGACATCCGTGATGTCTTTGAGCATATTTTAAGTTCCCTATACTTTAATATCATTTATAGCCTTGAAATGAGGTTAAAGGGGTTTAAAAGTGCCAAAAAAATCAAGTTTTACAAGTGTAGGGACCATTTTTGAAATTTCTGGCAGATTCAATGAAACTAGTCCATTTTGAAGTGTTAATGGTTTTCACCCATGGTTTTGCAAAACCATGGGATGGTATTCAATGAACATAGTCTACATTAGGGGCTCCCGTGGTTTTTGAAAACCATGTGCCCACATGTAAGGTCTAGATCAAATCACGTTTTTCGACGAACGATCTTAACGGTTGAAGGAAATCTATAAATACCCCTCACCCATTTCATTCTTCCTCACATTTGAATCTGATTCTACACTCTCTAAGTGGAAGTATATACTTCCTACCTGAGAGTGAATCGGGTTCGAATCTTGCGGGGACCTTTTGTAAGTATTCTTTCGCGTTTTTCATTCGTTTTAGCGTTAAAGTCAAACTGCGTTTGACTTTCTGCATTAACCAGTTTATGGTCAATGCGAAGTTCGTTTGAACTTCATAACGTGAGCGTAATCACGATGGTTATAGTCCCTAGTAACTATACCTACTGATTACCACGTTATCTAGGCTCAGTGACGAGTCGTAGTTTCGGCCAAAATGCGTTTTCTCGCGTATTTTGTAACCAAACTACTCTAGGGTATTAAAACCGTTTGTTTTAATACCAAACCTGTTTTCTAACTTTACTAAACATGTTCTAGCATGTTTAGCTCGTCGCTTTTAGATTTGTGCTTGTTTAGGGTCGTAAAGGTAAGCGATCTAATCAATCGCTTATGCTTACGAACCCGACCCATTGGTCGATCTTTAGGATCCGACCAAACACATTAGGTGACCATAGTTGTATAAGGAATAACCTTCCGAGGTTATACCTTATGGTCACGACGTTTAGTTAGTTATATGATAGGTAGTTTATATGCCTTAGGTAAATTACCAAAATGCCCTTTTTACGCATAAATTCATTTTAAGTCTATGTAACGAAATTTTTGACATCTAAACTGATTTAACAACAATATTAAACATGTTAAGGCATATCTTGCTTGTCAATGGACTAGTTAGGCATTCCAAACGCGTTTTACGCAAACGACGCGTTAAAGTGGCGTAAGCTACCTAAACGGGTCGTAATGGGTCAAAAGCACTTAGGATAGGTTTCGTTTTAGTACGTAGGCTTTGTTAAACCATATTACATAAGTTCCCATAATTATTTGGTTTACGAACCCTTGTACTACCCGATCCTCCGATAGGTCCGTTTATTAATGTAGATACCTATATAGGTGCCGTTTGATTCCGTGATCTTCTAGCTTTGCTTGGTGGTTATCCTAAGACTTCTAAGCACCCTCAAGTGAGTACATAGACCCCTCTTTTACTGTTTTCAAACATTTTGGGGTGAAACACATATGCCTACTTGTTACTTTCATGATTTCATGCTTTTATATCATATACTTGCTATGTTCATTCGTACACTATTAGTACATGATTTCATTATGTTTTTGCTATGTATGCCCATTGTGTGCATACTTAGTGCATCGTTTTACATAACATTTCATGCTATGTATGTTCATCATACTTAGTACATTTTACATCACATGCTATGTATGCCCATTGTGTGCATACTTAGTATATCGTTTTACATAACATTTCATGCTATGTATGTTCATCATACTTAGTACATCGTTTTACAAGACATCTTATACTTGGTATCATGCTATGTATGTCCATCCGTCGCATACTTAGTACATTGTTTGTGCATTCTTACCTATGGTTTGGTTGTTACATATTTCACTTGCCATACATGACATTTTGTTTACACAATACTTGATTGACATTTGACAACATTTTAGACATGGGCAATTTACATTGGTGGTTTATGTGGGTAAGTGATTTGAGTAACGAGACGTGTGTAATGTGATACAAGCATGGTGGATACGCCGCTGGTACTTCCTATATATAAGTGCTTGTATTATATTACATGGCGTAGCGTTATTTAAATCATTCATTTGGATTTATACATTTTTACACAAATAACATATTTTTCACAAGACATTGTTTTACAAAACAGTTTGTTTTATACAAACTCATTTTTACTTGGTTATTCATTTAACCTTACATCATTCTTTTAACTATACATATCTATCATCGATTTTCAAACGTTTTATAAAAGCAAACACTTAAACTGGATTCATGACAAGTTTTTGGTTAAACATTTTCTTAAACCTAAGTCATGGATCCTATTTTTCATAAAACCTATGTACTCGCCGGCATTTTTATGCTGACGTATTTTCACATGTGTTTCAGGTACAATAGTTGATGATGATATTGATGCATGCTCACATAGGATTGGACGAGACCTTAGTGACATTAAAAGATGCAAGACTAGTTAATTTTTGTTATGTTTCTTTATTTTTAAGGGATTGTAACTCATTTAATTCAATAAAACGAAATTTGTTTAATCCATGGTTGTGAAACAATGATTCTGTTACAACACTCCCCGACGTTTCCGCCACGTTTTGTTGTTTTACGTGGTCGGGGTGTGACACAAAATGTGTGGTTTTCACAGACCACAAAAGTCTTCAGCACATCTTCAATCAGAAAGAACTCAACATGAGACAACGACGTTGGGTTGAACTTCTAAATGACTATGACTGCGAAATTCGCTACCATCCTGGTAAGGCGAATGTCATGGCTGACGCATTGAGTCGTAAAGAACGTGTCAAGCTTCACTGTGTTCAAGTTCGATCTGATATTCAAACTCGCATTTCTCAGGCTCAACATACTTGTGTTTCACAAGACATAATGGGTAAGGAATTACCATATCATATTAAGTCTGATCTTGAACTGAAGGACAATGGATCATATTATTTCATGGACCGTTTGTGGGTCCCAAGTCAAGACAATCTTCGCACCTTGCTTATGGATGAAGCTCATAAGTCTCATTATTTTGTTCATCCTGGCTCAGATAAAATGTATAAGGATCTTCGAACCCAGTATTGGTGGCCTGGTACGAAGAAAGACATTGCCTTGTACGTATCCAAATGCCTTACTTGTCTTAAGGTTAAGGCTGAACATCAATATCCCTCTGGATTATTGGAGCAACCATAGATTCCAGTTTGGAAATGGGAAAACATTGCAATGGATCTTGTTACCAAACTTCCACGCACTAAGAAAGGTCATGATGCTATTTAGGTAGTTGTTGATCGTTTAACCAAATCCGCACATTTCTTGCCGATCCGTGAGGATCTAACTGCCGACAAGCTGGCTAAAATCTATGTAGATGAGATTGTATCCCGTCGTGGTGTTCCTTTGAACATTATATCTGACAGAGATGCTCGATTCTCATCTCGTTTTTGGAGAACCATGCAATCTGCAATGGGAACCCAACTTAATTTGAGCACAGCTTATCATCCGCAAACGGATGGTCAATCTGAAAGAACAATCCAGACTTTGGAGGATATGCTTAGAGCTTGTGTGATCGATTTTGGTGGTAGTTGGGATTCGTATCTTCCATTGATTGAATTCTCCTACAACAACAGTTATCACTCCAGCATCAACATGGCTCCTTCCGAAGCTCTCTATGTCGAAAATGTCGTTCACCAGTCTGCTGGAATGAGATCGGAGAGGCTTAGCTTACTGGACCTGACCTCATTCTAGAGACAACAGATA